>NC_052034.1:8947521-9262833 GCF_015832195.1 Motacilla alba alba | reverse complement strand
TCCTTCCCCCTCATTATCAAAATACTCTCAACCCTCCTTCTGCCCTGAAAGCTCATTGTTTCCTGGCATGCCCCACTGTGCTCAGACCTCGAGGAATAAAATCTCATTAAAACCCATTTAAAAATGTTTGCCACCCTTTTACTACTTTAAAAATGTTCACTTTAAGATTTCCAAATGATTTTTACAGAAAGCACATAAAAACATGCCATCACCAATTAACGTAAAGGAAATTAAATTTAAAACGCTGGAGAAATATTCTGATGAGTCTTATGTTTGCTTAACGCCAACTAAAATTTCCTTGAGGCATTTAATAAGTACATTTATAAAAGCTCACAAAGCAGAGTTCAAAAGTCTTCTCGCTAGTAAAATATGAGCCTTAATTAACCTACAGTTTCACATTTTCTGGATTTCAATAAACCTGTAGGCATTTCAGCAGAGCTGGATAAATACCTGCATGAATACTGCAAGGATTTTCTCTGAAAACTAATTAGCAATGCTTTCAATAGCTGACTTCAACTAAATCTGTTTGACAAGGGAGCTTCATACCCTAAATCCTGCAGTGAGAGTTACTTCCAGCAGATAACAGATTTCACAGGAAAGCATATCCAAAAGGACTGTTAACCACTGGAAAAACTATGAATGAGATCTCCAGGTATAAAACGTTTCCCAGCAAGGACAGACTGCAGCCAAGGTCTTATGCAAGCACAGGAATGCAAGTGACAGCTCTGAGATTGCATCCTGCCATCCAGTTACAGTAATCACAGGTGACAATCCAGGATTCCCCCAGGGACAGGACCGGAAAGATAAACTGTGTATCAAATATAAAGCCCTAATATAAGCAAGGACACTGTATACATGCAGAAGCCTCCTGAACTTTAGGTGAGGGCACTCCTGCTGTGTCACACACAAACCACAGTGGCCCCAGCTCTTGGTCACTGCTGTCAGAGAAGGTTGACAAGCAAATCTTGTCAACTTCCCCTTCAGGAGCCCAGGGATTCAGGGATTCAGTGGGGTGGACCTTGGTGGGGAAAGCAACCCAAGATGTGCAGCCAAGAGTCACTTGAGGAGGAAAAGTGTAACATGATCAAAAAAAAAAGAAAAAAAAAAAAAAGAAAAAGAAAAATTCTCAGAACGTATCAATCTCCTCCTTCTTTTGTGCTCTTCACCATTTGTCTTGAAAGAGGTCAGAAAATGCTTACCCAAAATTCTTGTATGTCTTATGCATGTCTTTCCAAAGAACTCTGCAGTCTTTTCCATGACATCTTTTTTCCATGTTAAGTGCCAAAGCTGTATGTGTTTGTCAGCACCTAAACTGTTCAAAAGACTTAAATGTTCTTATCTGAGAAGCTCTACTCCTACCAAATGTATTTACATTTCTATTGAGCAAGATACTTTATTTCTTCTCAGTCTTATGCCTTAGGAATTAGGCAGAGTACTCAGATTTATCAGCTCAAAGGAAAAGCATTTTCCATGACATTTGTCAACTCAATACCTTCCAAGCCAATGCATATTCATTCCCAAAAACACAACCTCACAAATAATCTCCATCAGCAGGAAGGGCAGTTTCCTTCCCAGATAAAATTCTGGGCAGAAAGGTTCTACCTGGCATTAGGCCCCACCGGGAGAGTTCTCAGTGCACACAGTCAGTCTGACACACCAAAACAGAACAGAGACCACAGCGGTGAACACAGGAAACAGTCAAGGAAACACAGCAACCTTCAATATCTTCTGGTAATGGAATCATCGCATCTACTATCCTGAACAGTTTTCCCCACCTTCCTTTGAAATACCAAGTAAAATTAAATCAGAAGAAACACCTTTCACAGCTGGTAGTGTGGAACAGGCATTTTACAATTTCTTTGCTCTGCTAAAGAACTGTATAATCTCTTACTATAGTCCTATATACAGCTTAACATATAGGCTTCAAAATTATCATGACAACCTATTTCCTCCCAGCTTCTCTAACTCTGCATATCAAAATTGAATACAACTCAGCATACTTGTCATCCTCAATGTTCCTTCCATCTCCCTGAACTCTCAAAATGGGAAGCAGTGAATTCTCACTATTTGCTACAAGTTTCTCTGCAAAGCAAGGTTTGGCTTGCGCTAAACAAGGATGAAAACTGATTCCATGAATATCAACCATCCCCATTAAACGTTTAAATTTTGGTTCAAGAGTAATTAATATCACTCAAATACAGACAAAAGCTGACCTAGTCCCTACTACTATGTACTATTATCAGCATCACAGAAATCACACTTGTTACTCTTTCTTCTTTAAAAAGAACAACAAACACAACACTGCGCAGTCATGAAGACAAATCCAATGTTTTCAGCCTCAAGCTTTGCAAATCCTGGGTGTTGCCTGCTCACTCCCACCACTGTTGGGAAGGCAGATATTCCTGCTCAGGGTGGGTGATCAGTAACCCAGGGGAGCAGACATCAGCACCACTGACACCTCACAAATGAGCTGCTCACACTCTAATCAGCTTTGCCTTGATTAACAGCTGCCCTTCTTGCAATTGCCTCACCTCACCCTGGATGTTCAGAGGGCTCTTCTGCTACAGTGTACAAAGCCTGAAGATGAGAAGGTCTTTATAGGACAAAATTGGCCTTGCGCCCACAGAGACCTCATTTATTTGCCCTGAAAGTCTCACAGCCAGCCTGTGGAAAGCTCTTCTCACTTTTACACATTTATTAATCAGGTCAGCATCAATGCACCACTTGCTCTCCCTCTCAGTGGTAGGACACTGCACCACGTCACACCCAAGAGCCCAAGAACAAAACTACTACAAAAGCATTAAAATAAGCATCCCAGAAAATGAGAAATTGGCTTCTACATACCATGAACCAACGGGCAGAGCCCTCCCTCCCCGCAGCAGGAAACTTGTCTCCCACCTGTCTGAGGCCCTTGGGTAACTTCTTCCTTTTCCCAAGGTGCTGGCACAGGTTTCGGTCATTTTCCCGGTCGGAGCTGTACTGGTGGTGGTGGTGGAGCCTGTTCTTTTTTGGAAGGTATGACAGCCCATTGGTAAGTGCTTCCCTTTTCTTCTTGGCTAGAGGATTCTGTCGCTTCTCCACACGTTCCTGAGGTTTCAGAGCTATGTCCTTCTGCAGAGGGAGGAGAAAAACACTGTGGTCAAACTACAGGTCTGGTTCGGTTCCAGGCCACCTGCAAAGCACTCTCAGGGCAATGCTGCAGTCACCAGAAGAAGAACAAACCCACCCTTCACTGATGTCCTCTTAATCAAAAGATAGGCAAATGCTAAATAAAATTGGCAGGATGAAGTGAGTGCATGGAAGGAGACACATCCCCCTTGAGACTTCATACGGTCAACCTCAATTTTCACAAGCATCTCATGTATCAAGAGAGCACACATTTAGAAGACAGCATTTGTTTATCATGCTTAAATTAACAATCTGCTTTGATTTAAACAATGCTTGACTTTTCAATATTTATTCTTATTATTTCTTGTATTTGAGAAGCCAAGGCACGAGCTGACCTAAATCCAATTAGGGCCAATGAATCTCCATTGACTTCAGGGCATGCTTCCCTCAAGCCTGACTTAAGCAGTAGATTTCCAAGTCTCAGGGAAAGGGGTGAAAAGTGCATGAAAAAAAAAAACAACTTGTATTTGAAAACTTTGTCACTGACCCTTTAACCCCCAGAATCAATGTCTGTCTATAAAAAATACTCCACTCTTGTAACACAAATGTGAGTTGTGTCACTTAGCCCTCAGCTGTTTTCTTGCAAATAACCAGCAACACACAGAATCCCTATTTTCATTTCAGATAAATGCTACTTGAAATGAATCTTTTTCAACAGCACAGAATTGCAGGCAGAGGAAGAGGAGGCTGGAGAATTAGGAGAGAAGAATGAGAAGCTATTGAGAAGATGTTAATTACAGTGCAGATTCTGATCCAATAAATGCAATGTGCTGAGTCCCATCTACTCCTAGAGCTGCCCACCTTGGGGTCTGGTGCTGCCCTGGGAGGGGAGGTGACTGAAGCAGGGCTGTGCTTTCAGCACTCTCTGCTAACGTGCCTGCCTTGGCCCAGAAGCTTCCATGCCCACCATAAGGTGCTGGGTAATCTTGTGAGCCTTTCAGCTGTTGTTTACAGTCACTTAATATTAGAAGTGACCACAGGAAGGGCTATTGGTCCCTGTGTCCCATAAAGACTGAGGCTCAGGAGAATGTAATTCAAATTATGGCACCTTTTTATGGAAAAAAACATGCCTAAAGGCAAAAAGCAGTTTGGCTTTAATTAAAGACTGCCCCCTAAATGACTCTCTAAAACACAAGAGCTTCACAAAATTCATAACTGAAACCAATGAGATGATTAATTATACTGAAGACAGTCATTGTTCAAATTTCATATTTAGCAAAGGGAATGATTTTACAGGCATTAAAGATTGGAGTAATGAACAGAGGCTATAAGACTTTTTTTTCTGCCTGTTCTTCACCTAAGACACCACGGGACTTTTCCCAGGGTTTTTCTTCTCAGTGTTATTTCTATCCAAAAAGTTAGGAGCCTTGTCCAACCCCATGAAAGAGAACTTGAGTATCCTTAGCTACAACATAGGATTAGTAATTTAAGAAACCTCCTGTGTCTGCTCACTGGACCATCCCTGTCCCAGCTGAAAAGAGCTCAGGATTAGCACCGATCTTCCTAAAATGCTTTGGGAATCTCCTCGTGCACAAGCAGAGGGATCCTATGGAGCTGCCCAAGGAAATTAAAAGCAGGAACAACCCCTTTTTTTCTCAGCACACCTTCTGCCTCCCTTCCTAGGAAGGTTTTAGGTTTAGCTGCACACTATAAATGCAAGAAAGCAAATTCTCAGGTGCAGTAAGCACTTCACCAGTGCTTCCCATCAACAGTTTTGTAAAACTACAGCATCCACAAACACACCTGGACCTCCTGGATAGCAAGGGCAGGTTATAAAACAGCAGATATTTTATGTTAGAACTGATTTGTAACTTAGGATAGCTGTCATGCTGCCAACAATTATTTTTTTCAGGTCAGCATAAAAAAAAAATCCAATGTTTTATGAGTAGAACATTATACCAGCAAAGACTTCTGTTAAAACACAGAGCTCATGTTTGTAGACACAAATGCTATTCAAGAGGATTCCCTGTAAATGTGAAAGGCTGAAGGAGTGAACAAAGGGGAAACTTTCTGGAAAAAAAAATTCTTCTAATGACTAAGTAGCTTTTGTGGGATTTTTCTCCCAGCTGTGAGTGATCTAAATGAAACAGTGGCAGGCTTCCAGAAGCTTATAAAATGTCTAAAGGGGCCAGGCACTTCCATCAAGAAATAACCGGTTCCTATTAGCTTTAAGGAGGGTATGAGATGGGTCAGACTCAGCAGATCACTGTGGGTGTACCTGGGATGACCCTTCCTCAGAGCCCATGTTCCAGACAACTGCACGAGGCTCCACAAATTGCCAGATACACCTAAAGAACCTGGAGCCCCGGAGAACTGCGAGGAAGGAATCTGCTCACACACCTGTGGCAAGGTGAGTGACACCACATCCACAAAGCCTTCCCCAGCCTGGAGGGAAAGGCACCTTCCAAGGCAGAAGGAAGGATTGGCAGGAGTGTTCAAATTTAAGGAATGTTCCTCTTCTGTTCAAAGCAAAGAGACACCAAAGAGCTCTAGATGTGCCTAACCATTGAAAGGGGCCTTAAATCCTGTTTTGTGGGTGGGCTTGCTGTGAAATTTAGCCATAAGAATTGGTGTTTGGACCACTCTGTTCCTCCAGAAGAGCTGCATGCTTTTCACCAGCTGGCACCACTGTGGGGAAATGACAGAGCTCTGGGGATCAAACCCCATGTGAGGGACCTGTGGGGTAGAGCCTGTCATGGATTTCAACAGAGACACGACTTGGCCTGAAAAGAAATGTGTGCATAGAAATGTCTGTTACATTTTCATCTGCAGACTAGATGAGGCCATGCAAGAGGACTTGATAAAAGAATAAAATTTAGACACAGATGGACAAGATGCATTAAAAGTAGCTTGACTAGAGCTCTCCCAGGGTGTTCTCCTGGTGTTTGAGGTGCAAACTGCCTGGGATTGTCTCAGGTTCTGCCCCGTGGAGCCCCCAGGCTCTGTGGAGGCAGCGCTTGGCTGGGAACCACGGCCCTGCATAAATCACTTCCCCACTTCTGCCCTTTCTCCCTCATCCCATTTTTATCTTTGCCTTGTTTAGATAGGACAATAGCTGTACCACGCCGTGTGCTAGTACATTAGCCAGCACAATCTTAATTACAGTCTTCAGGCATCATCGTGATTAGAGTAATAAGCTGTAATTACTCTAAGGTGACAGGACTGCACAGACCTTATCTACATAGATAAGAAGATGTAGCAATATTTCACGTCGAGACGGATTTTTCAGCAGCTGCCCATGGAGTGGATTCAGCCTGAGCAGCAGACCCCATGAACGCTTTCAGTCTCTAATGGAGGTTTTTCTCCTCTCCTGCCAGCATACAAGCCCACACATTATTCAGTAAATCCTACAAACACATTAGGCACAGTTCAAAAACTTCTCTTTCAGAGATATCTTTCATCAGTAAAGTACCTTAAGTGTATCAGGAAGGTGACTTAAATGTATAAATATGTAATTACAAGCAATTCAATACAAAAGTGCATTAATATTTATGAGTGTACTGTATAAGCTAAAAAAATTTCCATTTGTTTCATTTCTATTGGGCACATGAATCAGGCTGATCGTGCCCTGGCAGGAGGGGCCTGTGGTGCTGAGCAGGCTCCTGCCTGGCAGGGCACTGCAATCCCCTGCTCAGCACCCACAGCCTCAGCCCAGCCTTGCCCCGGCCCAGGGGAGGAGAAGCAGCCCCCAGAACATCAATGATCTGGCTCCATCAGACCATTTCTCATGGTAGGAGGCTTGAAGGACACGCTGCATTCTCATCAGGTCTTTCAGGGAGCTGTGTCTGATTTATTTCAGCAAAGTCCATCTTCTTGCTGCATAAATGACAACTCCCTGATTACACATCTAACCCTCAGTGGCAGCAGAGCAGGGCTTTGTGGGGTACACTCATCACCCCCCTGAACCCCACCCCAGAGCCAGCCCATCACTGCCCACCCCTGCCCTCTGACAACACCTTAAAAAGTACATGTGAATAACTCTGTTCCACTCCTTATTACAGAATTTTTCTATGGGAATGCTGGATGAAAACAACGCTGGAAGCACAGTGTGTAGCAAACACACTGCAGAAATTTCCCTGGATGAACATTTCAGGTGCTGCTCAGGGATTTCAAGCCTTGACTTTTCCAAACCATCCTTGTGGATTATCACCACAATTCCAAAGTTGTAAAAAAGTTATTATCTGAATTTGCACTGAATGTGACCTCATTGAAATACAACTTTTAAAATTGATTATTAAAGCCAGGAGTAGTTTACACTGTAATGCTAGTTAAACCAAATTACAATTGTAACAGTCTACAACTAAATTCCAATTATTTGCTCCTCAGGTTCTTGCTGAAGTCTTTTACAGCTTTATATCAGAGCCCAACAATTTATCCTTCACTCCAAGAATAAAGTATAAAGAAATTAGACATTTTTTAAAACATCAAACAGTTATGAAATATCAGTGTTATACTCCACTTTAAACTCAAGTATTCAGAAAATCAAGCTTGAAGCTGCCAGTCTGCCCGTTCACTGTTCAGACATCCAAAGGTCAGTGTCAAACAGAACTGTAAGAAAGGCACTTCTGGAGCCTTTCAAGGTACAAACAATTCACATTTGATGGGGAACACTAGTGCAGAAGGAAGAAGCTAATTATAGGAAAAGAAAATACACTTTCAGTAGCTACAGAAGTCGATTTGAAATTCTTTCCCAGTTCCATCCCGAGCCTGCTGTCAGCTGCAGCAGCTCCAAGGGATGGGATGGGACATGGGGGAAGCAAGAAGCAGCTAAAGGAACAGCACAGAACCAGAAACCATGGCAAAACCACCACCCCCACATTCACCCACTACATTGGGTACAGAGTACCCCATGGTGCTGCTTGCAAGAAATTAGGATGCCTGCAGGGTACAGCTGAGAGAAACCCTACAGCTTGGCCAGCACAGAATCCCAGAAGGGTTTAGGTTGGGAGGGACCTCAAAGCCCATCCAGTGCCACCCCTGCCATGGCAGGGACACCTCCCACTGTCCCAGGCTGCTCCCAGCCCCAGTGTCCAGCCTGGCCTTGGGCAGTGCCAGGGATCCAGGGGCAGCCCCAGCTGCTCTGGGCACCCTGTGCCAGGGCCTGCCCACCCTGCCAGGGAGCATCACACAGGGGGAATCATTAGCTGGGAATCCAGGACAGCAACAAACTGAACCCAAACTGAACCTAAACCTGCACAAACAGCTGCACAAACTGACCCAAAACCCCTCAGAAACACTGCTAGTCTGGGTACCCAATTTGCCATCACATCTTGCCAGTCCCCATCAACTCCTATTGTGTTTCTGTTAAACTGGAGAATTTTTTGCAGCTGATGGATGAAAATGCCCCAAATCTTCAATTCTTCTCTCGTGTTTCAAAATTTGCTGTTTTAATTCCAGCAGAAACAACAAGATGTAAAGGTCTGAAAATAATGCACTGACCAGTCCCTCTAATCAAAATCAGAAAATAAAATGAAATGCTTATAATAACCATTAATTTACCTCCAGATAAAATAGTTAAATGGACCGTGTATTCTTCTGATTACTGACTAGTTTCTCAGAAGCATTTATCTAGGGGAAAAAATTGCAAACACTCTTAAAATAACACCAGGGAAAAAGGAAGGCAGGTGTAGGCACAATGCAGTAGAGCAAAGGATTCTCAGTGTCACTGTTATGGCATTTTAAAACACAAGGAACTGGTGAAGAGAGGTGTGATGTCAACTATATTGGGTGCAGTAGCCCATCCATTAATCCCAGCAATTCCTTCAAGCCACAAGACCTCCACAAAAAGGTTTAATCTTGTTTTGTTTGCTTTGATTGCATAAAGTTGCAATCCATTGCCTCCTGCGTCCCTCTGGAATCTGAAAACAAAGTGGTTCAGTGTTGTGCAGAAGGGGTTGTGCAACAGAGTGGGGATGAAAGGCAGTGCCAGGCTGGGGGACGCTGGGATGGGTGCAGAGGAAGGAAAACAATAGCAGAGCAAGTCGCTGTCTGCTCCAGATATGTTGTGTGAAAGCGCTTCTGTGGCAAAGAGATTGCTTTGATTTTTCATCCCCAAACCATTTGTTAACAATAGCACTGATAAACAGAAGGTGCCTTTTCAGGTCCTGCCGATTTAAACTGCACACAGAAATACATTAAGGCAACATTATTGAGGTTACAAAGTCAAGGGCTTGGAAGTTATGAAAGGCCAAGATTAAGGCTGTAGCCACCACCTTAATTCAGGCCTCTTGTGCATGCACGCCAAGATACAATCTTTAATTACATGATCCCATGCTCCTATTTCCCTACACAGAATGGAAGGTGTTCAGCTAATGAGCAACCACTCAGGATTTTGTTTGCTCCTCTTTGTCCATAGTGTGGACCTAGGCCTTGTTTACTGACACTCCATTCACGCCCTCCTCTGAATGCACAATGATTAATTTCCTCAAGGGCTTTTCTGTACAGCTCCTCCCGATAGTATCAGATAGATGCTCAACAAATACCAATGGCCCATTTTATGGTTGTTTTGCCAAGGGTATTTCACTATTCCCAATTTATAGGTGGCAATAACAGTCCTGACATGTTCAGGTCAGAAACATCTGCTAATTTTAAGCATTCATTGGGAAACACCTGAGATTTGATTTTCCAGAGAACTTGGCTCCACAGAGCACTTTCTCTAATGAAGCTCAGCCTTCATTGATTTCAGCAGCTGAGCACTCCTGAAAATTGGGCTTTAGTGAGCACCGTGTGTTATAAGGATACAGGGAAGAGCTGTTTCTAAAATAATGCGGTGCCATGGCCTCCCTCAATGCCACACAGCAAATACGAGCTGGAGGTAGAGGAAATCTAAGACTCTGGTGCCAGCTGTTGAGCTGGCAAAAGCTGGCGTCATACATGAAGATGAGCATCAGAGCAATTGATTGCTATTCATTTATTTCATGTTTTTCAAACATGCCATGGTATTCTCAGCCATGCCAT
The DNA here is from genome assembly GCF_015832195.1 of Motacilla alba alba. Taxonomy (NCBI): domain Eukaryota; kingdom Metazoa; phylum Chordata; class Aves; order Passeriformes; family Motacillidae; genus Motacilla; species Motacilla alba. The sequence continues at coordinate 9,252,708 of NC_052034.1, read as the reverse complement.
GCCCCCTCCCTGCTCCGTTTTGTCACTCCAGTACTGTGCCAGAACATGTTACAGTTGTGCAGAACAGTCAGGAAATTGCTGGAGCTGGTGCAGCCTGAGTGAGCAGAAACCTCGTCTTGGAGCCGGTGCCGAGGAAGTGCTGAGCAATGCCAGCCTCCGTTGCAGAGCATGGAAGTGTTTTTCTCAAAGCTGCCTGGCTCTGTGGAAGGCAAAGTACACACAGTTGCTTCTGCTCTGACTGGTTCAGCCAGAAGCCTGTGCGCTCCTGCCAGGAGATCCTGAAGCTCTGGCTCCAGCCAGCCTGGAAGTCCCATCGTGTTTTCTCTAGAGATTTTTCTAGGTCTAACACAAGTTGCCAGCCAAGTCCAGGGTTATGTCTTTGCTGCAGATTTGACTCAGTGACCTCCAGCACACCTGGGGCTGCCTTTTGAAGCTGAAACAGCAGCGAGACCTGGCCTGTCCCTGTCCCTGTCCTCTGCTGACACCATCTCAGCCACGCTCTACTCCTCCTGCAAACTCTTCAGTCCCCTTTGGTGAGTACCTGCTGTCCCTGTCCCTCCAGGCTTTGATCTGGCAGAGCAGCCAGGGCTGTGCTGCCCACACTGCCCCTGCAGCCCATCCCTGCTCCCTGAGCATGACTGAGCAGAACCAGCCCCAGCTCTGAGTCCAACAACACACGTCCAAACCCCTCCATCCCCCCCGTGCTCCACCCGGCTGAGAGCCCCGAGGCTGCTGACAGCCCTTGCAGCCGGGGGAGATGGATTCCCACTGCCCTGGGCTTATCTCACAATGCTGTGCCTTCAATAAATGTGCTTGACTTACCCTGTGAGCAGCAGGGCCACGCGCTCATATTTATTTTCTTTGTTTGAAGAATGAAAAGAAATAGAAAAGAGATGTGGAGAGGAGTCCCTAAGGATGCTCCCTTTGAATCTCCACGCCAGGGAAGAGGGCTCCAGTGCTCCTGCCCTGCTCAGTTAGGATCAGAGATGCGGCAGAGAGAGGAGCACTGTGAAGCAGCGCTGAGTTTGTTTGTCCCCTGTGCTGTGACACACCAGTGGCACAGCTGTGGTGCTACAGATCCTGAGGAGCCAGCACTGTCCCAGGCAGTCCAGCCTTGCACAGCACTGCCCTGATCTGGAGCAGGAGCACACCCACCTGTGGGCACGGGCTGGGACTGGCATATCCCACTGCTGTCCTTGCCTCAGCTCAAGGGGCAGCCTCAGCTCACAGCAGGGCCAGGAATATTTATCCTTGGAAAAGGGGCTGGTCATGGTGGAGAGAACCCAACTGAACAGTTATCAAGAACCACACAGAATAATATGAAACACAAATATTTCAATATGTCTAGATAATTGAGCAACTCCTCAGTTCTACACTAAAACTTCCGGATTTTTTTTTCTTAACATAGTTTTCTTGATTTTCACTTTTTTTCTCATTTAGAATGGAAAAAATATTTTAAACTTTTAAATTTTCTACCAAAAAATTTTTTTTGTACATTTGCATCTGTAGTTATACAGCATTTGCATATACTGATCAAAACACACATTCCAGGAGATTTCACTGGAGGGAAATAAAATTCCAGTGCAGGAGCAGCTGGCACAAAGCTGGCTGTGGGCTGCTCCACCCTCCACACACATTGTGTTCTCTGAATAATTCAAACAACACTTTGGTTGGCAGGCCACAGACCCAGGCAAGGAGCTAGTGGGCCAATAAATTTTACATTTAGGGTATTCCCCTTACTGTAGGATTTCAATAAATGCATGTGGGCTTAGACAGCTCTCATCCCTGCCATCCCTGCACTGGGAAACAGATGACTTCAGCCTCACACTGGCACCATTCATTAACACAGCGCTCAGAGTCATAAAAGATGTATTCTGGTTTGCAAATGGAATCAGAAGCACCTCTGCATTCCTTGTCTTGGGGGAAGATGGTGCAGCACCAGGAAAGTCCAGTGCATTCCAAAGGTCTCAGGATGCTCCCTGCAATCTCCTGGCCACACTGAGCTGGGACACCCTTGGCTTTGCTGCCCTGCCAGCCTCGAGGCTGGATGAGAACACCTGGAGTGGGGACAGAGACACCACCCTGGGCCAGCCCAGGTAAAAACAAGGAGGAAGCTGTTGTGGGGAGAGATGGAAACATCCCTGCCATGGATGGAAACATCCCTGCCGTGCACTTCTGCACCACACTGGCAGCCTTACACCCACAGGGAAACCAGAGCATCCCTCTGCACACCCAGGCCAGCAGGACACAGAATGCAGGAATGAGCAAAGGAAAGGACAGAATTACCAGAATCACTCATGGATTGTGCCAGGTGGTGTGATCCATGAGTAATCCAACCTGCAGATTTTTTCACCCAGCCAAAATATCTCCACATTATAATGGGTTGTAATTATTGAGCATTAGGAAAACGTTAATCTATTTTAAAACAACCCTTTTCATCTGATATGTCAAGAATTTGAACTACTCAGCACAGGAGCTTTTCTAAGCTCTTACTGCCTTGTATTCCTCTGGATTTTCTATTTTTTCTTCTCTAGGAACTCCCTGACTCTACCACTGTTTTGGCATGTGGCATACAGCCAAAAAAGACTGATGAGGAAAGACTTTAAAGAGAAAGAACAGTGATTAGAAAATAAGGAGAGAGAAAGAGAGCTCAGCTAGGAGCTCTAGCTTGCTGAGGACTGCATCACTTAAGGTGAGCTTGGCAATATTCCTCATTAGGAAAAGGATCAGAACCTTTTTGCAATTAGAGGGAAAAAAGAAACAACGGTTCAACTTCCCATCTGCAAATGAAACCACTTTCTAGCATTCAGGCTGGAAAAAAACAGTAAAGAACAAAAGTTTAAGAAATAGAGCAATATGTAACCTTTCCATTTGCTGGCTTATTCTTCCCCAAGGAAACAGATACAGTGAAGATAAATTTGATGATCAAAAACCAGAGGGATTACATTCTTGTACGGTGCTGATCACTGGCAAATCCCCTTCTCTGCAGTTCAGAAGCACAGCTTAGCATAACAGACAAGATTTATCATTGCCTTGTCCTTCGCACCACTTACAAAGAGACCTGAGATGCTCCTGTCTCAAGAGTCCTCACTCATGTACAGGAGGAAATAAATACCAGAACTGTTCTGCTGTTCCTGTACAAAGGGACAAACCCTGTGCCCAACACAGAGCCCAGACCCCCTGGGAAATGCCACGTTTTCACCTCTATTTCTGCACTGCCGTGAAGGCATCACATCCTGGCTTCAGCTCTGGGCTCAGTGGATGCTCCACAGTCTTTGTGGGATCACCCAAAAACCCATCGTGTACAGACCTACAGTTCCTAGGAGGTGAAACAGACCCTCCCTTCCATTTGTATGTAGAATACAGAGTCTCCAGTTGAATGGGCACAGAACACAGCATGAATAAATGAACACGGAAAACCAGAGCTGGCTGCTTTCTCCAGCTGTATCTCAGGGCACAGACCCTGCAAAGGCACCTCATACACCAGAGAAAAAGAGAATTTCCTTCACTGTGGCTGAAAACATAATGTCTTCTGCAAATATTCAAGATATTTTGTAGACAGATCTTTTACAACTGAAGGGTCATCTAATAGTCAGGGCTATTTAGTGGCTGGAAAAGCAATCACTGTAATATTTCTTGTTTATAGACACCTAGAAGCTACAAATGTAACTTGGTAGGGATGCACAGTCAGGGGATCTGGTTCCAAAGCAGAACATTCCAAGTCAAGAGCTTTGCTAACGCCTGCAGCAAACTTGCAAGGAGTTACAAAAGCTGTGAATCACATCACTTCAGCAGCACTTAGAGTCAAACCCCACTTCATGGCACGGCTGCCTGCGCTGAACTCTTCCTGCTGCAGGAAACATCCTAACTCCTGTCTCTCTGTAAAACTTGCCTCGAGCAGGAACAGATAAAGCTCTGCAATGCATCTCTCCAGAGCCACAGAATATTTTGAAGAGAATAAGAACCATAAGCAGGAAATCAGTCTGCACTGGGAAGGAAACCTTTCGTAGGAAAGGTTTGATTTCTAAGCTGCTTGTAGGGGCCGGTATCCAAATCTCTCCTGTCTGACCTTATCACCACTTGTGCCCTGCCAGGCACAGGATTAGAGCTGGCTGGACTGGGAAGGTAAATTATTAATGTGGGGGCCTGGAGGTGGGTGTGGGAATTCCTGATCTCCCCCAATGCTCCCTGTGACCCGCAGCACTCAGCTAAGCCCTGGACCACAAAGAAGGTATTCAGGGCCCTAAAACTATTTAATTCCCATTGACTGGCTTTCCAAAGGAAATAAATGGCTCCATGAATTTGGGCCTTCAGCCCTCCCATGCAGCAGAGCTCATCTGTGAAATGGAAGTAAAACCACATCCTATTCCATCTGTGCTCTGCAGTGCTAAATCCTGGGAGAGGTAAATGGAGCAGCACCCCCAGGAACAGCTGCACACCAGGTCATGGAGAGCACACACCCCGGCAGGCTGAGGGGGGCTCCTGGCACATCTCCCTCCTCCTGGAGGCACACCAAGGCAGCCCTTTGGACAGGAAACAGGAGGGATCAACTGCTGCACCCCACAAGGCATATGAGGGCTTGCACTGCCTGTTTGTTTATTTTGGGAACAACAGCAAAGCCAGTCTCTCCTCTTCCAAGCCTCTGCAGCCCTTCAGCTTCATCGGGCCAGGCCGCCACAGCCAGGTGCTCCTGTGGGACCCTTCCCTGCCTCCTGCCAAGCAGGTGCTTCTTGCGCCTCCTTTATTCTCCCCAGCTGATGTGTAGGGTGGGAAATGTCTTTTGTATCTTCTCCGTCATCCTTAAGGGAAGAGATGAGCCTCTGCAGCCTCACTGCTGTCACTCAGCCATGTCTGGGTACGTGGTTCTGGCTTTCTCCTGTTCCTGCCTCCACGCTGACAGGCTCCCTGCATGCCCTAACACAGAGGGAGCACAGCACTTCCCTCTCCATTTCTTCATCCCAATGTTGTACCTCATGTAACTCCTTAGAAAAGGAGTTCAGGACAGAAAACCCAAACCAGCACTTCAAAAGGACACCCAAGTCTGCAGCTTTATTATGAGGTGAAAATGACCTCAAACCCCTGGACTAAACAAATGCCTGGGGTGAAAAAGATGGAATAAATTAAAGGCTATAATTATGGCTGGGAAACGAGAGAAGGAGGCTGCTCAATAGGATGAAAGAGGGATTTGAGGAATAAGAAATGAAAGGAAGTGTCAGCTTGAATCAGCCAGGTTGAAAACTGCTGCTGATTTTGACTGACATACCGAGACTTTCCAATTGCAAACTCTTTCTCTAATAAGCTGCAAATTCACCTCTACACTTTTACTTTGATCTTAATGCAAATATTTTATAATGGACACATTTAATGATTTTCAGGTGCTTATTGGTTCTATCAGACTTGATACTGGAATCAATCTCCTCTTTTAGAAAGCTTGGGTTAATGGCAAAGTTTATTAAACTGCATGCAGTCATTCAGAGAAGATCAATAGAGACATGATTACAGAGCAACCAGAGGATTAAACATGAGATTTATCACAAAATTAAACTGAATTAAATGTTCTCTGATAGCACTTGAAATGCTGTCGATACTCTTAACTGATAATCTATGCTTTCTGTGTTTACTTACCAGGCAGCAGGGAAGTCTGACTCGAGGAAATGACTGTAATGTAAAATCTGCAAAGATTTGCTGAGAGCATTAAACCTCACCTAGAAAACCATTATTTCTTCCTGTTAGAAGAGCAAAAGCATTTTGCTTCTTTGCCCATTTCCTTTTTAAAGGAGAGGAGGATACAGCCCTCTCTCATATCACACTTTGCAATCTCCTTCCCAGGGCCATTATAGGATGCACAGGACACCAAAGGATCCTACTCAGGGTTACAATGAAATATTTTATGGTTTCCTGCTATGGCAGTTTTTACCTCATTCGGAATTAATTTTGAGTTCTCGATGACCTTATTAAAACTTATTCCACACACTGAGAAATTTGCAGCCTTCCTGCTTCTCTTTTCCCTCTGCTTAGCCCAGGCACCCCCAGGTTCTTACACTCACACCTCTCCTTGCACAGCACTGTGCAAACTTCTCTGATGTTCTCTGCCAAAAGAATTCAACTCCAAAGCATCCAAAAAAACCCCAAAAAAACAAAACAAAACAAACCCCCAAATCCAAAACAAGCAAACAAACAAAAACCCCCAAAAATCAACCAAACAAAAACCTACAACCCCCCTATTAAAAAAAAAAAAAAAAAAACAACAAAAAAACCCACCGCAACAACCAAAAAACCTCTAAAAAAATCCCAGCAACACAGTACCACTGTCCCAGGAAACAGAAAAGCAAGTCCAAGGGATAAAAACCAGGCCAGTTTCACAGAGAGGATCTAAATTCAGACACTATTATTTGACATGAGATCTGCCCCTGCAAGAGAGCAAGAATTTCCCAGCCCCTGCTGCGCCCTGAGCTCTGTTATCAGAATCACAGAGATGATTTCCATCTGCTCTGGGGTAACGGGGCTGGCCTGGCTGCAGGACCAAAACCTCAGCAGGAGAGAAGGGGGAGGAGGGAGGGAGGAGCAGGAGAGCCTGAGTACACAAGAGACCAGATGCAAAGTAATAACCCACCACAACCACAGCTTTGACAAGTTTGGATCATGTGTCTGTGGGTTTCCAAAATGGTCACAACACACAAATTCAACTGAAGAGTTCCTTTAGAATGTAATGTTTGTGTTCAGCAAGCAAGCAGGAGGAGGGATGTCAGCTTCCAGGCATTTTTCCATCACACTTTACAGTCTGTATTCCACCACAGCCTCCACCAAAAGCTTAATAAATCTTGATAAAATACCTCAAAGGAAATGTGACCATCCAACAGCAAATAAATTACCCAAAACAAAACCCATCCAAAAAGCCCTCATCAACTATCCTGAATTGAATTTTTACTGAATCAGAGGGGCTTAGCTGCTTTCTAAACAGGCTCAGCTATCCCCAGTGTACTTTGCAAAATTCAATCCAGTAATCCAATCCCAGATGCATTATGTGAAATCTTATTTCTCCAAGCTCTAGAAAAGAACAAGCAAAAAGGAAGGCTTTAGGAACACTAATTTGCCAATAAATACTCACTGAGCCAATTTTGCCTTTACTGCTTTTTGGAGGAAAATAAAAGGAAAAAAATCTCAAAACACAAACTGCTGTCCGAGTACTATGTTCCCTTATTAAAACTTCACTTGTGGATAGAAAAAATACCACGAAGCACATATCCTGAAATTAGCCCAGCATGTGCTGCCCCAATAAACAAACCCTTGGAAACTAGATTAGCATCATTCCCAGTAGGCTTCCACTACAGAAATCACTGCCAGCTCTGTCCAGAAAGGGAAAATCTCTGTAATATCTAATAAATGGACCAAAATATCTCAGTGCAGAATGGGGCATGTGCCAGCAGTGACCAGTGAAGCCCAGGCAGCCCACACCGTGGTTGTTCCAGTTTACATGGGTGCCATCACACAGGGAAGTCCCAGAGTGACCGGGCAGAGCTCCCCACGTTCCTGGGAGCTCCGAGCTGAGCAGGGACAGCCACACCCTGGTGCTTATCAGAGGAGACAGCCCAGGTTTACGGGTCCCCACATGCTCTATGGATGCTCCATGGTGACACAGATGGCATCAGGAGCACAGGAGTGTGGCATTCACATTCTCTGAACAGAGAGAGACATAATTCTCTATCTCAGGATTTTTCCTGGAGAAGGCAGTGAGAAGCTCAGAGAAGGAGAGAAAACAATTCTTATCTCTACTTGCTGCTCCTGTTGTTTGACACATGTGGAATGTGTTATGGAGATTGTTTACTGAAAGAGTGATTTGTTAATTGGACACTGGTGCTGGTTGTTTGGATTGATTGACCAGTAGGGTCAAAGCTGTGTCCTGACTGTTGGAGACAGTCACGGGGTTTTCTTCAGTATCTCTTTAGTATCTCTTTAATATAGTATAGTATTAGTGTAATATAACATAGCTTAAAAAAGCAATTGTTCAGCCTTCTGGAATCACTGGAGTCACTGCATGTTACTCCCTGGATGGGGGTCACCCTGCAATGATACAAGAGCACTGCCACTACCCCAAAACAGCAAGGAACAGCAGCTGTTCCCTCAGGAGGGCAAGGACCAGGTCAGCAGCTGCAGGTGACATTAAACACCCAGCTCTGCCAGCATCCTGCTGCCCTGGCACTGCCCTGGGGGATCCCAAGCCATCTCCAGCCAGCAGGCTGCTGCCCTGGCACTGCCCTGGGGGATCCCAAGCCATCTCCAGCCAGCAGGCTGCTGCCCTGGCACTGCCCTGGGGGATCCCAAGCCATCTCCAGCCAGCAGGCTGCTGCCCTGGCTTGTTGGCAGCAGGGACAAACCCTGCCCCTAAAAATAAACATTTCTGACTTCCTCATGTTGGCATGCAGAAAGAGGGGTGTAAAGCCCACTGTAAAGAACACAGTTCCATATCTCAGTGTACCACCTGAAAGGGGGGCTGAAGCCAAGCAGGTGACAGGCAAACGGTGTCAAAAAAGGGGTTTTTCCAGGCACTTGTTTCCCTGCAACTGCTGCTCTCCTGGAGACAAAGTTCACCCCTGCAGCTCTTGCTGCAGGAACACACAGCACTGTGCTGAGACCCCACCAGTCATCAGTGACCAAAGGCAGCACAGTGGCCCAGAGTGGGTCCTGTTTCTGCCCTGGGCAGATGCAGCCTGTGAGAGTGTCATGGCTTAGACAAAATTGTTCTAAAAAGTTTATTTTAATTCTTACTACTTTTTTTTTAATTACTATTAATAAAATTTTCTTTATACCCTTTTAAACCTACTTTACCTTTCTTCAAGAAGTTAAACATTCCAACAAGAAGTAACTACATTAATAATTAACCAACACTAAAACCCACCACACTCATTAACACATTCGTTAAAAAAAATCTCAGAATTAAAAAATCTTAACAAACCAAAACCACTACAGAGAGACAGCACTAAACTACAGCTGGGCATTTCTGATGGGAGGCTCATCCCCACCAAACGTGCTCCTTCTGTCCTGTCCCACAGCTAAGAGATGCTGGACTTGCCTTTCCCTCCCTCCTCTGGCCCTTAGCCACAGAGGTCCAGGGCAGCAGGCAGGTGACAGCTCAGGACATGGAACTGCAGAGGTTTCTGTGGCACCAAAAATCACCTCCCTCAAAAAGCAGTTGCCATGTACTCCGTGTTTTATTAATTTAATGGTCAGGATAATAAATTTGTCAGTAATGACAAAGAAATTCCCTGGAAACTGGAGTACTCGAGTGTCATTGCAGCTCCATCTATTTAGCAAATAGATGAATGCCTTTCAGCGAGGCTGGGTGTGATTAAGCAGCTGTCACAGCTCCTGCAGCAGCTGCACAGGCACAGGTAGCTCTCAGGGCTCTTCCTCATAGGGATGGGAAGATGATCCTGATGTGAACAGAAATCAGCGACTGAAAACCCAATTAATGAACTGACACAGAAGTAATGGGTCATTTCTGTAAGTCTGCTGCTCCCGTTGACTTGTACAAGCTTCAGTTTTTACAATCAGGTTCATTAAAGTTTCACAAACAAAAAATAATAGAGTTTGCTTTCTGGCTTGCTGAAGTTATGTTTGAGTGGACTCATACCTTCATAAAGGAATGTGAGTTTTTTTTAGAGGGACTTTGATTTTTTGAATTAATTTTTGTTTTTTCCAGGAGTGAGACATTGAATCTATTTTAGTAGCTTGATTTCTCAAAAATTCAGGGTGATAAACTGTTTCTGTTACTTTTTGCCTTCCAATTGATCTGTTCTTTTAATATGTGTACTCTGTTCAGCAGCCACTGAAATTGGAGGAAGTTTTCCAGGGAGTTTCTATGTGCTCTGTTTCCCAACACACACTGCAAGAGATTAAGAGAATACACAACTCTCTGCTCTCCCACTTTCACAGCTGAAAACTCATGGAAAGTCCCAGTGAAAATGTGGCTGAATAATGGATTGGGGAGCTCGCTGTCCTGGGGTAGGGGATAGCAAAGATAACACTTGGTCCATTAGAGAGGAAAAATAAATGGCCAGGAAGGGTCCTTTAAACAAGAAATTGAAACAAGAATGAATCAGCAGAAGACTGTGCTTGTGCAGAACACAGGTGCATCTCAAAGGTTTGAAAGCCTTTCTCTACAATGCGAGATAGAAAAAGGAAAAGAAAGGAAGTAGCCACTGGGAGAGACTTTCAACCTGGAAACAGCAACATTTACACCAGCTGAGGATCTGCTCTAATTAAAGGGAATATTTCTGGAAGAAAATGAAGCACAAGATGCTCAACCTAAGGCAAGGAAGTTTCAACAGAATATTAACTGGTGAGGCTAACAATTACAGGGACTACCAAATATCAGGTGGCACGGAGGGATCACCCAGGGGACAGCAAGCAGGAACTTCTTCCTCACTGAATGACTGCACTGAGTCCACACACTGCTTACAGCTCACTGAGAAAAGCTTAGAGCTCTGTGAGACAACATGACCAGAAATCCTTCCTCTGTGAATCCTAAATATTTAGAGCAATGTGCTTGACATTCTGCTTTGCTGAAAACCAGAAAATTCTGAAGCAAAGCAGAACAGTGGTGGAGGAAGCTATGGGGGAAGGGAAGCCCTTCTCAGAGCATCCCCAGCTGAGCACAAGCACGCACTGTACCATTTGGGAGGCAACTTTATGCGCTCTTAGTAGTAGATTAATGAATGTAATTACCTAACATTGTGACTGTGAATGCTGCAAAACTGTAATTTATAGTGTGCTGTAAAGTTCTAATGTGTTTTTATGTCCATAAGCTGCTTAACCATAATCTAATGCATTTGTACACGAGCACCCTCCTAAGTGGCTCTGGGATCAGCAGCGAGCGCGAGTGCCCCTCGCTGCACTCTCCTGCTTTATGTGCTGATAAACCCACCTCTCCTGCTGGGCAGCTGAGGAGAAGCAGCTGCTAAAGGATGAATGATTTTAAGTCCAGGGGGAAGAACTTCCTTCCTTCCTTCCTTCCTGGCTGGCCAGTGCTGTGGTGCAGAGAGGAGCCAGCGCATGGTGGGGGTCCCTGTGAGGGGGGGATGGAACACAGACCCTTGGTGTGATGGAGAGCCAGGACTCAGCCCCACCTCACTCCTGCACCTCGTCCTCCAGAGCCAGGACACCAGGAGATCCTGGGATAGCACTCACAGGGAGCTGTCTCAGGCAAAACCCTTCACCTGCGCTCAGTCTCAGCTGCTCTGCTCTTCCTGCTGCAGGACCCTGTGGTCACTTCAGTCCTTCTCTGCTCCAAGAGCAGGGCTGTGGCCAGGACTCCTGAAGTATGTGCTTATTGTTGCCACTAACTAATTTAGGCAAACCATTTAACTTCTTTATGCCCTTGTTTAACCATCTGTAAAATGGGACTAATAATAAACCTCAGAGGGATTTAGTTAGACTTAATTAAATGGTTTGTAAAGTGCTTTGAGATCCTCAGGAGAAATGTGTTGTGCAAGTGCAAATTATTATTACTGTTACAGTGCTTTCTACTTTCAACACAGTTAAATATTAATGATCCAGTTCTCTCAATGGCCAGTGATACAACTTTCCTGAACAGTAATTGTCTCAGCTACAAAGACACAGGACCTGGTAGTAGAACATCAAAAAACTTTCTTTGTCGTTCATTCATAAATAGTGTGAAACAGCAGATAAGAGTAAATATTTTAGTATGTATCAAACCAGAGATCCCAAATGCCTGTGCTGTATGTGCAGTCAGTTCAGAGCCAAAACAATGCCAATTAAATCACCAAATCAGTGCTCCTATTACACATTGCCAGAGACCCAGGGAGGAAATCAGCATCAATGCTGCTCTATAATAAATGCCTTTGCTGGTTAAAAAGGTACCATGGCATGAGTGACGTGATTAACATTCAATTAACAGCTCCACGGTGTCAGGAGGAACATCAATGCCCTGTTAGTAGGAGTGTTTCAGCTTCAGGGGCCAGGGGAGAGAACATCCTGGATTTTCAATAAGGTTTGTCTATTGTGATCAGCCAAAAACGATCTGAAAGTTGCCTGCAGGCAAAAAAAAACAAACAGCCATGATTCCTCCTCTTTTGTCAGCTTCTTCCAGGCCAACTTAAAAGGAGAAAAATGAAAAAAAAATTGACTGGTGACTTCAGGTCTTGGGAGCTGGGTGAATGTGACCTGGATTGCAAAGCCTGCTGAGCCTTTCCAGCCACAGGAAACTCAGCCACAGGGGCAGCCAGGCCTGCCCAAACTCTGAACTCTCCCCTCCCCAGGATGGGGCAGAAGCTGCTAAAACTGAACCCCGAATCACCAATGACAAGTGCTTTCTTAGTATTTTTCAGTATTTACTTAAAATATTGTAGTGGTCTTGGTTCACTAATGTGAGATATTGCTAATTTTGAATTTTTTTTGGCTAATTACTAATGAGAGTGGTGTGTTTCAGTGTTGGTTAATCACTAATGTACTTGCTGTGAGGTAGGATTAGGAGAAAGTCAAAGTAGGCTCAAAACTTTGAAAGGGTATAAAGAAAAATTTATTAATAGTAACTAAAAGAAAGAGCAATAAGAATTAGAACAAAAGTTTTAGATTTTTTTTCTCTTCTCCTTACAACTTTTCTCACTGACAATGTAAAGAAACAAAACTTAAAATTTTAGTCAGTTTACTACATCTAAAATAGGTTTTTCTACTAACAGTATATCAGAAGCCAAATCAAACATTAAAAAAAAAAAAAAGCAATTCCAAATTTGAAGGTATTAAGTTTCCATACACAACCTTAGGTGGTCTCCACTTGGAACTGTGGTGTGGTGTGATTTTTAATTATATGGTGAACTCTGATATTTCTATTTGATCTTCAATAATAATGACATAAGAAAGATACATAATCTATTGATAATTAAGTCAAACGTTTATGTACTACAAAGTGAGCCTATCTAGAGAAAGCTGATTAAAAAGCACTTCTAATTTACTTATATTACAGATCCTAAAAACAATTAAAAGAGCAAAGAAAAAAAAAAAGCCAAGGAAAAAGAAACCACAAAAAAAAAAAAAAAAAAAAAAGAAGAATCATCATCATGCCAGATGAAAATCCCCTGTGCACTGAAGCACCAGATACCAGAGCAATGAGGATACAGCTGGTAGGAATGTAGCAAATAGAAATGTGTGGTTTTGAATCATAAAGTCTTTATTTCATCTCACACAAGCTCATCTCATTACCCCATGCAACAGAGGAAACCACAGCAAAGACTTCTAGGGGCCTGGGCCAGCACCAGGACTGACACTCTGCAAACTGTTCTCATCCTGCTCCTACACCATGGGGCAAAAAAGTATTCCCACTTACTCTGGTTTTCTGTACCTCCCTCAGGGATCAGGCAGGTCACACCTAACTCTGCAGAGATGCTGCCAGGGTTCACTCAGCCCACCTGCAATCTCGGACTCCCTGGGTACAAAAATCCAAAATATCCTCCAGAGTAGGAGCAGGTAACCGTGAACACTTACACGGTGCCAAGCTTCCAGAAAAACATCCCTGAGAAAGGATTTTCCCAGCTTTATGCAAACAAACTCAAGGTGACCCAGGTACATTTTGGATGCTTTCAAAGCCAGGCAGAAGGGCTGTCACCACACCACAAGGTCCAGCAGATGATGTCCTTTGGCTCCAAACCAGACTGGCTGAGCCAGAACTTGCCCTGAGGGATAAACCTTCAAAAAAACCAGCCTTGAAACACAAACCAGGCAACCCCCATCCTCTAATCCCAGGGGTGCAGCCACCTCTGAGCAAATCAAGGACCTGGGTGCCCCTGTGGGGTGGCAGGAGCTGCTGGCACACAGGAATGAGGCTTCTCAAGGCCTGGAACCAGTGCAAGTCCTCACTGTTTATAAACCTTCTCCACCTGAGCACATTTCACACAGGCTGGCCTGTGTGCCATCAGTGAGGAAAAGAAGAGTTGTGGCAATTTTATGTTAGTCATAATTTTAAACCCATCAACTTCAACATAAGGATTTCTATCTGTTTCAATATTTAATTTATTTTGCCTTCTAGTGTTCCTAAATTAGGGAGACATTTTATTGCTCTGGTTGACATTTTTATGAAAACTGAAACTCGGCTTCATTTTTTAAGTGAAATTTCTCCACTTGAAAAGCTAATTAGTTCTTGTACCCACACTGGGGATGCAGGTGCAAAAACACAGACAGACCTACAGACACACAGACTGCCTGGGTGGAAAGACGAATATCCTATTGAGAATTCAGACATCCTGTACCTTTGTCACTACAGTAAACTGTAAGATTTTTATATTTTCCTACTGCTCCACAATTAAAACCTGCGTCCATGACTGGCCACTACAATCCCTGAGCCTGCATTTTTTCCTAAACAAGGATTAAAGCAGCACTTAACTACACAGACTGGCTGGCAGTTATTATATTAATATAATCCATCTTTGCTTCCCCTTGTTCTAAAAGAGAGGTAAGTGCTCTGGCAGCCTTGAGCTCCTTCCTTTTGCCTTCACCAGCTGATTATTTTCAGAATGGAAACGCTGGCCTCAGTGGGTACCTGCAAACAGCCTGCCTGCCCGTAATGATGATCTACCTGTCTGCTGCTTCCAGGCCACCTGTTTGCAGCCTCCCAGGAAGCCTTACAGATAGATAAAAAGCTTCCAATATTTTCTCCACATAAACTGCAACCCATCCATCAAGTTGTTTACATCACACTGAGATATATGCAGCTTTATCATTAGAGGAGCCATCTCCAGGAATGGGATGAACACACAGACATCATAAATCTCCCCTTTTGCAAGGGGACTGCATTATTTCGTTGAAGGAAATGCACCCAGCAGCATCCCATGATCAGCCATTAAGGGGGTACAGAACAACAGGAGGGCACAAAGGAGAATGTTTTTAAAAACAACCAGAATCCTCCAGAGAGGACACGGTGGGTTCTACAGCAGTGGTGCTTGGCTTGGCTCAAAAGCTGCCATCCCACAAGCACTCCTAAGGCCAGGCAGCTCCTGCCAAGATTTTGAACTACCTACAAACCTGCCTGGCCGTGGATGTTTCCTGTGAACACAGCCAGGGCCCTGCAATTGCAGTCTCACAGTGATGAACATTCTTCTGCAGTTCCAGCAAACACGATCTGTCAAACTGGGGAACGTGCCCAGGCTCTGAGGGCTCTGAAAAATCAGGCACAGCAGCCCAGCAGCTCTGTCCTCAGGCAGAGATGTCACCTGTCCAGCCAGCCCCTGCCACCAGGAGACACCTGAGACCAGCACTGGGAGGGGAAATGTTCATCCCCGTGGTGGGAATGGATGAGCACAGCTCTGCAGGAATCCCCTGCACCACAAAGCTGCCCTGGACATCATGCCGTGCTGTAAGTGGGGATTCTCCTGGGGTACAGACCCACAGGGACTCAGCAGCTCTGCCTCAAACATCCCCCAAAGGAATGGAGTAGGAAGTGGCAGAGGAACCTGGGAAGATCATCAGCAACACCGCAAAAAGCTGTCAAAAAAGGAGGGGGCGGGTGTGAGGGGACTGAAAGACAGCTCATGTGTGAGTCAAGTCTGAACTGACACCCCAAATCCAAAAAGAATCTATGCTCTGATCTGCTCAGGGTGGGGAAGAAGAGAAGTGTCCACCCAGTGAGACAAGTATCCCAAAGGGACCCACTGTGGATTTGCTTTGAAAACTGCTTTCCTGTTTATCTGCCAAAACAAATAAGGACAGTCAGAGTTTGCTGTTGTAAACATCTTTCCTCTTCTTGAGACAAATTCTCTCACAGAGTAATAATTTCTTTTTAATTGCTGCATTTAGACAAAATAAACCACTTGAGAAAAAGAGGACATGCAAAAATAACAACAGATTTGAAATGGAGTCTGGACCTTCACTTGAGCTACAGAATTAAAAGCAGATTAGAGCTGGAATGCAGAGTTATTAGAGCAATACACGAAATTCCAAAGACAACCAGAGCACGATTTGCTGTGTCCCTGCAGTGTCCCTCTGCTGTGACCCACGCTGTGCAGGGACCATGGGGCTGGGATTTGGCTCATTTTCACACCTAGGGCTCTGTAACAGAGAACTGCAGATCTCAAACTGCAGATCCCTCGCGTTTCACCACGGAAGAACTGAGCTGGTTTTGCCACTAGATGGGAATAGGTGCAGTTGCTGATCTTAGAGGACTGAAATACAATAAATGACTGCTTAGCCCACTGAAAAATAAACCAAACACAAGATCTTCCCCCCCCCTTTTTAAATGCAACTACATATAAAATTACAGCATTTGCTATTTCAGCAGAAATGTTTTTAGCCACAAGAAGCTGAAGAGACAGGAAAGGATTTCAGGGAGAAGTAACAACTTTTATGAGACCCACTGATATGTGGGGAAGAAGAGAGGAGCTTCTGGGCACACACAGCCTCGTGAGGCTGGGGCAGCTAAAGGCCTGCTGAGTTTTCCCAGATGCCACATAATGAAGGCTCAGGATCAGTCAAATGTGATGGGCAGAGACCTCTCCATCCTGGAAGAACAGAGAAAGACATTTCCTCCAGTTTCTTTTCCTTTCAAAAGCAAGCCATGTTCTGAACAGCACAGAGAATAACCCCCCAGCAGGTAACTCTGCCCTTGAAAGTATCTCTGGTACTTCCCAAGCCTCTCACTGGAACATTGATAAGCAGAATGATACAGCCCAAACACACAAATGTCAGTGAAAGGCAGCTCAGGGAAGAGGATAAGGCTTTCTGTCAAAGTGCTTCCTTTTCTTCTCCTTATCAGCTGCTCTGCCCCGTGTTCAGTTTGTTCCTGAGCAGCTCTGAATGTGCACAGCACCAAACAGGCAGGGAGGGAGAGGAATCATTGGCAGAGAGGCAAGGGAATCATTCCTATCAGTGGCAAACTCCAAGATCATTGATTGCCACTCTCTACAGGCTGTGTGGAAACCAGCTGGAAGAGCTAATGGAGGAATGGAATTCTGGTGTTAGAAAAACAAGTTTTAATGAGATGGACCTAAGGCCTCACCTCTGATAACCCATTTGTGGATGGATAGACAAGCCCGAACTGAGTTTTGGATTTGCAGAAAACATGATAAATTCAGTTTCACTACAGACCATTCTGGCCAGTTTAACAAACTGGTAACAGTCAGGGTTTTTATGAAGCCCTGTGCTCGACAGCTCTGTGCTGGCATCTGAGGTTAAAAATTGCCTCTCTTGAATCTACAGGGCTATGGTTTTTTGTGGCATTGACATTTTCCTTTCAAGCATATCAGTTCTTCCTTCATTTCAAATGCTGGTTGCTCATTTTATCATCTTCCCTTTAAGTGTTTAAAAAGATTCAAACTGGATTAAGAAAAAAAAAAAATCAAACCCAAACCCCCACAGTCTTCTGGATTTATGTGTTTTTCTGATGTGTTTGCCATGCTGTAACCAATCAGATAAGCTCCTTAGTTCCCTCCAGTGATGGATTATTGAGTTTTTATTTATGTTTCTCCTTGTTTAGCCTCCCAAGCACCAATACACTTGTACCAATGTCTCAGCTTCAACTCCCATTAAGGAAAGAAAGAGCCGGCAAATGTGATCAGCCTTGGAGATTTTCCAGAGTCAGAGTGCTCCTGAGCCCTGTCCTCTGCTCTGAATGCATTTGGCACTGGCTTTGCTCTCTTCCCAGCCCTGCTCCCCAGCATGGGCTCAATACAGCCTGCAGATCACTCACTGCATTTCACACCCACTTGCAGACATCTGAGAGACAGGAGGAAAATAAAGAAAAACAGCACTGAGCAATGAAGGTCAAAGATAAGTTCAAGACTGATAAAAGACTGATCCCCACCTCCCAAGTGCTGTACAAAGTGTCCCTCCTGATCTTCACTTACTGAGCTTTTCTTTCTCCTCCCAGGGCACGAAAGCACTTTTAGACTAATGGTCTGCTTCAAAATCAACACACTGTGGGTTTATCTCATGGAAGGATTCCAACTCTCATACTTAATGTCAGTCTTAATATACTTGTCTATTGTAATTGCTAGAGACTTGTTCTCCAAAGCACTGTATCTCAACAAACTCACTGTGGAAGCCTGAAGATATTGGTGGTGATAACAGAATGATGATGTCCTTCCAGGTATGGCTCACTCCCCTTACCAAAAAATTTACCTTTGCAGAAGGGTGGAGAATTAATTGCTGAAGCAGCTCCTGGCACCAATTAAACCTTTCTGGTACCCAGGAGCAGCCTGAGCTGCCACCAAGCAACCCGGACTGATCCTCAGCCAGAGCTTGTTGAGATTTTCCCTACCTGAGGAGCACATTCCATCAATATAAAGTCTGAAAAGTTCACTTGAAAATGCTGATTTATCTTCTGGGGTTCATTCCTGGTACAAGTTAGCTCTCCTATGGCTGAGTTGGGATTTTTCCCCACACCAGATAAGAAAACAGGCAGAGCAATGTGCAGGGAGCAGAACTCCTGAGCTGGAAACCACTGGCTTTGCCTGCACAGAAGAAACAGAAAATGCCCACACAGTGTAACCTGCTGGAATTAAAGGTCATCCCAGACCTCACAGCTCTGCAGTCCAGGGGACAAGCACATGAACCCAAGGCTAGCCCAGACCGTGCCCTGTGGCAGTGCCACCTGCCCAGGCACACACCTGCAGCACGAGCTGTGCCAGCCTCACCACCTGGTGCCACCACAAAAGCTGGGCTGCTCTGGCTGCTGAGGGCTGAGAGCAAACCACGAGCAGCAGTTTGCTCTCACCTGTGCGGGCCTGTCCTCTCCTGCCCTCTGCAGTGTTTCATACTCTGTACGGAGCAGTGCTGTACCTCTGGTCAGATTTTGTCACACTCATCATCACGGCGTCACTGAGCTCAGCTCAGCGCTGACAGGCCCCCAAAAGAAAGTAAAAACCAGTTTTAACAGACTTTTACCTGTCCCCTGCTATGAAAAGAATGGGATAACACTGCAGAGCCCCATCCTAGGGATTCATCACTGCACAGCAACTGAGATTCCTGACACAACTGCTGGCTGGTATGACCTGGAGCCCACCAAGACAAATACAACATTTCCAAGGTCCTAACGCCTGCTGAGTGCATTGCAGGCACCTTACAAGGCACGCAGGAAACATGCCTAATGCCAACATCCACTGCTATGAGAAGCCACCTGATTTCTCCAGCTCAGTGTGCTCCCAAGTGGTGAGTAACATCTGTGAAGAGCAAACATTAAAAGGATATTACACAGTCAGCAAAAAAATCCATTTCCTCTCCAGTGTATGGGATTGCACGACACATTTCACAGAATTAGTTTACCATAGAAGACAGCAAATCAACTATAAACCAACTTGTTTACATGGCCCATGTGGGACTGAGAGAAGAGCTCTCAGTCCCAATCTTTCAATCAGATGCACACATGATCAAAGCAAGGCTCCTGTGGCTTAGGGGCAGGTAAAACACCCTTGCTCTTATGAAACTACACATTTACAGTAAAAAAAGAATGAAACACACAGAGAAGTCCCTTTGATTTTTGCACACTCCTGAATTCAGTCACTCTGGCTGCTGGCCCAGCTGTCCACACACAGGTCAGTTTTGGGGCTGGATGAATAGTCCAGCATTCCAGCCCCTGGCTGAGGGAACAGTGCAAATACAGGACCCAGAGCAGGCAGCAACGACCAGCCAGTGCAATTTCACACTGCATCTGCTTCTACCTCTGGTACTTGTTTCCATCCTACAGAGACAGTAAGGCAAACATATTCCAAAGCAGAAAATGGGTTCAAGGCCAGAGCTGAGGAAAAATGAACCCTGTTCCTCTTAACACTGAACTCGTCCATTCACAGCGAGGACTGAGAGCAGTGCCTCAATGCCTGCAGTTGGATTCCAGCTCAATCAATGACATTTTAGGATTGGCCAGTGCCTGCTTGCAGTCTTGGATCACAAGGGAAAATCAAGAAGGGAGCAAGGCAGGCAAACTGTTATTAGCCAAAACGTGGAAAACATCCGAGTTGTTGACTTGTATGAGGATTGCCTTTTCTTGAAAAGCCAGGAGTACAAGTCCCAGTTAAGAAATCCAAATACCTTGGGTGACTGAGCCTGAAAATCATTCAGATATTAGTTGTTATAATTATGTAGGACAGGCTGAGACAACTGTATTTAGTGCTCACAATGGCCAACAAATTGAGGAAAGTCACCATAGAAAGGGAAGAATGGAATGACTGGATGGACACGTGCGTGAGCTTAGTTTGTATTCAGCCATATCAGCTCTCTTTGCACAACAGAGAGAAGTGAGTTTTAGGAGCAAAATGAACCATGAAAGGTGGCAGGTTTGTCTCTAGTGGCCACAAGGGCCCAGAAATTCAAAGGTGTGAACATGACCTTGTCATCAACAGCTATTAAGCAGACAAATGCAGCTAAAGGTTTATCAAAACAGAGACACTGGCCTACATGTCCCCTGGCAGCAGCAGCTGAACTCTTCTTAAATAACCTTTTGTTGAAGATTTGGGAAAAACCTGTTAGTACATTACACTTTGCAGTGCTTTAAGTAGGGCTTTTGTTTCAAGTGACACTTCTTGCTTTCCCCTTCAGCTGTGCACAGTCTTTCCAAGGAATCACAATGACATTGCAGGGTTTTGGCTGGGATCAGTGGCTGACATGTCCCAGGGGACACAGCTGGAAGGCAGGTGAGAGCAGCTGGAACTGCTGCAGCTGCACCACTGGAACAGTCTGAACCTACACTCTCCAAGACAAGACAAGATCAAAACCTGATGTAAGGCTCAGAAAAGAACAAAATGAGAGAAAATGTGGCATCCACCCTTTCTAACAACCACATTTCTGCCCAGCACATGCTCTCACCAGCCACACACAGACCCTGGGGTGCAGGGACATGTCCTACCTACATCATACCAGGTTTTCACTGCTTCTCCCATTCCAGGCTCACAGTGCCACTGCAAGAGCCAGAGAGGAGACTCTTGTTAAGCAGAAAGCAAAAAGAAGCAGCAAAATTAAAAAGGAAAACTGTAAACCAGCACTGGAGACAAATGGTGAGCAGAGGCCCAGCCCCAGCTGATGCTTGGGCTTCCTCCTCCCCTCCAACATGTTTGAGATGTGCCTCAGGACCAACACAACAGTGACAGGCTACTGCAGCTTCTAGAAGACACTGAGGATGGCTGGTCTGCAGAAAGTTTCCCATCTTTCTTTCTCAATTTTTTTTAACTCTTCTCCATAGTTTTTAATGACCTGAAAAGGGCAAGATAGGCAGAGCCATCCTACTCCTCCTGCCCATGAATTATGTGCACTTTCCAGTGTAGCACTGTGTTGCTGTTCATTTTCTAATCTCTCTTTTCCTTAAGACCAAAGTGGTATCACAAATACGGGAGTGTGTGAGTAGCCCTGAACATGGAATCAGGGCAGCTTTCCTTCCACCACCTCCATGAAGCAGTTGAGAGCAGAGCCCTGTTAGCCAGGACAAGCCAGAACAACAATTTCTGCCCAGCCACAGTCAGAATGGAATCCAGCATTGAAAACTGGAAGGATTTTCATGTTAGTTCAAAAGAAGGTTAAATCCCAGTATAGTTCTCTGCTTTCCTTCATTTCCCAACATGTGTGTGGTCATGCCCATGGATTCAATGCACATCTGTTACAAAGCAGATGAACTGCACAGTCTCTTTCTTCCCTCTTCTGCTTCCATGCAGAAAATTAAAGATTGGAGGGTTCACAGTCTATACTAAGACCACTGGCTCAGATGATGAGGGAACCACTTCTTTTGGAGGATTAACCTGGAATAGATGGCAAACGAATGCAATTACTTTTTTTGGTTTCAGTGACATTAAGCAAAAGAGTACCCTCAGTTTAGGGAACTTGGCAATATCAAAACTCAGCTGATGATAAAGATGATTAACAAAAACCATAACATGAGACCAGCTTCTACAGAAATATGCAGCTGTGCAAAGAGAAGCCTAAAGCTGCTGTGGTCAGCTCAGGAGGCAGTGATGGGGCCATCTCCACCCGGCAATGCTGGCACAGGCAGCTGAGGCAAGATGGAAGAGTGTGGTTTCCTTGCACAGAAAGCACAGGGGGACATGAGGGGGTCTCAGTCATGAGCTCAGAGGAGAGTCAGGAAACTGACAACAAGGAGGATGAGCTGGGTGTCAAGTGTGCACCTCACTGAAGGAATAGGGAAGGTTAAAGCAAGGACAGGTAACAGATCCACAGGGAATGGAGGATGAGCAGAAAACAAAATGACTGGAGAAACAAAAAAGCATTAATAAAAGTATGTGATGGACACAGAGGAACTATAAGTCACTTCAGGAGGCTGAAAATGGCCAAGAGAGGTGAAAGGAAGGGATTACAAAGCTCTAGGAAGTCTTAAGCAACTGGACTGGCAAGCAAGAGCTTAAGGAGAAGCCTTAAACAGCCTTGAGCAAACAGCCAGACCAGCCTAAGGAAGCCCTGGGGCAGCAGAGGGTCTGGGGAGCCAGGGAGACATCGAGGAGCCTGCAGAGGAGCAGGGAAGCAGCACAAATCAGGGCAGAGACAGGAGTGAGTGGCTGCTGAGAACCCGAGCTGAAGGGGCCCTGGGGAGCGAACAGCCAGGGCACAGGGAGGCTCTCAAAGCACAGGGACAGCAGCAGTGCTGAGTGCCCCCAAAAGGCACCAGGCACAGGGATTGCTGTGCAAACAGGACAAGAAATCCACCCTGCTGCTGCTGCCCCTCCAACAGTGATCCCTGCCAGCTGCTTTCCAAAGCAGGAATTAGCTGTTTTACCAGGTAATCCATAGCAGGTCATGGAAAGAGAAATGTCTTATTGACTCTCAGCTGCTGTTCACCTTCCCTTACCCACGGCAAGGAGACATTTGCAAATGTTTAATAGTGAGAGCCAATATTCATGGAAACAAACTGGAGCAAAGCATCACTGTCAGAGTGGCAGGAACTGCAGCTTCCTGTCTCTGAGCACAGGGCAGCCCCATCACCAGCACTGCTTCACATTTCATTTCTGCCCAGCCATTTTAAACAAGAAACAAGAAAATATTCCAAAAGAGGCAGCCTTGTCTAGAGCTAAGAACTACGGCTTGTAGAGGCTGTTTGCAAACACAAGGCAAAGATTCAGCTGTGGATTTCTCTGACTGAACTGCCCAGCAGAGCATACTCAAGGTGAGCAAACACTGTAATGCAGAGTGCTCATGGGGCTGCCTCCCAACCTGGCCAAACTTGAATTCAGGGCTCCTCTTCACCAGCAACCTTAAAGAGAAAAACCTCCTAGTTTTAAATGCAAGAACTCTGCCTCTGTTGTGGAATCCATGTGCCACTGTGAGGTCCTGATCCAGCACTGCTGCTCTGAGACTATCAGCACCTTGCTGACATAAATACCAGTGAAAAACCCAGCATTTGAACTAACAAAGCCAGCAGTCAGGCAGAGGCCACAGAAGCCAGTAAAAGACAAAAAGCCCCACAGAATCAAATTCATTAGTCATGTAACTTCTCACTGAGTACCACTGTAGGCTTTAATGGACACTGACACACTCATACTCCAGTGGACTAATCAAGAATAAGGAGTTAGTCCATCAAAACAGAGGGGGCTTCTGCTTCCTTTTGTTCATTTGTAAGGACCATTTCGCTTAAGTAAACCAGCCAAAAATCCAGCACCAACACCAGCACACAGAAGAACAGCACACTGAGAATGAGGAGGATGAGCTGGGTGTCAAGTGTGCGCCTCAAAGTCCTCACCGAAGGAAGAGGGAAGGTAAAATCAAGGACAGGTTACGGATCCACAGGGAATGGAGGATGAGGAGAAAATAAATATATTGGAGAAACAAAAAACATGAAGAAAAATATGTGATGAACACACAGTAAAGTCACTTCAGGAGGCTGAAAATAGCTTAGCACCTTTCTAGAGGAAATACAAACCTCTACTTGCTAGCAGTGTCACAAATTTCAGGCAGAGGCGAGGTTCCACATGGATTGGGAAGCAGGAGGGACAGCACCTCCCAGAGCTCCACAGGCTCAGGGCCAGGCAGGGCTGTCTCACAGCCCCTACAGATCAGGAGCAAACACCTTGGAGCAGAACCCCTCCAGAGGTTCTCTCCCAAATTTGCCCAGAACCAGGGCAGCTTTCCTTCCATCTCCATGAAGCAGTTGAGAGCAGATCCCTGTTAGCCAGGACAAGCCAGGGCTTTTTCTTCCTTTTCCTAGAAGTGGGTCATTAAGTGCTTTCCTCCGTAGTGAATCCCACCTGGAAGCACACATCCTTGCTCTGTGAAGCTTTGCTTTTAGATTTTACCAGCCATGAAATTGCAGCCATGACCAACATGCTCCCTTCGCCACAGGCTGTAGTGTCATCCCAGCAGAAAAGGATTCGCTCCTTGTGGTGGCACAAAACTTTATCATCCCTTGTGTGGGATGCTGAAGGGATCTGGGGGATCACAGACCTACTGAAAGGGAGTTAACACACTTCCTACTATGCTTTTAGCCAATTCTACAGGGGGCATTTTTAAGCTCTGGCATCTGCCAGTTCTTACTTGACAAACTGTTTGCAGGTATGGAAAAACGTATCACTGCCTTGCTATGAACATCATGCAAGGATTCACTTTCTAACTTGACGTATGAGCAGATTTCCAGCTTCCAAATTCGGTTTGCTATTCCTCACAGACAGACTTACTAGATTTTCTTTCTTTCCTTCACTCAACCCCATGATATGTGCAGTACTTTAAAACACCATCACTTATTATTAAATTTTAAGTATATGGTAACTAGAGATGTATAAAAGAGATTTTGAAAGAGTCCCTCCAAGACAAAGCACTACATTTTTGTATGCCATCTGATAACTATGTGAACCGTCAAGCATTTAAGCCTGGGCTGTAATTTCAGAAGAGCTACATATAAAACCTTATTTACAACTGGGTCTTTCCTTTCTCTTTCCCCACTGAGTCATCCTGGTCTGTTTAGTCCTTAAAGGGGCTGTGCATGAGAGACAGCATTGAAAATGCACTATTTCAAAAAGGGAAAAAAAATTAAAATTATATATATAATTTATATTTTTATATATAATGTGTTTTATATAGAATATATATTTTATATAATATATAAATCATTTTATATTTTATATATTATATGTTTTATACACACACACACACACACACACACACACATATATATATATATATATATATATATATATATATATATATATATATACCCCCCCCCACATAAGCCATAAGTCTATACTCATTCATACCGTTTCCATTATTCCTGACAGGCAAAACCTGAAAAAGGTATTGAAATGAACTTTTCATACAAATCACCAGAGTCACAACATTGCCTAGTGCAGGTTCCAAAAAGGGGCCTGGTCAGAGTAATCATTTCTCAATATGGACGTGTGTGTAAACTACTAACAATGGGGGGTTTTAACACTGATTAATTTACTATCTACTATAGAAAGTGTATTTATCTTGCTCTCTTTGGTACATCATTAGAAGCCACACGTCCAGCTTAATATGCCATATCTGATTTCAGAGATCACAGGCTACAAGTGATTTGAGAGTTAGTGACGTGCACACGCACCCCTTGTGACTTTGTGATGTTTAGCTGACCCCCATTTCAACCATCAGCAGATAAACTCAGTACCAGAAGCACAAACTTGCACCTTAAAGTGGGAAAACCACTTTTTGGACAAGAACCACAACAGCCCAACTTTCCAGCAGGCCAAGAAGAGCAGAGATCCCTGCAGATGGAGCTGTGCAGTGCCAAGATGTCAGCCCCTCGGCCAAAATGCCTGGGGTGGGGTGCTGGGGATTCACTGAGTGATGCCTTGTGAAGGCTGACCTAGAACAGAGAGTAGATGGAGTTAAAGACCAAAGCAGGTATGTGGGTATGACAGGCTGGTCACAGAGAGAGAAAGCCAGATAAGCTTTCCCATGAATTGGTCTGGGAAGTTTTAGGGAGGCAGAGAGAAAGAATGGTGAACAAATGGTAAACTATCTGGAGGTGGTGTTTTGAACAAGTTGTTTTTCTCATAAGATGTTTTACCAAAGGGTGTCTTCTTAATTAGCCTGTCATGTGAAATGTGTTGAGTAAATGACCAGTCAGGTCCACCTGTATAGGAACAGTGTATAAAAGAAAGAAGTTCCAATAAACTCAGGGCTTCTAGCCTTTTAGCCTTCTGACCTAGAGTCTGTGTCACTTATCCATTCCTGACTCCATGGTGACACAGGGATTTATTAAAAGGCCTCAACAGATCCACCTTGGGCAGCACAAGAGCCCAGCCAGGGCTGCACCCCAGGTGAACCCAAAATGGACACAAAATGCACGACCAGTCACGGGGCCTCTCACTTTTAGAAGTTCTGCTCCTTTTGCATCTTGGAGTTCATTGTCCAATTCCAGCTCCAGCCCATGCAGTCCCATCCTGCTTGTTTTTCTCTCTCCAGCCCACGTTGTTTGTGCTCTTGGGCCTGAGATTTGGATCATTTGTCCTTGGTCCCCAGCTAGAGAAGGAATTGTTTTGTCTCCCTGCTCTGTGCAGAGAGCTCACCATTCCCTAATATGAGGCCCAGACCCACACACCAAAGCAGCACAGAATCTGAAAAATAGAAAAGCTAAAACCTGAGGCATCATGAGCAGCTGCTGTGCTCGCAGCCCTGGCGGTGCTGAGTGCGGAGGCGCCGCTCAGCCCCGCAGCAGCAGCAGCGCTGTGCAGGTTGCAGAGAGGCACCTCCTGTAAATGTCAGTGGGTTTCTAAAGGTTAAGTAAGCATCTTGAGAAAGGCCTTCAAGCTCCTGTGCTCCACCTCAGTGCAGGCTGATAAAGGATTATTGAAAAAGGAAAAAAAAAATAAAAGCCTGCAAACAGATAAAAAGCTCATGGGCTGGTGTTGAACAATTGAATTTTTCCGTGCCCAGCTACAGTAGTAGATTACCAATGGCAGATTTACCATTATTAATTATTAGAACAAAGTGTTAAAGACTGTTTTGCTTAGTTAATGAACTCATCTGCAGATGTTAATGTTAGATGTGTTAATTCATACACATAAGTGTTTTTTAAAGCTATGGCAGCCTCCCTTGGAGTGCCCTCTGAAACATCTGCCCTTGAGGTCAGAGTTAGTGACAGCTGTGGGGTCACCAGCAGCTCAGTGAGTCAAGCCTGGAAACAAACCCCAAAACCTGATGAGAGCTCTGTGCTGTACCATTAGCTCTATTACTGCTGTTATTTGAAGGGAAACAGAGCAAGAACCAAGAAATCGTGAAGCCCAGGAAGGACAGCCCCAGCTGGACACACTCTCCTGGGCTCACTGCAGGAACACCAACACCTTCTTTCCTCACAACCAGGAGTTTGGTCTGGTGTCGCACACAGCAGCCAGGGTGAGAAAGCTGGCTTTGGAAGGGGGGAGGACACACCTCAACATCCTGTCTACCCTCCCTCCCCACATCTCTGGTAGCTCCCTGCCAACCTCACTGGTAAAGGGCCATAAAATTGAAACAAACTGAATGGATCTTGCACTATGAAAAGAGGAAGAGATTTCTTCTCTTCAACAGGGGTAGAAGAAAGCAGAAAGAAAATGGAGTCAGAGAGTAAAAAAGGACTGATACCAGATACTCCCACTTTCTTTATATGTCTAGAGAGTAGCAGAGGAGACTAAAAAGTGAGGGGAGAGAAGGGAACCAGGGATAGAACCTGGATGTGAGGAACACCCTGAGGAAGAAAAAGCAGAATGAGGAACAAAAGATGACAAGGAAACAAAGTAAGCAGCAGAGAAGAGAAATCCACCAAGGGAATAGAGAAAAACAAAAGAGCAGGAGCGCAACAGAATCAAGTGGGGGAGGGAGGCTGGAACAAGAACCACTGAAACGGCTCAGAAAACTCAGACATGTTGTGTAAAAAAAAGTCCCTAACTATAAATAGAAAGAAAAAGAAGAGGGAAACCATACAAAAAGATTAAAAGCAAAGGAGAGATCAGCTTTAAAGCCTAGGCTGCACAAAGCTTGCAAACATGATAATAAGAACATAAGGCAGGTTAGCACCACAACATCAACCCCTACCCAAAGAGCAGTCACGGGAGCTCAACCCAAACCATCAGCCCTTCCAGATGGAAAGCATGACTTAGTTTGGTCCCAGGCTGATTTGATGGCCAGTGGGATCTGAGCCAGCAGTGCCCTGGGGCCAGCAGGGCCATCCCTGTCCTGGGGCACCGGGCCCAGCAGCGCCGGCCGGGCCATGAGGGGATTGTCCTGCTCTGCTCTGGGCTGGGACAGCCTCACCTCCAGAGCTGGGGCAGTTTGGGCACCACAGCGTAAAAGGCACATTAAACCATCAGGGAGCATCCAAAGGAGGGCACGAGGATGGGGAAGGGTCTGGAAGAGAAGCCGTGTGTGGAGCGGCTGAGGGCACGGGAACGTCCAGCTGGAGGAGACTGAGGTCAGAGCTCATTGTGGTCTTCAGCAGCCTCAGGAGGGGCAGCGCAGGGCAGGTACAGAGCTCCTCACTCTCGTGACCAGGGATGGGGCCAGGGAAGGGCTGGAGCATGTGCCAGGTTGGAGATCAGGGAAAGGCTCTTCCCCCAGAGGGTGCTGGGCACTGCCCAGGCTGCCCAGGGAATGGGCACAGCCCCGAGGCTGCCAGAGCTCCAGGAGCTGCCAGGGATGCCCAGGCTGGGATTGTTGGGGTGTCTCTGCAGCGCCAGGGGCTGGACTGGATGATCCTTATGGGTCCCTTTCAACTCAGCATATTCTGTGATTCTGTGGTCAGAATACAGAGCTCCTACATAATAAATATCACAAGGAAAAAGCCCTTTCCTTGAGAGGTCTCTGACTTTAGTACTAGAGGGTCCTTAAGATACCCCTGCAGCTGAAAATGGCCCAGCTTCCTTGCAGTGCCAGCTCTGGTTGGCTGTAAAGGGGATGGAGTTCAGCTACAAGAGGGTTAAACCAGAGCACTGGGGTAACCATACGACCCATCTGTTCTGGATTTCTTCACTTGCTCTGCAGCAAATCCACCACATTCTGTCACGGAGGTGTCGAGAAGGAAAACTGCACCTCCTGGAATGAAGCAGCTGCTGGTGCACATCCCCCTGAACCTTCCTGGTGCAGGCACACCGAGCAGCACCCCTGGCATGTACCTGCCCAGCACCCTCCTGCTGGCCCTGCAAAAGCAGCTCAGCTCCAGAGAGAGCCTCCCCCTGCCAGGCCTGTGTGAGGGCTCACAGCAGCACCCTGCAGCAGCCCACTCCTCATCCCTTCTGACATCTCTGCACCCATCCCACTGCCAGCAGCAAGATCAAGCACAGGGACACAAATTATTCAGAGAACAGCTCGTGGAGCTGCTGCTTTTTAAGGTTAGTAATGTTAGCAGAACAGCTCTGAGCACAGAGCTGCGCAGCAGGGCAGCTGTGGGCAAAGGCAGCTCACATCACCTGAGCTACGGGCAGGCAACAACTTCCAAATCAGTGCCAGCTACCAATGAAGATGTAAAACAAGGCTGCTTTGTGAATTAAAGCACTCTTGTCAGGAAAGGCTTGCCAAGTGACTTGGAACAGCTCCCCTTCATGCCAACTCCCCTTCTGCACCCATCTGAAAGGAAACTGTTCTCATTCATGCTGGTATAATGTTATTTATGTGTGGGCCAGGCTGCACCAGCACAGCTTACTCTGACGCTCCTACTTAAGTCCAACTTTTTAGATGATGTCTAAATTTTTAGATGTTTTAAGTCACCTAATGCATAATATATTTAAAACCAAGTCTGAATCTTTATTGCAGTTATTTCTGCAATACTCCATGGCAATGCTTATCTGTCCCTGAAGAAGTGTCAGAGGAGACGCTGTGGTAGGTTCAGCAGGAACAAAAGACAGTCCTGCTGCTGGCTGAATCTGCACCCTGCAATTTCTGCTGGCTGCTATTTGTCAGACAACAATAACAAGCCATGATTTTTGAAGCAAAATGCACTGGTATTTGAATGAGTAATATCCAAGCATTCAGTCGGGGAGGGCACATTCTTTGCGTTCGTATAATATTTCACAAATCCTCCAAAGTGCAGCAGCACACAAGGATGTGGTTTGTTTCTCTTTCAAACAGTCATCTGCAAGCAATTTCATTCAGTTAAATATCAGAATTAAATTTTAGCCATAGTAGTGCTTCTGTGCAAAGGAAATGATGTTTTAAATAGGCATGCAGATGTCATCCTGCAGATTGGGGCTTAAAAGAGAGTAAATAACTGAAGGGGAGAGGCACTTACTCCTGAATTCCCAAGTCCAGAATGAAAGTTCTATATATGACATAACTAAACCCACTTTGGAAACAGAACCAAGCTGCTATGCAACAAGCTTTGTTACTCCCAGAGAAAAGATGATCAAATAAGAAATACTGTTTCAAATTCAAAAGGTTTTATTTTTTAATCCCTACTATTTTCTCTGTTTAGATGACCCTAAATAATGCTGTGATAATAAAAATATTCTGTGCTACCCCATGTCTGAGGCAGAAACAGCCAATAGCACTCATCAACAGGCACAGCAGAAAGGCTTCCTAAATTTGGGTTAGTACAGATCTGACGCAGCTGTCAGGACTTCCCAGGAAAATCTGGGTTCTTTACCAAAATCTCCCACTGGTGGGTGTCCCTCTGAATGGAGCAAGCTCCAGCCAAGCTGCCTGGAATGTGCAGGACTGGCTCTGACTACCAGGGACAGTTTCCTGCTTTCCAGAACAATCTTTGCATGCAGTCGCATCCACCTCGGGCTGCCTGTCTCAGAGACAAATACTTTACTTTTTCTCTCTTTTAAATCTCTTCTAGGTGAGTACAAAATAATCCCTGTTCCTTGTGAAGAATCAGTGAGTGGCCAATAAGTGTGGAGGCAACTACTTCCCACATGGAAACACTCAGAGAATTCAAGTACAGAAATGTCCAGAGGACGACAAATGCCTCCTAGAACGAGCCCTCAACCCAACAAACACAGACTGTCAAGACTGACAAACACATACCCAGGATTTTAGAGAACGAGGTTCAATTCAGGCCAAAAGCTCAGCCAAGCCTGTGTTTCCCAGCTCTCAGTCAAGTCATTGGTGCCCAGAGTTAAAATCTGGTTTGGGGTGGAGGGCTTCTGTACTCTCTGTGCTACTGCAATAGCTACTTGGGGGTGAGGAAAGACTTCAAACATTTCATTTCAATATTTTGCTGGGAGTATTCTTTCTTTTGTCTTAATACAGAACGGTAATATTTTGGTATGTCAGAAAAAAAACATTAACAGAAGCACAAGATCATTCCCTCTTCATTCCAGTCCTGTGCCTGGCTTGAGGAACAGGAGGTCTGCTTGTCATGGGGGAATGTCTCTGGAGGAAAACAACTTCTGGGACCAGGTTTGTGTGTCCCATACCAGGACTGTGCTAACAGGCAGGATTCAGCTTGATTTCACCTGGGAAATGAAAAGCACTGTGTAGCTCTTAAATATTTTATTATTGAAAAGGGATCATTTCCAACCGAGAGCTTTGTTTACAGCTTGGCAGAGGGAATGGAAAATATCACATGTTGATATTTGCATTTATCACCTCTGAGCACTGGGAATGGGTAACCCATGCACAGAGACTAAACAGTGGCAGCAGCCAACAGGCAGCCAAGCACCCCCTGGAATTCAAACCAGTATCTTTTCAAACCCACTCAATTCACTACATTTAAATGCACCGATACCTTTAAATCAGAAACAAACTCTCCAGTGTTCTGGGAGTGAAACAGCCCTAAACTATGCAGTAATGCCAGGGAAAGAAATACCTCCCTCTCTATAATAAGCCCACAGGAGACCATAGCCCCTTACACAACTATTTGCTACTGAGGGATTATTGCTGAATTATTTCTGAAAAAGAGTCTAATAAAATTTGAGTAAAACCAGAACCATTCCCACTGTTGTTATCAAAAGACTTGTCTGTACCTGTATAATAAACTCTTTTACAGGGAAAGAAAATGAGAGCATTAAAATCTACTCTGATGAATGTCTTCCTAATGAAAGTAAAATATTTATCACTTAGCAATTCTTACTTATGGACACTGAGTAAAATATTTTGGTGTTAGATGCATAATGACCACAGAATTAAAACGTGCCTTTTCATCACAACATGGAAAATTAAAGAGTTTTTAAAATTAAGGACCAAGTTAAACAAGCCTTGTGACAATGAACAGCATTTCTGTGCTCCACTAATTCCAAACATGCTTGACAGATCAAATTAATGTATGCTAGGGGCTAAATATGAATGCCATGGTTTTGGGCCTTTTAAAAAATGATTTCTATTAAAGCACCACGTGAATTAGCCCTGTTCTATATTGCTAAAACAGGCATGTGAGTGCCCTAATTGCAGGTGATTTAAAAGTCAAGGGACAAAACTGCCATTTAATTCTGTGGTACAGTGGCAACTTCATAACCAGGAGCCTTCTGAGCTTACCACCAGAAAGGTGGGGAGAAAAAATAAATGATCAAAAATCTGTAAAAGAAAGGCTTAAACCTATTTCCCAAGAGACAAATGCAGGCAGACAGAAAACAAGTGACATGTACCATAGAATCATGGGATATCCTGACTGGAAGGGACTCCCAAGGGTCATCCTGTTCCACTCCTGGCCCTGCAGAGACACCCCAACAATCCCAGCCTGGGCATTCCTGGCAGCTCCTGGAGCTCTGGCAGCCTCGGGGCCGTGCCCATTCCCTGGGGAGCCTGGGCAGTGCTTCTGGGGGAAGAACCTTTTCCTCATGTTCAGTATGGTTACTGGGAAAGAGCCAGGAACTGAATATAAGTGTTGGTCCACTCTTACATCTCCTGTTTTCTGGTCCATAACCCTTTCTCACCTTCCTTTATGTCTCAGGTTGCAGGGTGTAGCTGGGTGTGTGCTCTGTCCCCATCTGTCAGAGCTGGGGCAGTTCTCTGCTGCTCATGGGGCAGTTTTTTCTTTCTCTCTCCCACAGCCAATCCTCCCTCCAGGAGATCTCTGCTGTCCATGGCCACTGAGTGTCCCTGCATGGCTGATCAAATTCCATCATCCCATGGGGAGATGCTCTGCCCAGGGCAGGAGCCAAGCATTCCTGCCTGGATCCAATCTGAGCCTGGAACAGCACAGCAGCCTTTGCCCCCTGCATTCCCAGAGGAGCAGCTTTCTGCTGCCCTGCATTGCCAGAGGAAGAGCAGGCCCATCTCCAGCAGCCCTGGAGCTGCAGAGGAAAACTCCCCCCTTGTGCAGGATCCCTGCTCCAGCAGAAGCACAGCTGGCACTGCAGGAGGGCTGAGCCACCATGGAATGGCACTGCTGCCACCCCCCTGACCCACAGGGGGTCAGGGCCTGTTCTCACTCTGGCAGTGGTTTGTTTTCTTCTTTTGTACCATTGCATTTTTATTTTTATTTTTCCTAGTAAAGAACTGTTATTCCTATTTCCATATCTTTTCCTGAGAGCCCCTTAATTTCAAAGTTATAATAATTCAGAGGGAGGGGGTTTGCATTTTCCATTTCAGGGGAGGCTCCTGCCTTCCTTAGCACACACCTGGCTGTTCAAACCCAGGCACTTTAACTCCCAGCAGTGCAGAGCTCCAGGTCCTTGGGCAGTCAGTGCCAGCCTGGGCTCCTGCACCCCAGGGTTCACCCCGGCCCCTGGGGCTCCCTGCTGAGGGTGCTCTGCTGAGCACCCACATGTCCCAGCCCCGAGGCCAGCGTGGGTCAGCCAGGGCGCATTCCCGGGGTGGGGGTCCCTGGCAGAGCTCGGTGCCCGGTGCAGGGGGTGGCTGCTCACTGGGAGCTGCTGCAGCTCACAGCTCAGGGCAGTTCTGCTGCTCTGCTCTTACACTGACAACACTTGCACTCAGAGGCTCGCAGCATTTCCTGGGAGTTAAAAATGGATTTTACAGTGTTTCATTAAAAATAAATAACCTACTTAAGGGGGAAAAAAACCCCAGTATTACCAAAGGTAAACACACCAGGAGTCTCAACTAATGTTGACACAGCACAAAACACATATCAAATATTTGTCAATGAACTTTTTAATGCAATTTACAGGAACTTTTGTCTGCATTTTTTTAATATTTTGACACTTTGTCATAATTTATTCCTTTCCCAAAGCAGGCTCTGCTTTTAGCTGACAACGACCTTTTTTTAATTTAAACCACACTATTAATGTAGTAAATTTCCAAAAATATTTCTGAAAGCATGTTATCCCTGGCATTTAACCACCAGCTTGTCATACAGCTGAGCCCTCTAACTTTGGCACTGCAAGAGTAGACTTTAAGCAAGCACTACTTTAAAGAAGAGGGGGGAAAAGGGCAGATTTTTGGATGACAGAAAGATGGCATTTTTACAGTGACAAAGATTTATGATATTTAAATTGCTCAGCCAAACTACTCCAGTGTAATGACTGAAGTTCAGATGGGTATCCTGCATTTAAATGCACAGATACACTGCAGGGCAACTACTTCTGGATGGTTTTGATGGGCTAATTTGCAATAAAAAGTAAGATTTCAAGGAAGAACCTTAAGGAGTCAATTGGCTGGTGTGCTCTTTAAAATCCAACTGGCATTTCAATGCCCTGCCAGCTCCACTGATGTGTTAGCTGGCTCTGGATAGGGGGCTAAGTCTTAATGCAGCAAACACCTTAAATATCTAAATGAAATGCTCCAGCCATAGCAGAGATGTCTGCATGAAAACAAGTTCAGCTGAGTTCCTGAGGGAAGGAAAAAAAAGCCCTGCAAAGAGAATGGAGTTGTCTGTAACAGCTGACAGAAGTTCAGATGCAGCTAGTCAAGTGCAGCCAGTTATGATTCAGTTGTATAATAGCATTTGCACTGACAGACAAGACAATCTTTCTTACAACTGTCTGTAGCTTTTTGGCTTGAAGAATCTTGATGTTCTTATAAATTGCAACTTCCCATCACATTCAAAATGTCTATATATTTTTACAGGACACAAGGCATTTGTATGGCATCTGTTACAAAATATATATTCCTACTGCCTAGAAAATGCATTTCAAGTCTTCATACATTAAGTCTGATTTATTCAAGCTCATGGAAAAACTATTTTGAGCAATCTGTCTGGAACACAGGATGCAGAAGAACTGGGGTGCCAGAGACTGGCTTCTGATTCTCTGCCCCTCGGCACCAGCACAGAGAAAAGTTACTTTGACCTGAAACTAATGTAAATTGAAAGTGCTGCAACCTGAGCTACTCCAAGAATGTAATTCTTATCCCATTTACCTGACATCATTAATCCGTGCAGCACTGATCATCAGTCAGTTATCTCAGTTCACTGCAGTTGCCAGAGAGCGTCCCTATTTATGGAGATGCTACCCTTTTCTGCACAGAGGTTGAGTTTTTGCTCAGATCATCTAGAGATACTATTTTCAGATAATCTCCAGCTGAAAGAGGCTGTTCCAGGGCTGGAAGAGAGCACTAACACTCCCAGGAACACGTGCTCCTTATCCAAGGGTTTTCCGTGGCATTTCCTGACCACCCTGCACTGCTGCCAGCACCACACGCTGAGGAAAATGTCCCAGAATTCAGAGACTGCAACAGAGCTAGCAAAGCCCAAAGATACACCCCCTCCGAGAGGTTTTGTGCTTTGGTATTTCACAATTCCCATGGGCTCCAGTGACAACCTGCTGGGCCTCGGAGCCCAGGCTGGAGGAGCAGGGCATGGAGCACAAGTCTGCACTGGGGGGCAAAAGTTACACTGAGAAACCTGAGAATGGCACAGACACAGCAAAGAGCAGCCACAAAAGCACAGCACTGCATGGTGCCAAACTCCCTCTCCTGAGCACTCTCACCAGGTGACTGCAGAGCCCTGAGATGGCACAGGGCACCACCAGACAGCTGCCTGTACCTCCCATTGTACCCCTTGCCCAGATGCTTGTAGATCCCTTACAGATATCCAGGAGCCATGAGTGAGATCTTTTGCATTTCTGTTGAGAGATTTCATGCCTACTTATAGATTGTCTTCATTATTACCATCACTATCATTATTATTATTATTAACAACACTCATAGCTTCACATTTTCACAGAGCCACAGAATATTCTGCGCTGGAAGGGACCCACAAGGATCAAGTCCAATTCTTAAGTCAATGGCTCACAGAGGGATCAAACTCACACCCTGGGTGTTATTGGCACCTTGGTTTTGTTTCCTTTAATCTCTTTGCACCCTACTCGTGATCCCTCCTTCCAGAGCACCAAGAAAAGTCTATCTGCAAAAAGACACTCAGGTTGTAGGACAGAGCAAGCAGGTCCCTACCATGGGGCCACTGCTGCCCCACAAACCTTCACTCACAGCATCAGAGGATTAATGAGGTTGGAAAAGACCTTTGAGATCATCAAGTCCAACCTATGACCCAACACCACCTTATCAACCAGACCGTGGCACTGAGTGCCACATCCAGTCCTTTTATAACACCTCCAGGGACAGTGACTCCAGCACCTCCCTGGGCAGCCCCTTCCAATGCCCAATCACCCTTTCTGTGAAGATTTTTTTCTAATGTCCAGCCTAAACTTCCCCTGGTGCACCTTTAGGCTGGGTCCTCTTGTCCTGTTGCTGTTCCCTGGGAGCAGAGCCTGACCCCACCTGGCTGCACCCTGCCCTGAGCCTCCTCCTGTCCAGAATAAACAACCCCAGCTCTCTCAGCTGCTCCTCACAGGATTTGTGTTCCAGACCCCTCCCCAGCCTTGCTGCCCTTCTCTGGATGCATTTGGATGCCTCCAGCCCAGCACACAGCCCCTGAGGCACGGGCAGTGTCCCTCCTTCCCCAGCCCAGCCGCAGGGAAAGGCAGCCAGCTCCCTCCATTCTGAGGAGAGAGCAGCTTCACGGTGCCAGGGTGTGCACAGCCCTGGGCTGCCTCACTCTGTGCAGAGGGACAGGAGCTGGTGACCACTCCAGCGGGCAGGCTGCAGGGTGAGCACAAGGCAGAGCTGCCTGCTGGGGCAGCACAGCGACCCAAACACTGCATCCCTGTCAGCCACAGCACACATGGACGGGAGCTGCACTGCAGATTCCTGCTGGCAGCAGAAGGAAAAGCTCCCAAGCAGGAACACTCCTTCCACACAGATCCCCCTGCAGCTGGAGCAGACCCTGCCAGACACGCAGCACACAGCCCTTTGCGTGTCACTGTCCCAGGGAACTCTTTTCATCCAGAAACTGAAGCTCAGGCTTTCCTCCTCAGCAACCACAGCCCACACTCCTTTGGCTTTTTAATAGAAAACACCAGTCTGTGGAAGTATGAAATACAGACATTTTAATTCACCCTTATCAATTTGTGGCAGAGCTCATAAAGTGTGTCTGGAGAGCATCAGCAAGTCAGCCAAACCATGTGGGAGCTTGAACAGGGAGAGGAACCCACTCTGGGATACCTTGCCGAGACAACGTGTTTTACAGGAGGAAATGCAACGTGCCTCACGTTATCAATAACATTTAACTGAGACTGCTATTGGACAGAAGACTTCTCTAAAAATCTCTCTTGATTTTGGACTTGGAGCAAACCATTACGTGCTTCCAAGAGACTTCAGTATAACAATATCCTCTTTACACTGTGGTGGAGTAAAGGCTGGGAATGGTATCAGCTCTCAGGCCATGCAGTGACAAGTCTCAGTAAAGAATGAACTCCAGCCTCATGCCAGCAAAACAGTTTGAGGTTTGATGATGCAGAGCTGAGCTGAGCATGCAAAGAAAACAAACCTCTGCTAGGAGGGTTGTTCTACCCCCTGCCCTGTGCAGGACTTCAGCCATCAACCTCAGCAGGGAAACCAAGACAGCCTCTGCCAGAGGCTGCACCAGAAATATCTGCCTCTTTCAAATTCAACTGCTATTTATTAATATATCATTCTTCATATCTGGATTTTTGACTTCAGGAGGTATCAACAACAAGCACATATGTATTCTTAAAAGTCACTGTTCAACATGGTTCAAACACGTGTCTGAATGTGTTACTGGTTCTGTCTTGACCGATTTCTGACTGACAGCAATAAATTTACTCTTTAAATAGAAATTTAACAATAACAATAATAAACCACAGCATGGATTTAAGTGGTCACTAAATCAAACATTCAGGGCAGACATTGTCAGGCAATATCCCCTTCCACACAACCTATGTTTGGGAGTTGACAAAAGCCCTACTCATATTAATATAACACAGTTTATTTTCCAAATCAGACCTCAAATGTGCAACCTTGCATGAAATTACCCTCAGAAACCAATGAGGTTCTTCTGTGACAGACCACAAAACATAATAAATGAAATATTAATAATCAACCTGCAAGGAACAGTATCTATGTCATCCAGTGCAGTTATTTCTCCTTTAAAGTATAATAAAAATGCATAGATTTGTGATGTTATCCTTGCATTGCACACGCTGTCTGGGGCACAGACTGTGAGAGCAGAGTTAGTGTTCATCTGCAGGAAGGTGCCCAGCACAGCTCCCTCCTGGAGCCTTCAAACAGAGAGAGGGTGAACCAGCTGCTCCTGTTAAAGCAAAGCTGTGCATGGGAGCATTTCCTCCAGCTGCCTGCCCACACTGGGAATACTGCTTGAACTCCACAGCAAAGCCTTGGTGAGATTCCTTTCTTTGCCAAAGGATAATTTTTGTTAACACCAACACCTCCAGAAGGATGGAGCTGCTTCCTGCTCAGCACCGCGTGTTGTCACGCCAGGGAATGTGGGTGCAGCTGAGAGCCGGGGAAAGAATTTGGCAAACAGAGAGAACACAGCTTCTATGTTGCATTTTAATTGCAATATTTGGCAAAACTCATGTCATTTGGGGTCTGGAGACATGAATTGTTGCACAGCTGCAGTGAGACACAGAAGAAACAATCACCATGTTACAGTATGGAAACATTTCATGAGATGAAAAGCACAGCCAAACCTTCCTTTCACCAAATACAGAAACCAGAAGTTTTAAATAGAATTCTAGGCACTTCTTTGAGTAACTCAGATAAGTTTCAAGCCCCAGACCGCATTTATTTGTTTATCTAGAGATAAGTGGAGCACTGAAAGATGAGATTAATTTTTCATCCTGAAACATGAAACTTTCTTCAGAACTCCTTCACAGGAGATTGGAGCAGAAGGATGGAGCATAGAGGGTGACTGTGACTCTACAAGAGCCTTCTGGTGGACAACAGCTTATGAAAAGCCTCAAAGCCACGACAAGAGGCTTCTCTGAGGTCTGATCTTTCCTTTGACTCCTCCAGTTACAAGCAGAGATGTTGGTAAAACCATCACCCCTTTAAATTTTATCCCAACCTGCTGCAGCTCCAAGCACTTTGATCCTCTCACTACCTCTAAAGGGAACCAAAAGGAGTAATTAACTTGGAGGGACACATCCAAAATCCAGATCTATCAGCCCTGAGTCCCTTCCAGACAGTCCTAACCTGAACAAACCTCACCCAGTCTGGCACAGGGCACGGCCGGTGCAAACACGGACCCAGCCCAGGGCAAGTGCCCACCACTGAAATCACTGCTCAGCTCAGCTCTGCAGGTCTGTGCAGCAGATCCAAGGACCAAATGCTGCTGACAACCCACAAAAGAGATTGTCACCCAAGTAAAACCAAGCACAGCCACTGTTGTTTGGGAGGATGCACCCAGAGCAATGCTGGAATATGGGACTGACACACTGCAGTGACTCAAATCTCCTTGCAGATGCTTTCCCTGCCACCCCAGCCACATGCAACAGGATCAAAAAGGATACCTAGCAGAACACAGGGGCTCTTGAACAATTCTGATGCTCTAAAATATGCGAGAGGGAGAGGGAGCAAGAGAACAAACATTTAATTTCCTTGTAAAACAGATGACTGCATTGTAATTTACTAGCAGCTGCTGGCAACAAACACCATCCTCTCATATTCCTATTAGCCAAGCTACAGCTGATTTATTAGAGGCTCAGATACATCAAAACAAATGACTGTAACATCATTTATATTACTATTTACAGCTTCTTAATAGGGTTACACGAAGGGGCAATGCAGCACAAACTGGAATCTGGTTACAAGTCTGTCAAGCAGCAGCAGCAGAGCATCTCTCTGTTGCTCTCTCTCTAGCACTGAGCTCCCCTGTATCATTTCCAACAATTACCTGTGTTCCTGGGAGGCTCAGGTGTGCAGGAAATTGCTGGTGGCAAAGCAAGCAAGTCTTCCCAAACTGCACAAATACACAGTGGGCTGCTGCTAGTCAATATAATGTTGATTTAAAAAAAAACCCACAACAAACCAAAACACAAGAAAAACCCAAACCAAGCCTCTGCCCAGCTGTGAGACTCGATCAAATATTGTTGCCTAGTAAGGAATCAATGTTATCACTCCCCAGCAGAGCACGCTGCTCCCAGAGCTGCTCCTGGAGCCACAGGCAGCACATTTACAGACAGGCTGTGTCAAACACAGCCAGGGATCAATATCCTGCCTGGGACTGAGCTGGGCCAGTTTTTCAGAGCTGTCTCTCCTGGGCTGCCTAAGGTGTCCCCAAAGCCAGAGATTCCTCAACGCTTTGCTCATGACAGGCAGGGAATGATGTGCCCATTACAGAGCAGCCGCAGTTCCAGGGCCTGCAGGGTTGCCATGGGCACACTGATGCCATCCTGGCTCTCTCATGGGATCACAGAATGTTAAAGGGTTGGAATGGACCTTAATGATCCTCTAATCCCAACCCCCCCTGCCATGGGAGGGACACCTCCCACTAGAGCAGGCTGCTCAAAGCCTTACCCAACCCAGCTTTGAACCCTGCCAGGATTGGGACATCCACAGCCTCCCTGGGAAACCTGTGCCAGAGTCCCACCACCTCACAGGGAAGAATTTCTTCCTAAAACCTGACCTAAATTTCCCCTCTTTCCATTCGTACCCATTCCCCCTTGTGCTGTCACTCCAGTTCCTGATGCACAGTCCCCCTCTGGTTTCCCTGTAGCCCGTTCAGGCCCTGGAGGTGCTCTGGGGTTTCCACACAACCTTCTCTTCTCCAGGCTGAGCAGCCCCAACTCTCTCAGCCTGTCTCCATAGGGAGGTGCTCCAGTCCTCCCAGGGACTTCATGGCCCCCTCTGGACTTGCTCCAACAGTTCCATGTGTTTCCTGTTTTGGGGACACCAGAACTGTGCACAGGACTCCAGGCGGGTCTGACAAGAGCAGAGTAAGGGGGAGAATCGACTGCTCCCTCGACCTGCTGGCCACGCTCCTCTGGATGCAGCCCAGGACTCGTTGGTGTCTGGGCTGGGATCACTCACTGCAGGCTCAGGGTGAGGTTTTCCATCACCCATCACCCCAAGCCTTCTCCCAGGGCTGCTCTCCACCACCTCTCTGCCCAGCCTGTGGGTGTGGCTGGCATTGTCCCAACCCAAGCACAGGACCCCACACTTGGCTTTGTGGAACCCTGTGAAGTTCGCACAGTCCCACCTCTCCAGCCTGTCCAGGTCCCTCTGGATCCTTCCCTTCCAGTGTGTGACTGTACCACATAGCTCAGTGTCACCAGCAAATCTGCTGAAGGTGCCCTTGATCTCACTGTCCTTGTCACCAGCAAAGCAGCTGGACTCTCCTCGGTAATGCAGGGTGTGGGCATGAGCAATTCTCTGCTGGGCAGAAGATAAATTCCATCTCTTCCAATTGATTAGGAAAACCCAGCCTACTGGGCTTTCAATTTCCTTTTCTCTGTTTTGAGTTAGCCTACCTAAGGTTAGCGGCACAAATTCCCCAGCCTGGGACTCTCAACCCCTGGCTGATGTCAGAGCCTGGGACTGGAAAATGAACGTGTTCCAGATCAGCCTGAGCGTAAGGCAGGAGCTGTTTGAGCCATTCACATCCTGAGTGATCTACAGGATCCTCCCCACGCAGACAGGTTTCACTCTCAGAGTCACCCAGATTCTCCCATGCACCCAAATGGGAACTGCAGTGGGTGCTGTGAGGAGAGCACGACTCCAGCTGGGACCCCCAATCCCTCACACTTAGAGAGCAGGCTCCCCCAGCCCCAGCTGGGACCCCCAATCCCTCACACTTAGAGAGCAGGCTCCCCCAGCCCCAGCTGG
Source organism: Motacilla alba alba (assembly GCF_015832195.1). Taxonomy (NCBI): domain Eukaryota; kingdom Metazoa; phylum Chordata; class Aves; order Passeriformes; family Motacillidae; genus Motacilla; species Motacilla alba. Next base: position 9,210,783 of record NC_052034.1, on the reverse strand, counting down.
GACCCCCAATCCCTCACACTTAGAGAGCAGGCTCCCCCAGCCCCAGCTGGGACCCCCAATCCCTCACACTTAGAGAGCAGGCTCCCCCAGCCCCAGCTGGGACCCCCAATCCCTCACACTTAGAGAGCAGGCTCCCCCAGCCCCAGCTGGGACCAGAGGCTGCGCTGTGCCCCCCAGTCCCTCATGTTTTGAGGGCAGGTTCCTCAAACCCCAGGCCCTGCTGACACCACACACAGCAGCAGTACATCTGCCCAGCCCTGGGAGAAGTAACCCAGCATCCTCACAAGGCACGGATTGCTCCATCTACCCAGATAATATGCTGAGCACTGACAGACTACCTCATCTAAAGACTCGAGCTGACAGGACATACTTAAAAGGATTTTTAAATTAAAAGGGAGCTTTGTATTAGGAACATAAACCCTTTATCAGAGGTGCCAATGAAGGCAAATGGAGGATTCCTTTGCTGTATAAATTACACAAGGAATTCCCAGCCCACCCCATGAATTTTGAACCAATGTGTTCAAGCTTCTGGTTTTCTCTAACCCATAAAAGCTCCAGATAGTCAAATATTATGCTTCTGCTTTTTAAATATTTCCATTTAAATGTAGATTTTGACCTTCTTGCCAATGAAATATTAATAAGAGAATAAAATATATATTAGTCTTCTTCTGAGGGAGAGGTCTCTCTAACACTGTCATGTTCCCCATTGGTTTTTTGAAGAGGATTTCTTCAAACCATGGTGAATTTATTCCTCATTTCTATACTTTTTTAGGCCATGGCAGCTGAAAACAGAAAGGTGATCCCTTTATTTTTAACATCCTGTGGGAGAAGGGAGAGAAATTCTTTTTCTCTAGATCAATGAAAAATAAACAAGGACGCCAAAGAAACCCTATCATTTCCAGCAAGAGGCAAAAGGCTAATTTAATTTGAAGTAACTGTGTTCCTAAAGAAGGACACAGTATAAAGATTAACTGAGATCTCCATTTCTTTATATAACTGCAGCCCATTAAGTGGGATAGAGGATAAAACTCACAAATTGCCCTGCTTGTCCATCTTTATCTTCATCATTGTTCCAAGACAAATACCCCTCCCCTCACCACAACATTATCTTTCTCGCTCCTCCTTTGTCGTTAAGGAAAGGGAAAACAACCAAATCCATACTGTGCTGCAGCACAAATGCAGTTCTGTTTGAAGGGGATCAGCTCTGCTCTTGCTGATTTAAATGAGAGCCAGGCGGGACCCCAAGGATGCTCATCAGTCCTAATTACAGCTGCATCAGGAGAAATGTTCCATCTCTGCAGAGTAACATCCTCTTTTACAGGCCATGGCAGGGTGCACTGTAAAAACACAGGGGATAAATGTTGTTGGTATCCAACACAACAGCCTCGAGCCCCTGCTGCTGTTCTGGGTGTTTTCATCTGAGTCCTGTCTCAGGTAACACTGCAAAGCCACCACAGACTGGTGGGGAGGGTGACAAATCATCTGGTAAGCTATGGAAAGATACATGACAGCTGGAAAATCCAAGGCAGGATGGACTGAGACCTTGGGAACCTGTGAGTGCAGATAAGAAATGCGGGTTGTGATGGAGGAGCCCCTGGCAGGGCTCTCAATCACTGCAGAGCTCTGCCCTGGGCCCAGTGATTTCTGGAGAGAGGCATAAAGCAGAGATCAGCAATTTCTCAAACTTTATTTACCAGCTCTTGCTGTTAATTCTCATGCCAGTGCCTTTCTAATCTAACTCGTGAAAGTATCAATTCTGACTTCTCAAATATATCTCATAATTTGGCTAAATTACAGCCCTATGCCATCAGCCCCTGTACTCTCACCACCTCTAGGGCAGGCTGTAATTTAGAGAGGGTGGGATTCTGAAAGGCAGCTGTGAGAGTTAAATGCCCAACTTCAGCTGAATTTCAATAAGCACTGGGTACACCTAATTCCCTTAGGCTCTTTTTTAAATCCTAGCACCTTCTTTTTCCCCTTTTTTTTTTTAAGATGGTACCAAGGAAAGGTCAACCTAATTTGCCATAGCAGCAAGTGAAGGCAAAAGATCAGCACATGCTGACAGGCTGTCTGAGAGGTTTCATTATAGAGCTGTTTACAGCATTTATTTCTCCTGTTGTTGCTGCTGTTTTCAGGGTCAAGGAACTGAGATCCCATTTCAGTAGCAGAGATCACTGGTCTGGGAACAAAATACTTGAATTTTACTCATTTTACTCCTCCCTCACAGGCTCGTTGACTCATATGCTGAGATTTTTCTGAATGACCACATGGTCGTTGCGAGCTTATATTAATGCATGTAGAAACTTCAAGCCTAAATTCTAGCACTAACATCACCAATTAGCTTTAATACAACTGGGAATTTCAAGTGGAGTGTAATGCCAGCTTAATTCACAACAGCATATCAACCAATCAAGCCAAGACAATTCATTTGAAGTTTGTTTCCTTTGGAACATAAAATTGGTTTTGGGAGGGAGAAGTGCATTAGTGTATGGTACTTTCTGAAGCAGCCTTTCTTCACACTCTTGAATTCTCCACAGTTCACAGGGAAATGCCCTAAAGGTTTGCCTCTCCCCTAATACAAACATTTTAGCATTATTTTAATCTTGTATTACCAGCTAATACAGGAAGTAGCAATGACTGTATCGCACTGCTGTGAGGGTTCTCCACAGCCTCTACCTCCCTGTGAAGGGCACGTGCAGAGCCTGCTGTGAGGGAGAGGACACTTCAGGCTGTCCCCAAGTCAGGAGATGTAGGTGAGCACTCACCTGAGTGCCCATGACTGGGCACAACAGCCCCTGAGAAAGAACTGCCCTGCAAAACCTCTTGAGCCACTTCACAACCCCAGCTCCAGCACCAGTAATACAGAAGTGGCTTTGGCTCCATTTCTGACAATCCAAAGAGGACAACAAGAGTCAGAGCAAGCAAAGAGAGTGCACTAGCATGGCCAAGAGCCAAGGCTCAGAGATAAAAGACAGTAAAGGAAGACCTTCAGTCACAGCCAAAAGTTCAGCCGACAACAGCATTTCTCTTCCAGCAGCAGGAAAAGAACCTTCACGTCAAGTAAAGCACATCTCTCGACTCTGCCTCAAAAGACTGCTAAAAAGGTCAAGAGATTTTGTATCTCCCAGCTATGTGATGAAAGATGTGCCACAAAGGCATTTGTTTCATATTGCTTTTGTCAGGTGATGGCAATATTCACATGTGATGAATAGATCTGCAGGCGGTGCAGTCACACATTCACATCTCGCTGCCCACACCATCGGGGCAATGCACCAAAGCCGGGCACAGCAGAACCATCCCTGCTCAGCTGAGGGAGAGCCAGGAGGAGACAGGAAAGCTTCTCATCTCTGAAGGAATGTAGGGTGAAAAGTACTCCAGAAGAGCACTGTGAAAGTTATGTCACCATTTATGATGCATCTACATAATGTTTTGCATGGAGAACACAAATGGGTTTTTAGACCTTCCAAAGGCCTTTTGCTGGCCCCTGCATGGCCAAAATCTCTCACTGCCACAGACCCACAACCAGTAGCTCTTCATGTTATCAAAAGTCATTAAAAAAAAAAAAAAAAGAAAAGGAACAAACCCACTACAAATTACTTGAAAGTGTGGTGGTTTTTAAACTCCCCTTTTAAAATGCTTCGAGGCTAAACACAGAAACAGCTTCCAAGAAAGCATACATACCAACCCCCACAGAGTTAAAAAGCAAAAACCTTTTCATGCCCATCCACAAGAGCACACACTGCTGTGACATCACCTCACTGCCTTAGAGACACTCTGCCCCAGCACACGAGATACAAGACAGAAGAGAGACAATGAGCTTTTTCCTCCCACTCTGCACTCCTCAACCATGATCCCACAGAATCCATTTTCAGAAGAGTCCTCAGAGGCTCTACTGGCTTTCCATTCTGGATTTCTTTCTCCACTCAAACAACAAAGCAAGAAAAACTCCCAATCCAATTTATCTAAGTGTCTTCAGCAATATCCTTTTCAGACTTTCAAAGAGCCACTGGCAGTAGTTAAGCTGGTGCTGTTTAACTTGGACATCTGTCCACCTAGGCTGGGATGACCAGCTCAGTTTACATCACTGGGTAGCAATCAAATAATAATTACTTTGGGTTACTACAGACTGGAGCTGGATTTGAGTGAATGATTTCAGAGCACTGGAATCCATTACCAATAACCCAAACCAGCTGGGTTCTCGTCTCTGTTACAAAGAAAGCAGTAACAATTCCAAACATTAATTCAGACACTAAATACTAGGCTGGATCACCAGTCCATGGGAGCAGTGGCATGTATTTTGACATAATTACCTCAAGATGGAAGTGAGAAGGACATCCTATGGAGAACGGTTCAGAATTTACATTCTGTGCCACATTTAACTCTCTGGAGTTATATGGAAAAGGTTTGTATTCAATAAAAAGCTCCATTTAACATTATTTCCTTTGCAAAGGCAAGCTGGATAATGCTGGTGGAAAGCAGGATTTTGCAAATTCAGGCTGCAGTCTCCCAGCAAAAGGGAAGCCAGCTGAAGAGCAGGAACTGCCTTTCCTAAAACAAGTTAGACTGTGCAACACATTGGTACATCCAAATAAACAAATCCCTGAATCTCCTCCATTTGCCTCTCTCAAACAAATGAGTCAGTGCTGACTAATTGTATTGTAAAATGGGAAGCTTGTAATAGGCTTACAAAGCATGTGTTTACAGGCTCCTTACTGCTCGGGGCTGGCTGGGATTGTAAAGAAGCTACAGGAGAAACACTCCAGAGTCAAAATCTTACCAGGTATGCTCTGCAACTGAAACCACTCTGCCATTCACACCAAGAGGGGCTATGAGAAAGTGGGATTGCAGTGAAGAAAGAGGAATGCTGTCTCCTCATCTGGGACCAGGGACCTCTACTTCAAAGCTACATCTAACCAAGGGGACTGATGACAAGAAGAAACTCTCCCAGTTACTACAGGAGTCAAACCTCTGAGATCCCACATCCACTGAAGGGTCCATTTCATTGAGAAAAGGGAAAATGAAAAGGACCATTTTGTCACTACCCCCAGCAAGGACTGAGGTACCTTATACTATTTTCCATTTGCTGTAAAAGGGCAGATCTTTGGAACAATCTGGCAGAACAGCACAAATAGATTCTTAAACATTGTAGGACACAAGGAGCAGCCTATGGGAGGGGATCATGCAGCTGCAGCTCAATTTTATAAGAGAATTTGTAAAAACAAGATCTTAATTCTTAATTTCTACAGATTTTTATTGTAAAAATCATAACTCTGAGTTTTCTCTCTTCTACAATCTGTTTTATTATGGTTGTATGTTCATTTAGCTCCAAATGACTTTACCAGCGAGAAAAGATGCCACTTTCTTTTCTGTCTGCTTACAATAAATTAGAGATGTTTTTTTCCAAACACACTCATGTTCAAACCCTGAGAGCCATCATTCTTGCTGTGACACAAGGAGCCCATATGCAAGTGTAACAAATACAATCTATTATCTCCTGACTTCAGTAGCTTCTGTATGAATTCCACTGTCAAAGCATTACAAGAAAGGGAACTCAGCTATTTCTTGAAATATGCAGGACAACGTGCTGCCAGCTTCAGGAAACCAGGGTCCTCCACCTGCAGCAACAAGTTGTGAACATTGCTTACCTTGAGATTATGAAATAAAAGGCGTCACAGACACCATCAAAATTGCAGCAGAACCACTATTTGGTAGCCCCCCTAATTTGTCCCCAGGGAAAGGAACAGTTCAGATATATGACAGACCACAGAGCAATCAAGGAATCCTAAAACAGTGGATTGTGACAAAATTTTCTAAAAGACAATGCAGAATGTGCAGCAAGATTCCGTGAAAATTAACTTAAAATCCCAGTTTCATGTCCTTGAGGGTCAATTATGGTCTTTGTGCTTAAATGCATTTAATACATCAGTGCTGTAGTGAGGCAGGATCCTCAGTGCTGTGGCCAGTTCAGCCCCACTGGTCTGTTAATGGGACAGGACAGCACAATCCCAACGCTGTGAAGGACAAAGAAAGGCTGAGGATAAATCCCTGTTGACCCTACTGTCACTTAGGTCACACTAAAGGCTGGTATTATGTTTATCCAACACCATTAACCTCAATTTCTCCTGCACACAACTAAAACCCAGATGGAGCAAGGCAGCTCAGCCAGAGCCCCTCAGACAAACCCACAGCACTCCCAGCTCAGCCAGAGCCCCTCAGACAAACCCACAGCACTCCCAGCTCAGCCAGAGCCCCTCAGACAAACCCACAGCACTCCCAGCTCAGCCAGAGCCCCAGACACAGACCCAGGGCAGTGCCAGCTCAGCCACAGCCCCTGACACAGACCCAGGGCAGTGCCAGCTCAGCCACAGCCCCTGACACAGACACAGGGCAGTGCCAGCTCAATCAGAGCCCCTCACACAGACCCAGGGCAGTGCCAGCTCAGCCACAGCCCCTGACACAGACCCAGGGCAGTCCCAGCTCAGCCAGAGCCCCTCACACAGATGGACCCAGGGCAGTCCCAGCTCACAGATGGACCCAGGGCAGTCCCAGCTCACAGATGGAGCCAGGGCACTCCAGGCAGCTGCAGTGAGGCATTTGTCCCTGCCAGGAAAGCTGAGCAGCACAGCCCCCAGGCTCAGCACAGGCCCTGAGCGCAGCGCCCACACTGTGGGGCAGCACACGGTCATGTCCTGGGAACACACCTGAAGAGGCACTCAGCTGGGAGAACAAGGGCACCTGCACTCTCCTCTCACATCCACCAGGTCAGAGGCCCTCCGGGAAGCTCTGTCCTTCTGGATTGTGGGGTCTTGGCCACGCCAGGCTGTGACAGGCAGCGGAGTGCTGCTCATGGCACCAGAGAACTTCCAGAGCTCTGCTGCAGCTGAGAACATCGTGATCCCATGAACTCAGTGTCCTTTATTTTCAAAGGCACGACACCTCCTTGTTTCATTTCCTGCACACCAGCTGCCTTTCCTCTCCTATGAAGGCTTCACCACCAGACAGTTAAAAGAGGGACTGGTGAGCAGCCTCTGTCTCCCCAGCTGCCCTCCAGGGATGGCACCTCTGTTCCCCAAGGCTGTTGATCCCCACAGTGCCACCATTGTGGGGTTTGTTCTTCTCACAGTTGCTACTGCCACCCTCCATGGCAGCCCCAACCCTGGCTGTCCAAACAGATCTGCAGGACTGCACGAAGCTGGGGAGCTTCCCATTGCTGCAGCATAACCAAGACTTTGCCTAAAGAAGCAGACACAATGTCTTGAAACCTTCCAATTATGCAGCTGGGGAAGCCCTCACCCTCTGAAATTATCAAATAATAGAGAGAGCAAGAGAGAGCATGAGAGAAAGAACAGGGGCGGGGTGGAGCGCAGAGGGAATATCTATGGCCTTCTGCACCCAATTCTGTCACTCTGACATTTCTTTCAAATACAATTATTTAAAGCCTCCTGATGGCAAAGCTGAGGAAAGGGACTAATAGAGGCTTGCACGGTACCTCTCCATCAGGCAGTTCAATAAATCCTGGCAGTGCTGTGATTTGTGTTGGGAGAATGAGCTTTTCAAGAGCAGAACTATCACTTTACACCGTCAATAATCTCACTGTCAAAAACTCCCCGAGTAACCTGACCAACACTTCAGAAGCTTAATTTATAGATGTGCTATTTGCCTTCAAGGTATTTTATGCAGCTAAATAATGGGAGTGGATATTATTCCAAACTATTCTGCAGCTTTCACACGTGGAGTTGAAGAACATGCAGGAGGACAAATTTTCTGTTAGCTTAGGGCTAAATTCTTCCGTGTGAGATCTGTTTGATACCATCTACCACTATTGCAGTTGCTTCCAAATTATACTGTGGAAAATAAAAGTAGAATTAACCGGCAGCACTTCCAGAGGAGGTGAACATCCAATGATTTAAAGGTCATCCTGTTCTACCCCCTGCCATGGGCAGGAACACCCTCCACTAGACCAGGGCTCTGAGCCCTGTCCAACCTGGCCTGGAACACTTCAAGGGATGGGGCAGCCACAGCTGCTCTGGGCAACAAATGTTGGGGGAAGATCAGAACTAAACAGGAACAGATCCTAAGAGCCTGGATCTCACATCATAACTCTCTGAGTTCAACACTTGTACAGAGACACTTAAGGAGCAAAGCAGTGCATGGAAAAATGCCAGAGGTTCTTGGCTTTGCTGTGGACACTTGTACAGGGATTTGCAGAAGGCAACTCTGACCACCACTTCTCCCACCCAGGACAACTATGACCTGCAGTGGGATTGCAGCAGGCCAAAGCATCTGCCCAAAATTTCACCAGTGGGATGCCTGTGGCTACACTGAAGTTGCAAGGACCAACATTGATACATAAATGCATAATCTAGAAAGATCTGGGCTCTAATGCCAATTTTCAGGTTTGGGGACATATCCATAGAATCATTCAGCCGAGTGGGAAAAGCAGGCTCTCTTTATCCCTGATGGAATAAGGGATGGGCTTTTTAGTCTCCACCATAACCCACAATGTTATTTAATGCAAAAGGCTGTATTTCATTTATTCCTGGCTCTAAATGCTGATCGGGAAAGGATTAATTCCTTTAATGGGAAAAGTATTTATGGAACTATAAGAAAGGATACCAGGGAGAGACCCTGGGCAGGCACCAACCATGACAGTGCCATTGTACCCCATGCATCTGAGAACCCCAGGCTGATCCAACCAAGAGCAACAATTCCCTTGCTCTGGAGCAGGGTAAGCCCTTCACTTAATAAAGCACCAGCAGCAGTGTGGAAGTCACAAGCATTTGCACACACTTATGGTTCAAATGAGTCAGAGAGAAAAGTCAAGACGACCTGAACCTCAGCTGAGGGGAAAAGCTCAGTTCTACACCCAAACTCAGCAGCTTGGAACTCTGCATTTCTGTAGTGATACATGTGCATTCCAGGCTGCAGAACAGCCCCAGTACTCTGCTTGGCCAATACCTACTCAGATTGCTCCCTTTATTCAATTCACAGCTGAGCCACTCTAAAGGGTTTTGCTTTTAAAGCTAGGCTCTTGCTCTAACAAAAGACAAGGACTGGACTGCCCTTTTTTATCTTATTTATTGGTTTGCTTTAAATAACAGTCTTTCCTTGACTAATAAGTCACGTGCCAACAAATCAAGATAATTATCCAAAGGTCAGTACATCAACAAGGTCCCCTTTTGCATATTCCTGTGACTCAAAAGCTGGCTATCTTGCACTGCCAGCCTCGGACACCCTTCAGACAAGGGTGGCAAAATCACTTAAAAGCAAGTGGATGTCTGCAGTAACCTGTCCTTGTATGAACAGAGGAACCCTCCCACTGCCTACACACCCCCAGAGGGCAGATTTGTGTTCACATTTACAAACAAACTCGACTAAGAGCCCAAATATTAAACAAAGTGAGAAGGGTCTTAAACAACCCCAAAACTCTTTGTCTTGTCAGACCAAACTGAGTTTGACACCTGATACTCTCCCCCATAACTCCCTGTAGCAATGCAGTTTACCAGAGCCTGCCAAGGCCACAGAATAAATTCATCTCAGTTTACCAACCATGCAGGCACATGTAACCTCTCCTGGAAGGAATCAGAGCACCTTAGCTACATAACAGACCCTGTGCCCACAGCTAGCAGCTAATAAAACACAACTCAATTGGTAGAATTCCTCCCTCCTGCTCTTTCTCTTAGTAACATAAACCCCAGGGTCTTTTCTACACAGTTCCAAAAGCAGCCCAGCAACAACAGCAGAAAGCACAGCTGCCTTGTCCTTACTACAGTGTATGTAGTGATCAAGATTTAAATTCCCTGTCCCCAGCCAGTTCAAACCCATCAAACAGACCAATTCATCTACTCAGTCCATCCAGCTGAGCAGCTCTGCACTGCTGGCTCCCCTAAGGAGGCCCCTTTGATGACTGAACTTGGCAGAGCAGGTGCTGACTTCTGACACCCGGAATAAGCAAGTGCACGGCTCCCTCCTGCCTGGCCAGGGAGATACCCCAGAAACAGCTGGGGTTCTTTTCCTCCCTCTTTGATCGTGCTGTTGGTAAAAATGAAGATTAGTCTTGGTGATGATCTATCCTGCGTAAGACAGAAGGATCACCTGGCATTTACCCCCAAATATCTTCCTCTTCAATACAGAAACTGCTGTAGTTAAAAGTAGGCACAATGTGGCAAGGAAAGCTCTTCTCTAAGCCTCAGTTGCACAAAGATCTCAATGGGAATATTGACAAAATTGACTTCTTCTGCATGTTTAAACCAAGTGTCAGAAAATATTTATGCAAACTTTTTTCCGCTCCTTCTGTCCTCACTCCTTTAATCCTGGTGCAGTTGGAATAGCAACATGGTCCAGGGGAAATATTTATACTCTACTCAGATTCAGAGATGTCCAGGGCTGGGAAAAGGCCCCTGGAACAGGCAGCTCCCATCTCATTGCCCTGTCAGTGCTTTTCCTTGCCTGTGGCACCAGACACAGTGGGAGCAGACAGAGAAACACTTGGGCTCCTTGGTCTCTGCATTGCCATCCACGGTGAAGGCAGTCTGAGTGATTGCACATTGCAGGATGCTGTATGCCATGTTAACTTTGAAGTTCAGGGTTTTCCCTCCCTTGTACCAGGAACAGGTGCCTAAAGGCAGGGGTTGATTTTGGTTGTTAATTCAAGAACCAAATTCTGCCCCATAAGGCACCGCTGAACCACAAAGGCTGAAGTACAAACCCAGTGGCCTTGTCTGCAGGTGTGTGGAGTCTCTCTGGTACATAAACTACTTAACTGATGGAAAACCTACAAATATTTCTAAAGGCTTGATGTCCTAAGGAAGAAAGTCAGATGAAGGGAACAGGAGGGTTCCCTGGTGTTGAGAGGAAAAAACCTCACCACGATGTGTTCTGTACCACAGCCAGGTCATGGCCCCTTCCAGACACACAGTGATGTCTGAACTTCTTATTGCTTTTTGTCTCTTATTGTCTTATTACTTCACTTTCTGTCACTGTTCCCCAGCTCATTTCCCATTGCAGTGCATATTGCTCTGCTCTGCTGCAAACAACAGCCATGATCAGTATGCTCATACCCAGAAAACAGTCACATACACACAAACACAGATATATTAACTGAGTTTGCATGCCATTCGCACACTTCATTTCGTGCAGCGTGATAGATGCTAATAACTCCTGCCATAATATTTACCCTTTCTGCTGCTGCACCTGCCCATCATTCCTTTAAAGTCTCTACTTCCTTAAGGCACGTGGACATTGTCTCCCACAATGGGACACCATTCTCATGGGGCCCTTCAGCCAGCAGACTGAAGCTATGAAATGATCCCACAGTATCACCCTGTGGTATTTAGAGACCTTAAATCAGCTACCTTAACTCTGTGGATTTTTGGCAGTAAGGGAACAAGAGCACGTGAGGACACGGAGGTGTGTGAGCGTGTTCCTGGCACAGCAGCATGGCCTCAGTGGCTTCTGTGCTCGCTCTCCCTCAGTGCTGCGGGCTCGGCCGCCCCAGGAGGAGCAGCAGAGGAGGGGTGATGCACCAATGGGTACCACTGATGGGTAAAACACTCACAGGGGTGACTGATGAGACAGTCACATGTCACTGCACACAGCAAAAATCCAAACCCCGGCTCCCGGAGGAACAGGAACAGAGGTTCTGAGCCAGCCCCTGCCTGAGCGCTGCCCTCTGCACACAACGGAGCAAATGAAAGGGAACAAAGCCATGAATGACACATGAGACACAGAAACCTCCTGTTCTCCCCTGTGATAACACAGCACAGCAAACCTGCCAAGAGCAGCTTCTCCTAGGGAATGGACCTGAATGAAATAAGACTGTGTAAATCACTACCCCCAAAAAGGAGCTTATGAAAACTAAGGACCTTGATCTGAGGAAATCTCCAAAAAATCGTAGCAATTTAGTACAAGAATACCATTAAAACATCTTCAAATATGTATTTTATTTTTTAAAATAATTAATTCCAAATAATCTTTAATCTCTGTGCTTGAATCCCAGCATATAAAAAGGAAAGTACTGTGATCCTGCCCTTGTTAATGAGCACTTAGAGGAAAATGGGTGTTTGATTCCTTTGTTCCAGTAGAAGTGGATTCAAATGTGTAAATTCAGTTTGGATAGACAGAAGTTCAGCTCAGTACAATATGAAATTATTTTTGTTTTATCTCATTGACTGAAAAGCATGTTTTGGCCTTATTTCACGTGCTTGGTCTGTAATTTAGCTCAGATTCAGTGAAGCTGTAAATCCAGAGAGCCAACATCAAGATTTTCACAGCTAACATTTTTCTGAAATTAAATTTAGATTAGTTCTTGAAATACTTATGTGTAATATTTGATCTTACTTTAAATATAGAATACAACTGTTGTCATCCAAGAACTGACATCAGGGTTAACACTGCTTGGTAACCAGCAAACAGAAAGAAACAGGGTGCAGCCAGTGTTGCATGGGATGCATTGCTGCTGCTGCTGTACCACAGCTGAAGTTTCTTCAAAACTTTCACCCCATGAATAATATTTCTCATGGCCAACTTAGAGAAGGAGTTAGGACTTTGCAAATGAATTTAATCACAAAGCATCACCAAGATGTGTCATCATTTACAAACTGCCACCAGCCAGACCAAGAGCCTTTGGTCTATAGAGAAACACGAGATGTGGTTTCTTTTCTTCTCAGAGCTTTTACCTGTGTGAAGGCTTCAGCTGTGGCTGCCAAACTGTTAAAAGGTGTTTTTGCAGCAGGGAGAGTGGAGCAGGGACGGGGGGCCTGGAACAGCCCCCATGTCACTGTCCCATTGCCAGCACGGTGTTTGGTTTGGACTGGTCCTTTGGCTGGAGAACCCAAAGCTTCTTGCAGGCAATAACAGACTAATCACTTAATACACTGCTCTGAGCAATGATTGTTGTTGTTGTTTGAGTCTGGTATTTTTAGGAAGAGGTAATCCTGGATATTTGCATCTCATTTCCCAGAATGCCCTAGGGCTTTTCCAGCAGTTGGAATCTTACAGGATAAACATCTTCCCCTGATTGTAATTGCATTATTAAATATGATTGCTCTCCTCTTCCTTGAATTTTTTTTAAAAGCAGCAACAAAGAACACTGTGAGCAGGCGCCCTGTTGCCAGCATGGAGGAGAGCTGCACAACAGAACAGGCAGGAATAGTTCACCTTTAACTTCCAGATGCAAAAAAGACTTCTAAGCCAGGAGTCTCACCCCACCACACAAAAGCTTAGTCTTCTAAACAACTGCAACCATAGGAAACCTTCAGCTATCAAAACTGGGGCCACCACAAATAACTATTTCCTTTTCAAAACACATTGCAATAGCTCTAAGAAATCCTGTCAAAGATCAGGGTTCAGTTACTGTAAATCCTACAGACACAAATAACCATAATCATAGAAAAGTCACACAGTGCAACTGCAGTCAGGGAAAGGGGGAGGTTGTGGAGGAGCCTGACATGCTCCTGGACCCACATGAATGTGCTGCTCAGTTCTAAAATTACACTGAACAGTTTCTTACACCTAAAACACAGCAATTAACTCAGACTCTGCATGCTCCAGTGACTCGGCTGCCTAAATTCCTTTCCCTCTAGAATGTTCCTCTTCTCTATGATGCCTCACTCCCCCTTTAACAGCCAAGGCTCTCAGTTTGGTGAGAATCACAGGAAACAAGAATGCTGGCTATCTGCTCTCAGCAATAACTGGTACTACTCCCACATTCCTGCATTAAAACACACAAACAAACAAACAAACAAACTTCCAAAACCAACAAATAAAACCCAAACAAACAAACAAAAGCAAAACCAAAGAACACCAAAAGATAATTAAGTGTGCATGCACGTTGCTCCACTGTGAATCGTACTGATTAGGAAAAAGAAGAATAAATAATGCATATAAATCATACTTGAGAAGTGTGGCAGCCCAGTGGCGTTCCCCCTGACTGAAACAGGGGAAACAGACTTCCCGTTTATAAAAAAGGAAATGAGGAAGAGGTGAGTAGCTACAGGCAGGTCAGTCTCACCTCTGTGCCAGGCAAGATCATGGAATAGATCCTCCAGGAAACCATGGCAAGGTCCTGCACCTGGGCCAGGGCAATCTCAAGCACAAATACAGGCAGGTGGAGCATGGATGGAGGAGAAGGACTTCAGGGTATTGATGGACAGAAATTCAACATGCTCTGGCCATGTGCTAGCCCCCAGAAACCCCCTGTGCCCTGGGCTGGTCCCCCAGCATGGGCAGCAGGGGAATTGGAGAGAGATGAGCTTGAAGGTCCTCTCCAATCCATGGCTTTGTCACAAAGAGCAGTTACACAACCATGACAAAATATACAAAATCTGAGTATGAATGTGTTTCTGCCTTACTTGAGTATTTTTGGAAATGAAAAAAGACTCTGAGAAAACACATGGCAGAGTATGAATTTTCATCTCTTTAAAGAGGAAAACCAGCTCCTCCTGCACTTCATGGGACTCCTGCAGGTACAGTGAAGAGTTTGGCTCATGGATACTCCTAGCCTTAACTTAGGAAAGCCCTACTCCTACACAAGCTGATCTATTTTGAAACTCCTCACCAAGAATGTGCACGCTATGGCTATATTGCTATTTCACAAATATTTACAGTTACACTCACACATATATAGCAAAACATGCACATTCAGACTGTGCTTTATGCAGAATCTCGTGCTTAGTTATTTATGTGTCTTTCCATAGAGCATTAAGATAATTCCCTGCAGAAACCCAGCTGGATTGGGGGCAGGAAGAGAACGTGCCACAGCAAACTGCACACTCTAAGTAGCAGTTAAACTGCTTGAGACCACTTTTCTGCTTTCAAGAGCCTCTGCTCAAGTGTTTTCACCAGGCTTTCCATGTCTAACAGCCTCATGACATGGGAATCAGTAATGCTTCTTCAGTGTACTCTAAAAAAAAGTTAAACATCTATAAAGCAAGGCCTCCCATACACCAGATGGTCTAACCTCTTGAGTGTCAAACTCCTCCTGTGTCAGGCAGCCCAATTAAAGGGACATTTATAGCAGCATGCCTCTCTCCACTGTGCCCTGCCTCCCACTTCAGCCCAAATGTCCCAAAGGGTAATTGCTCAGCACACAATTACAAACACCAGTTTGCCATAGTTCTTTCTCCCTAGTCTCTAATTGGGGCAAACTATGATGATGGTTAACCTAACTCCTGGGTCTCAATGAAGAAAACTGTTAAAAAGAGAAGACCTTAGAGAAAACATGAAAATCTTCAGCTAACTAGCATAGCTTCAGTTCTCCTGATTAGGATCATTGTGTTTTAGCCTCTTGAGCATCAACAAAGGTCTCAGTCATTTCCAAAAGACCAAAAAGCAGACATGGCAAATAAATAGCAAAAGAAAAATCATTGTATTCTAGAGGTGTGCCATCAGTGAAGCAGGATGTGCTGCAGTATAAGAGAGTGCCGTGGACAAGTCTAACCTATCACGTCAGCCAGTCCTCACAAAATGCATCAGCAGTCCCATTTCCCGAGACCAGGAGCAGCCACAGCCAGCCTGGGGACCAGCAGGACACCAGCAGGTCCCCATGGCTGAGGTGGAGCAGCCAGGGGCAGTGCTGGTGTGAGAGCTGGGGAGTGATCAGTCACAGCAGAGGACAGCCCAGCAGGAGCTGCTGAGGCTCAGGACAGCAGAGCAGCCCAGAGAGAGGTTTTTGTGCAGCCCTGGCCTGTCCCAGTGATCCCTGAGGAACCAGGGCCATCTCCTCCTCACACACTCCTCCTGAGGCTCTCCACTGCACATGGGTTGTGTGTGCTCACTCCAGCCACGCAGAGCTTTGGGCATGAGGTCAGTGGACACAGAAGGGTTGGTGAGCCCTGTTTCACAGCTTGCTGAATGTCTCCAATTCTTCTTCCAGCCTAAAGGAACTGATAACTTTTTCCAGCCTACAGGAACTACTCCTCTCCCTGCTGAACAGAGGGGAAATGGTAGTACAGAGCTTCAAAACTCTGCCCAGGGACCTCACAGCAAGTACAACAGACTTGAACTTAATGTCTTGACACCCTCCTAAGTGAGAACACCCACAAAGCTCAGCTCTAGGTCTGTTTCTGGAGGTGGAGGGTGACAGCTTTTACACTGTCACAACAGAAGACGGTCAGGCTGCTTTTGAACAGGTCTGAGGTACAAAGCAACACAACTTCTTCCCATCCACCACATGACAGCCCCCAAAACAACAGCGCTTGCAAAGAGCCACGGCTTTAATGCCCGAGAAAGGATTGCTGGAAAAGGCAATCAGACACTAACAAAAACATAATCCTCTTCATCTCCAAGTGCGTGTTTCTGAGATGATTTACTGCATTATGATAAAGGGAATCTCACTTGCAGAGACTGCAGGCTGGAAGACAGGGCATTAGACACACGACAGCTCTTTTGATGCTGCTTCAGAAGGAGAGACTCTTTCCTCCCTGCTGCTCAGAGAACATTGGCAGCACAGGCAGGTTCTCCAGACGTGGCCTCGTTCTTCAGGGCTGCTGGATTCAGCAATTTAAAGCAGATAACAAGAAATGGCTGGTTATTTTAAACTGGCTGCAGCCTGTACTCAAGCAAGGAAAATGACTGATGGAAGAGCTTCCTCCTACAACTCTGTAATGTTGCTGGGGGTTAATATTTGCTACTGAGACAGAACCAGTGATACCTTGTGGGTGGAAGGACAGTAACACTTGGAGACTAGAATAAAAACCTGCACTCCTCATGAAATGAGTTTCATTCCCAGCTCAGCATCAATTTATTCTACTAGAAAAAAACCTGACTTATCAGTTTAGAGTGGAGTCTTCACCAAAAAGCTCAATTTATGACTACAGGCTTTACTAGCATCAGTCTGTAGGTTTCCAGGCATGTAAAATTCCAGTTAAGTACAGTGACAGAATTAGCTGTGAGTTTCTCAAGTGCCTTGGAAACCACAGACTCAATTTAAGTGCAGAGTTGTTCTTGTTATTACTATCAAAGATGAAGCATTCATTTAATGTGTGGGATATGCTAAAAAGGAGTGACAGGTGACTGCTGCCTATCAGAAACACTAAAGGGAAAGGATAACATTTTTTAATCAGGAGGATTAAATGCACCACATCACCATGCCAGGTATTAGCTATTTCCTGGCCACTTACAGACAAGAGCAGCTAATTGTGTGCCTAAAACCTCAGCATCATAGAAAGCTGTTTCAATCAGCATTACATTCTCCAGTTGAGAGGTTCTCCTAAAAAGCTGTTAAGTTTGAAACAAGGCTTTGAAAATGTGCAGAAGTCAACCCACTTCCTCATCGTGCTCTTTTGACCATGTTGATCAGTGTGATGGGATTTAATACCCCAGCCTTGAGCTGGTGAGAGAACCAAAGAGGTGGAACTTAGTTCTGCAGGTTCAGCCTCCTCTGAAAGTATTCACCCTGCATGAAGCTTTTAATAATTTCTGAAACCTTCAACTTACACAGGAGGATCAAAAGACAGTCAGAAAGAGAATCCAGTCTCCACTACCCTGCCTTCCTTTCCTCTAGACAGATGAGCTCCACCCAACGCATCTTTTATGAGGGAAGCAGGAAAGAGAAGTAGGCTATACTTTAATCAGTGTGGGTGCAGGAAGAACATTTCAGCAGGTGCACTTCCAACTGCTTTCTCTACTTCCATCTCCCATTCTGAACAGCAGCAGCCTCCCTGAGATCTGCAAAAGTGAGCCATAGACCTCTTGAGAAGAAATTTCCCCTGGGAGATGCACCAGCTCCAGCTCTGCTCTGAGCCAGAGACACTGCAGCAACAATTCCCTGTGGGACTGAACATTCCTTCCCTGCTGGTAAGCACAAGTGCACACATACACAAAGGAGTGGGAGGTGGAGGATGGGGGACAAAGCCCAAACTTTTTTATCCTTGAAGGAAGATGCACATTTCTGTGTTTGAAAGGGGCTGTGGGAGAAGGTGGGCAGGACTCTAATTGCATCCAGATTGCTTTGTCCTTCCCACTTCATCTCGCTGGCAGGTCTGACTGTCAGTACCCTCAGCTTTCCAGCCCTGCAGCAGCTAATTGTGGTCCTTACATACACACCCCCAGATCTGACTTGACACAATGCTGGATAATTGGCACCTCAAGAGAACAGGGAGAGATGGGCACTGAATGTGAATTACCTCCTGCACCTGCAGCAGGCAGATCCTCTGAGAGAGAGGCTGAAGTCACTGGCAGGGAGCTTGCCCTGTGCCCAGGGACGCAGTGGCAGGTTTGCAGACAAAATGACGACTTAATTTTCCAGTGCTGCCAGTCTAAAGGTTCCAAACCCAAATATTCCCTGACAGGAAAAAGAAGGCCAAAATGAAAGCTGAGCAGTAGGCTTGGGCAAGAGAAGGGGTGGGGGGGGGAGGGGGCAGCAGTAGAAATAGGTATTTAATAGTGGAGCTTAGACTGTAACTGAAAAAAAGAATCACAAAATTCTCACTCTGCCTCCTTGAAGGAGCTCACACTGTGCCTGTGCATTTCTGTTGGCTGTCAAATGGAAAAATGTAAGTGGGACACTCAGCTCTTGAATCAATGTTTATTCGATAAGGTCAGTGCCAGAAAAACAGTTTCAGTCTCAAGTGTAGGAAAAGACTCTGAATAGCTGCATACAAACAACAGCAACACATTGCACTTTCCCACCTTCCCATCCTTCCCTGCAGAGCTGACCCAGCCCTGCAGAGAGGCTCAGGCAGGAGCTCTGTTACCTCCCAGCTCAGGCGCAGGGTAGGGAGGGCTCACTGCTCACAATAATTGCCACAGCACACGGGTTTGCACAAAAGAGTGCAGTTTCTAGTTTACTCAGAAATATTTACTTTAAGTGCAAGATGAATCAGCACTGCCCAGAGCATGACAGCTTTCTGGTCTGTCTTTAGCTTCCACATCCTCATGCTCACATCTGGCTCTGTCACCCCGGGCTCCATCTCCCACTCCCTTTTCCCTTCATATCTTTAAAGAAACCAGACCTTTTTTAATCAGCAGATGCAGCACATGGCCCATAAGGACATGAAAACCTTGAAACCAGCTTAGGAGATGGAGCACACTTCAGAGAGGAGGCTCAAGGCACCCACTCTCCCTGGGGGATGGCAGTGGTGGCACAGAGCTCTCAGAGCATCCACAGAGCCACGTCAGCAGTACCTGCTGGAGGTGTCTTCTGGTGGTGCTTTAAGATCCTTGCCTCTAGGGCATGACCAAGCTGTCCTCAGGCTGGGTCATGGAGGCCCAGCTGGGATTAGCCCAACTAAACTGGAGCTCTGTCACTGCAAACAGGATGGGGAAGGCTTTGAGGGGGAGGATAATGTCCTCTGGGTAAGAGACAGGGAAGCAGCAGAGCACAGGGGCTTAGCACAGAAAGCAAAGCAAAACACAAGCAGAGCAGGAGACACAGTAAATGGAAGAAAAGGAAAAGATCAGAATAGGTGCTGGTCAAACAATGAGCAAATTCTCCCTTTGTATGTGACAAGATGGCTCTGAATAAATAAATAATAGTAACATAGCTACATAAAGGTCACGATCTCTGTGCAAATCTCCCAGGGCCATCAGGAAAAAAGTCCATCATAAACTGGGATTTCAGGAGCACTGGATTTTATATCCTGGTCTGCAAGCATGAATTTTATAAAATATGATTGTTTCCATCAGTCTCTGGTTTTGACACTTTATCCACACAGATACTTGTTAATCTTCTACATTCCCACTATTGTTATAGAAGATCCCCTATTCTATCATGATGCTGCCACTTACAGTAACTCCCTGTAAAGAGAAACAAACACTTGCTTTCAAAGAAACAAAAAAGATTTTCGTGTTCTAAAAGTATAAAAAAATTCAGAGAAAGGCAGAAATAGATGTCCAGTCACTAGTAAAGAGTATTTCAGAGGGCTTATAATCTATTTTCAAAGGCAATTTTCATGTTCAAGTGTATCAGAAAATCCGTGGAATTTTGATTATTAAGGGCCAGACTCCATGAAGAAAATGCAACCTGGGCACATCTGTGAATTTTAGCAGTGATCTTCCATTACATATTTGTCCCCTATCTATTTAAATCCTTGGAGACTGTTTGAAGCAATGACTTAGAATCCAAGCTGAAGTCCACAAAAGCTAGGCCTTCATGCAAGTTGCACTGCACCATCACACAGGAGCTCTTTCCTATTCTTTGTTAATCTGCTGCTTTTTGGGGGAAAGACCTTTCCAAAGCAGACTCCTGAATTGGCCCAACGATGAAATCTGCATCTGAAACTCTGGCAAGGGGAAAAACCTCCATGAATGACAGCACAGTACCTTGTGTTTCTGCTCCACCAGTACTCATGTTTATTATTTAGTGACACTACCTCAAGCTATTATTTGCTTACAATCAGTGCTTCTTGACTTCCAAGAACTCAGCCAAATTCCATAAAATTCAAGAGCAATTAACTTTGTTGGGAGGAGAATAAATCTAAAGTCAGGTTGCTGTGGTGACAGATGGGGCTCCCACATGTCCCAGAGGCTGATGCTGTCCCTGCTGTGATGAGGCACAGCAGAAAGGGCTGGCACTGAGGGACTGCTCCAGCTGAACACATCCTGAGCTGCACAGCCCATAAATGACACCAGGACCATACACTGGCCTGCGTGGACCGGATTGTTTGTTTTAGTTACAATTAATCAAGAGCAAGAAGCCACGTGATGCAGTTTGTTACAGTTAGAAGATGGACGTTTAAAGAAGAGACATGGAAGAAGAGACAATCTCTTTGCCTGCATTTAACTTTCTAAACGTTGCAATTTTTTTTCTCACTTCTGACAATTAGAAAAGCCTTTCTTCTCCTTATATACATAGAATAAAAATATTTGGTTCTCGACGAGACTCTACAGGCATTTGCCTGTTCCTTAGAACCCAGGAGGATGCACAAACTCCACACCACAGTTCAGCAGCTTACAGGCTACCCAAACATGCTCCAGCCACACCCATGGGCTTCCACCAGTCTTACAGAGGCAAAAACTCTCAGTCCCTGATTTCTCATTCTTGGGAAGATATTCCCCACAAAATGAAGCTAAAAAGTAAGGTAATAGAAGCACCACTCTGCACCTCCCTGCAGCTGTTTGTACACTCCTTTCTCATGCAGTTTTGCTGGTAACAGGATAGCAGTGAAGACTGCTTTGGCAAGGAACAGACCCACCAGAAGCCACATCAAGGAGATGGTGCCTAAACCCCCACAGGTGCACAAACCAGAGTTTTCATATTGTTAAACCATTTTCTTAAGGAGGAACACTAGGATACAAAAATACAAATCGAAAGCCACCTCTGCCACAAGAAAAGCAACACCTGCTCCACTATCCCCCATGCTCAGGTACGTGATGGTGAGGAGGAGGTAAAGAACACCACAGGTTTTCAGACATTCCTCTGACACTATGCTCCTATGTGTGTCCACAGCCTAAGCTCCCCAAAAGCTCCAAGGAGTAGGTGAGGGTTCTGGTAACTGTTTTAGAGCGGGAGAAACAGCGCAGTGAGACCAACTGATCTCCCTGATGTCACACAGGAAGCCTGTGGTGAAGGAGGGAGCTGAACACATCTGGCTAACATCAGCTCCAGAGGTCAGCACGAGGAAGGTAATGAGATGCCTCTGTGCCAGAAGCTGAGTTTTATAAAGCAAACATCACACAGAAGTTGGAAAAATCACTGCGGTGAATCACACTCACTCAGTATTCAGAGACACGCTCACATTACAACCACAAGCACTTATTTAATTAGAAAAATGATCTAATTGAGATGCATCCAAAATTGCCTCCAATACAACACAAGCAATAACATACGTAGCTAAGAAAATATGTAGGTGATGAAGGTGTCTGGGTTTGTGCATGTGAGGGAGGGAACAAGGGTAAATTGTCAGACTTGCTCAGCAATAACGCTGAATACATTTATTAAACACAATCAAATTTTACAAGGCACTGAAGTGATAACACTGTAGCAGTGGGAAGTGCAAGCAGCAATAAATAAAATATGTTGTAAACACAGAGGTCACAGGCCCAGGTGCTTACGAGCATGGGAAGGGTGGCTTGCTGTGAGCAGGATGCTTCAGAGCCTGAGCAGTGAGCTCTCTTTTCTTGGAGAAGGGGTGAAACAAGACAGGATGGATTATTATTTAATTTATTGCAATAAATCAGGAGTCAAAGCAATTCAAAGGAATTTGTATCTTATCACTATGTAAAGAAAAACCAAACCTCTATCATTTCAGATCTAAATACAATTACAGGAACAAAACAGCTTTATGTTTAAACCATCTCACTGAGCCCGACAGATGGATACTGTTTATATCCATTTGTATTTATTGAACATAGTAAAAGACTGCAGCTGTTCTGTCAACACCTAGCTGCTTCCAGGGTGCTTCGAGCTGTATATAAATGTAACAGAATTTTATGGATAAATATATTCCATGGAATAAACATGGAGAAGATACTGTGATGTAACACATATTTACATTAACAACCATAATACCTTGAACTGGTTCCTATTGATCCTTAAGCACTTCACCAAAGTGTGGATAAAGACACAGAATTAAAGTCTGGAGATTAAGTGCTGGCCCAGGATGTCACAAGAGCTCGGTGTGAGCGATGGGATTAAACCAGGCCTATGGCTGCAGGCTCTGTCTCCAGTGCTTCCCCCTGCACAGCACCCAGAGCCAGCTCAGTGAGCACCCCATAACTCCCTGCCTGCTTCAATCTCACACTTGGGGCACCCAAAGCCAAAGCCCGGCCCTGCTGTCCATCACCAAGCCTGACAGCTCATTCCTGCCTTAGGAATGCTGGGCAGAGCCTCTGGCTGACAGTGCTGCGACCCACACCAGAGCTGCCCCACCAGCCAGAGGATCAAAAAGAACCCTGTAATTGGCAGAGATAAAATCCCACACCTCATC
Organism: Motacilla alba alba; assembly: GCF_015832195.1. Lineage (NCBI taxonomy): Eukaryota > Metazoa > Chordata > Aves > Passeriformes > Motacillidae > Motacilla > Motacilla alba. Next base: position 9,187,915 of record NC_052034.1, on the reverse strand, counting down.
AGCAAGGTTTTGCATATACATGAACCACTGCTCCTCATGTAAATCACACACTCTGTGAGCTGGGGATGAGCCCTCTCAGCCCTGCAGCTTTTCCCGGGGTGTCTCCTGCTCCCAGCCCTGGGACAAGGTGGACTTTGTCTGCCTTCTGTGCAGGGGGAGAACAAACTGCACCACTGCATGTGGCTGAGCTTCAGGTACTGTTTTCTTTTCAATTTCACCAATAATTGTGGAGCACACTCCATCGCAGTCTGTGTTTACAGAACTGGATAACAGAAAGGGAAGGGGATGACACTGGCTGGGAAAAAAAGAGGAAGTTTTAAACTGAAGGCTGCATAGAGTTGGGAGGTGAAACAATCTGAGGATAAGACTTTTGTGGGAGTCCTCTGGAGGCAGCTATTTCAGGTTGCTGAGGCTCTCTACAAAGAATTTCAGTGCAGGAAATGGAGCATTTTTTCTGCTATGGATTGCTCCCTCACCTTCCTAGTCCCTACAGCCCAGGCTGTCCAAGTGCTGTGTAACCTACTTTAATGCTTTTCAGAAAACACAAACAAGTTTTATGGAGCTCTCTGGACAGGAGGAATGGAAACATTTTACTGGAAGCAAGGATCCGTTAATATGACAATGAGAAAGATGCTGGAACACACTAGAAAACAGATCAGAAATTAAATACGACTTATCTGGAAGCAAGCACATGGTTAGAAATGAGGAGGAGTAATACGTGGTGGGGGGAATCCAACTTCCTTTCTGCCTGAATTGCTAAACTATCAGTCATTTCTAAGCAGTGTGAAATCACAGTGTTCATTTTAAAATCATCAGCAACTGACAGCCAAATTCTTTTCTAATAGAAAGAGATATCCTCATCTCCACTCTGCCTGTGGAAGGGGCAGGAGAGCTGGCCTGCTAATGCCATACGGCCAACACAGGAAGCGAGTGCAGGCTCCCTGATTCCCGGACAAGAGCCGCATCCCCAGAGCAGCACCACGGTTTTTCATCTGCAAACACGCGTGTGCGTGCACACAGCCACACAGGCAGCAGCACCGCGGCTGTCCTGCCCTGCCGCTGAGGCCTGAACGCCGAAACGAGAGCCATCATCTCGACAAGTGAGAGGGCACACGGCCAGCGCAGCCCTCCCGAGAGGAGCCGTGCGCTGCGTGTCACAGAGCCGGCACCGGGGGCTGGCACATCCTCGGCAAGGATCATTAGCCCGGCCCTCCCCTGCCTGTGGCCGGCCTTTCCTAATTACCCTGGAGGAGCCCAAAGCTGCTGCACCAGCATCTTAAACACAGAAGTCATCCTCTGTTGCCATTCTTCCCCTATAGCAGACAGCGGTTTCTACTTAGGCAGCAGCCCGAGCAGCAAATGCTGCTTGAAAAGCATTTGAGGTGGCGATGGCACCATGAGAGCAGGGGCGTCCATCTCCCTCCAGGAGCTCAGGTGGGGATGGGATTCTGCTCTGGAGCTCCAGGACCTGGCTCTTCCAAAACACCCCGAAACTTCTCCTAAGGGCTGGGCATTGTGTCTATGTTTAAGCACTACTTTGTCCTGAGCCCGGGACTCGGCAGAAGAGCAGCCTGCTCCCAGAGCTGGAGCAGAGCAGGGTCAGAGCCCAGCCCGTGCCTGCAGAGGGGAGCTGGGCTCAGCACGCCAGGGCAGCAGCACTCACTCCCCTGGATGGGGCAGGGCACCAGTGCCTGTGTGAGCACATCCCCATGCAAGCAGCGAGGTTTGGGACAGAGCAGAGGCACAGCGAGTCTTAGAGTGCCTTAGGAAAATAATTTGGAACAAAACAAATCAACAAAGACCCTTGAAGTTGTTTGTTTCTGCTCTAAGTTCTGCAAATAACAAACAAGGTGTCTGCACAGAGGTTCCAGCCAACAGCTGCCATTAACATACATAAATCTTCCGTTCAAAGGAAGCCTCCAGCAGTCAGTTTTTCTATCTTAATTTGATTCTTTTGACTTTTCCATCCTGTCTGTTTTCATCTTTCCTCATTAAAAGGATTTTTTAAGAAGATATTTTTTTTAAAAAAAGCCAAACATGGCTAATTATTTTAATGAGCTACCAAAAAAATATAGTTGCTTTCTACTCTGAATATAAGCAAATGTCAACACTGCATGGGGAGTAGAGGCAGCACAGCATCTTATTACTATACCATCAGCTCCTATATTTGATTAATGAAGACTCACAGGACTAATTTTACGCTGCTTCATTAAAAGCCTGGGGCAATTAGCATAAAGGTTAGACTGCTACATTATTAAAATGTTATTTTTTTAAACAAAATAATTTGCTTCTCTTCCTTTCCCTTTGAAAAAAAAAAAAGCACACACTAGATAGACAAAAGGAGTTACTGTCTTTTTCAACTTCTTATGTAGAGAAACATGAATTGCTAAATCTCATCAAGGATTTCAGCAAAGCAGCTGCCCAGTCTCTACAAATGGGTAACGGCAGTGCTCTCCTGTAAAGCAACACACAAAGGGAACAAACAGCCTTTCTGCTCAGAGCTCAGGGTGGTGATAAACTTAAAATTCAGCCAGCACCTAGAGGGAGGGGGAGAAATCACTCATTCCAAACAGCACATCCATTTCTCACACAACTAAACCTGTCTTGCAAACCTCTCCAAATGATGATCAAAGGTAAAAGCGCATATATGCAACACTGCAAGAGCTGAAGTGTACATCATAAAAAGGCATAGGCATCTCCTATTCTTTGAGGCTTTATTGAAAGAATAGAGGAAGAGCTGCTTCTGAACTTGCAGGTGAGCAAATCTCCAAAAGCACATAACACTGGCAGCCTTGCTGTGCTGTTGATTCAGCATCCTGCTGGACAGCACAACAAAGCAAGGGTCAAACCACTTCACCATTTCCCTGCTCCGTTCTTCCTCTCCTTCCTCAGGTTACCAGCTCTCTGAAAAGCAGCTTCCTCCCAAGCCTCCGCCTCCTCCTCCTCTGCTGCAGCCCCAGGAATGGAATAAAAACATAAAAAAGCAGCAGCAGCCCTAAGGAACAGACTTGATGAAAAAGAAAAGCTAACTGCCAGACAAGGCTTCAGTCTGCTGCGGAGCTGCTTGGCACGTGGGAGGACTTGCCAAGACGTGCACAAGGCACGGCTCTGCCTCGCAGCGCCTGCTGGCACTCCAGGGGTTAAAGCAATCTAAGCCAGGCCTGCTGGAGAAGCACTACAGCAGGAAGAAAGAGTTACAAATGATTTTTCTTGGCAAAAGCAGCTCGTTGGAATAGTAGAAGGATTGTGCTTACTCCTCATATATAAATGCCAAAATGAGGCTTGCTGACACTTTCCTGGCACGCCCCAGCCCTTCCAGCGGCCTGGCACTTCAGCCAAACTTCTGGAGGGACAGAAGGACACACAAGGTGTTTCTTCCCCAGCCCAGCAAGCCCTCCTCTCAAGTGGCACCATCCAGCCTTTATAGAAAGCACCCAGCACTGCATGGAGTCAGCTCAGCTCTCCCTTTCCACAGCAATGCCTGATTTTTGTGGCCAGTGTGTAAGTGGGTTCTGTGAAGCCACCAGCACACGAGAATTCTGGGGCATGCTGCTGGGGAGAGGGGCATCCATGAAGAGTAACGCCAGACAAGATCAAGTCTCCTGAAACGCCAGAATTTTGCAGCTTGCTTAACCAGCAGCCAGGCTTTCCCCTTACCCTGTTGTCCAGCCCCTAAGTCATCCTGGCTAAGAGCTGGCAGGGAGTTTAAGGACACCATTCCCTGGCCCTCTGTCCCAGGGTACACAGCCCGGCAGTTTACAGGCCTCGAGAGCCGGAAGCTACATCCAGATCATCACATTTAATAGACACTAATCTTCCTAAGGGTCTAATCCCCCAGTACTGCTTCTTTAGACTCACACTTCTGACTTCCACAGAAGTTTCACATGAGTTTTGTCATTTCATTTTGCCTTGCTAGAAGAACGAAAAAAGGAAAAGAAGAAAATAAAAAATGCTTCTCAGTTCCAATTCTATCAGACTTACACAAACTGATATGATTCAATTATTCACTGTTTCATCATATGAAAAAGTGGCTCCACAGCCAGTGCAGAGGTTCATGGCAGGGCTTTAAGAAGATGAAGGTCAAATGGCTATTTTGGGAGTAATTAGCTCGTTCAAAGGCACATGTGATGCAACCTTGGCTTTTGCCTGAAGGCTGGTCTCATGCCTTGAACAGGGGTGGCTGAAGAGTCTTTGCAGCTGAGGAAAGAAGGTGATCCCCTCCTGTGCCAGAGGAACTTCCCTTTCCTCATGCCAGGCTCACTGAAGCTCAGTGCTCTGTCACTGGTTCATCACCCCCTGCCACCTCTCTCAATATGGATATGGAGCTGCTCTCTGACACATTCACATTCAGCAGCATCCAATTTCTAGCATTTTGCTCCTCTTTTTAATCTCTCCTGTTTCCCTTGTAGAGATGGATTTTCTTTTTTGTTCCCGACAACCTACAGCCCAAACTCTTGCTGCAGCCCTTTCTCTCTTGCTCTCCAACAGTAATGACAATCTATGCCCAGAACCTCTCCAAATATCACTGGGGACACCCAGATGACTATTCTTTAAAAGGCAACTGAGAGGAACAACTTCTTGCCAGTGGGTTTATATCAGGTTCCGCAACTCCACGGGCAAAAATACACGTTGGCAAACTGGAAAGGAGGAATCAGTTCTCTGAGAGCATCTGCTGCAGCCCTGCACCATGAGTAGCAGCTCTCTCATGGTTAGCTTGGTTTTTCTAGAGCCCCACAATGCTAAAGATTAAATCCCCAAATCTCCACATCCCTTCAGGACAATAAGATGGGCTAAAACCCATGAGGCAGAACTGTAACTAATTTTAGCAATAAAACCAGAAAATCTTTACTGGTTCAACTTTTTTTTTTCCACCAGATTTTGATTGATTTCTGCACCAGGATTATTTGGAGCAACTCCTATTAGTTGTGACTTTTTTTTCTACATTCACTTCAGAAATCCATGCTGCCTGCAGCAATGCCCACTCAGACTGGAAGGGCTTATCATGAAAAGATCACCTCACATACTCATCACCCAGCAAGTCTCCTTGGTGTGATCCAGTACACCAGGGCTGCACAAAGAGGAAATGTTTGCAAGGCAGTCAACTTCTTCTGTAAATATATACATCCAGCATATGAGGCTTCTGGGACTGTCAGATTGCTTTACAAAGAAAGACACATTTTCCCTGGTTACAGTCTGGGGAGGAGGAGAGCCACATTCTCAAAATATCAGAAGGCAAGATACTGTGCTGCAAGTGGGAACTCAGCTTGGACCTGCTATCTCCAGGATCAGAATCCTATTAGCAGAAGCTAGGGAAGGAAAAAATAAAGATCCAAAGAAGGTTCACCGTGCTGCTTTTGCAGGAAAGAGAAATTCAGTCCTACAGCCTGGGCTGTTAGGAGGAGATGGTATGATGGCAAAACAGAGAAATCTACCAGATAAATTATCAGCACCGATGGAAACGTCATCCCCATCACTGAAGAATCCCCTAAACTGCCCTGATCTCACAGGGCCCTTTTTTAAACTCCATTCCTGGGCCTAGAAGCTCAGCAATCAGTCTTGTAAATTTTCAATTTTCAAATCCAGGCAGGAGGTTTGTTTTTCTTGAGCAATGTGCCAATGCTATTTTGTGCTGTACAGCTTCCAGTATTTTCTTAAGAGCCTTGAGAGGCTTGGCATGAAGGGCACTGTGGAAATGGAGCTTTAACTGATTGTTTCCAACTTCTGCCTTGTAACCTCCCTTCAAAATGAGGGATTTCAGGAGCAAGAGACACTCTTTTGCCTGCACACGAGGGGAGCTGTGCCTGCTGCAGCACACACCAGCAGCAGAACATGTTTCAGCAGTGCCATGAGCAATGTCCCTTCCCAGCAGGGTGGTGACAAACATCTCTATCCACTGAATGGCTCCATTTTAGGACAGAACCCTCACCCTTCTCTGTGCCCACAGTACAAGGCACACTGGATATTTCTCTTTCAGCCAGCCCCAAGGACTGGCTGACAACATTCCTCCCCATACAGAAAATGTGGGGAAGAACTTTTCCAGCTACCAGAGAGGTCACCCTCAATCACAGCTTCAAATTCACTAATAAATGCAGAGCCCACTGAAATGAGCCCAGCTAATTGGAGGTGTTGGGGGATGACTAATTCATGACTAGCCATGGCCAGGCAAGCTCCTTCTCTGCTTGCAGACCCTTGTGCACTATCCCCAGCTGCCACCCTGACCTGCAGGTCAGATCCACAGCACCACTGGGAGCAAGGAGCAGGGATAAAGGGAAAACAGTATAATGCTTTTCCCCATTAACACTTGACTTTGGGCAAAGAGCATCACACTGTTCTTTGTCCAGCATCTTTAAAGATTTTTGAAAGAATATCCTAATTAATCTGTGGAAGAATTCAGGGAAGATTGCTTTAAGCATTTTTAGCTTAAAAATGCAGTGTTGTCAAGCATTTTCCTTGTTCCTATTTCACAATGTTCTCATGTGTTTGAGGCTATTATACAGGAGCATAAAGCATCAATAAACCCCAAGATTATGCAGCAGCATTAAAACACACAATATTTTGGGGCTCCACAGTATTATTATTTAATGATAGCAGTTTTCTAGCCTTTCATCCAGAAGGACCCTCCAAAGTAACAATTGTCCCAAAATAGAAGGGCAGCTGCCTGTGAGATGGGACAAAGCAAAAACCTTTGCAGTGACTTATCAGGGGAGAAAAGGAAATGACAACTCTTGTCCATAGGAAGACACTACTGAAATTCAGCTAAGTGGGATGAATCCAGAATTCACTGGAGAGAGCATCTGAGGATTTTTGCTTATCAAAGTTTTGCTGCTGATCCGCAGACATAAAGCTAATAGTCACAGTAGTAATATTAATTATAAAAATCATCATCATAACAAGCCTTCTGGGCATACTTGCCTTGTCACTTCTTATGTAAACTGATCACATCTCAGTGATAGCCCTGGTCACTTCCAGAGCAACTTCCACCCACTTGTGTCAATACATCTTCTAACCATTAACAAACCATGCAGTGTTTTGAATGCTAAGATAACAAATGTTATTGTCCTTTCATGTCATGATTCGAAGTCTGTTGGGTAGTAAGAGAATTTGGAGCAATTCTTCACTGCTTAAAAAAAACCAAACAAAACCAACCACAAAGAAGAAACAAGGGAAAAAAAAAGTTATGCAAGGTGATCTGTGAAGGAGTTGATTCTTGGTGCTGCAGCTAAGAAATCAATCAGGACTGATTCAGGAGAAAATCAAGAGCAGCAACAGGTACTTGTGCTAGAACAGAGCCCAGGCACTTCCCAGAAGGGACGCAAGCTGTGCAGCACATGCAGAGCCCAGCAGGGGATGGCTGAGGGATGTGGGCTCAGTCACACACACAGTCACCCAGGAGAGCCACCCAGAGCAGGTCTATTGCCCTCTGCTTGGTGGAGGTGATGCCTCAGGTTTAGCTTTTATATTTTTCAGATTCTGTGCTGCTTTAGTGTGTGGGTCTGGGCTTCATATTATGGGATGGTGAGCTCTCTGCACAGAGCAGGGAGACAAAACAATTCCTTCTCTAGCTGGGGACCAAGGACAAATGATCCAAATCTCAGCCCAAAAGCACAAACAATGTGGGCTGAAGAGAGAAAAACAAGCAGGATGGGACTGCATGGGCTGGAGCTGGAATTGGACAATGAACTCCAAGATGCAAATGGAGCAGAACTTATAAAAGTGAGAGACCCCGTGACTGGTCGTGCATTTTGTGACCATTTTGGGTTCACCTGGGGTGCAGCCCTGGCTGGGCTCTTGTGCTGCCCAAGGTGGATCTGTTGAGGCCTCCTAATAAACCCCTACTTTATTCTTTAACTCCATCTAGTCTCTGTTCTAGGTCAGCCTTCACAAGGTATCAGAGGAACTAAAAAACCTGTCAAGAAGCAGCACTTTTCCCACACATAAATACAGCAGTGTCAAGAAAGGAGAGGCCTCCTCCCTGCTTCTCTCCTTTTGCTTATTTTCCATTAGTCACAACACAAATCAAACTGCCAGGCTGCCAAGGCCTTCAAATGAGTCAGCAGTCCTGCTCCCCTTGGCAGCACCAGCCCAAGGAGAGCTTTGGGATGGTGTCCCCACTTTGGGGGCAGCCCCACGAGCTGCTGTCCCTCCCTGCCCTGCCAGCCAGGGGCCCTGAACTGGGGACAGCACCCAAACTCAGAGAAGTGGCTCATACACCACCAACACAGCTGCTGGCTCGGGGCCACAACCAGGATCACCCAGCCCAACCAGCCCACCTGCTTTATACTGCACAATCAAAATACACAAACCCCTAAATCATCAGGCACTTTAAAAATTGTGGGTTGACATTAAGACCGTGGTTTGCTACAAAATCAAAAGCATAAAGCAATGCAGAAATTAGCATTTTACTTGTCCAGATTGGGGTATTGCTTTAGACATGGTGCTGCACTGCTATTTGCTCTAGGATTTATTTAACAGCTAGATAGAAATAAGTTGGCCTTCAAAGAAGAGCTTGAATCTTCCCTTTGAGAAAACAACTGAGGTTATATCTCAGTATTACATTATTTCCTTGAATCCAGAAGAGGAGAAGTGTTCAGTTTCATAAGAAATAAAATCAAGAGACTAAACTTCCAAGTATTTGGGCTTTTTACTCTCCTCTTATCCAGGAATCAATTTTATCATATAAACAGACATAGATCTCTCACTTCCTATTAACTCCTAAGGAGAAAGAGCTAATCTTGAAACTACTACTCAAGAGTCACCTTAACACAATTTTTCATCTCTGTAGATAAGGAGCAGACACTGTACTAAGTCATGTGGTGCTTAATGCAGTTCATAAATTAACTGGTTCCTAAAGTACCTTATATTCAGAGGAGTTTGTAGAATATGCTTGCAAAAAGAGAGCAGGGAAACCTTGGCTATATGTATGGAGCTGGTTGAAGTTTGCATCTGGGCCCTTGAACATTTTAGCTGCTCTGTTAATCCAAGTTTCCCCAAATCCTACCCACAGACATCTTTCTTCACAAGTACATAGCACACATTTAGTTAAATCTGATGACAGCAGTCTCCTACCAAAACAGGCTCAGTTATCAAGCAGACAAGTAATCTGAAGAAGTCCATATGCATTTAGATTTACAAACACCCAATTTGGGATGGAGGCTCCTATTTTATATTTTACCAAAGAGAAACTTAAAACTCCATCGATGATGCTGTGCCAATCACCTAACCACTAAAGCTGCCTTCTCTAACAGGTATTTTTCTCAACAGTAGATCTGCTCATTTAGTTTTGAATTGGAGTTTTGAAAGAAGGGGAATTGTTTCATTGGCCGTTGAAAAAGAACCCACACATGGAGGGATCCCAAATTTTCTACACTCTAAATATTCCCTCAGCTGAAAGAGAGAGGAGAGGAAACCAAGGCAAGGCTTTCTGTGGAGCCCTTCCCCCTCATATCAGTGCTTCCGCTTAGTGCTACACCAATTGCCACATAATTTATTTAACTTCCGAACTAGTGTGCAAATAAGCTTTTGGATGCCAGCCACAGAGGAGTTTCCAACACAGAAACTATGAAATCTTTTTCTTTATTAAATACCCTCAAATCAATGTCACAAGCAGTGATACCCAGGCATGCATGGGATTGGGGTCAGGAAAGGATTTCTTATACTCTGCTCACTTTTTGCTTAACACTTTCAGCTTTGTGCATTGCACCTTTTGGGGTTTTACTTTGTTACTGACAAAACAATGTCATTAAATGCTAACAAATCAAATCCTTATGAAAACATGTACTTGTCCTGCTGGTTTTCCCTCCACCTCAAACTGAATTCTGCACACAAAATCACCTCAATGCAAATTCACTGAAAGAGTTTTAAGCTTTTTCTAAATTGATGAGATTTAAGCAAGCCCAATTCAAACCATTCATCCAGGGCTGACTCTGGAAATTCACTCCGACTCACCTCACCCGGGGACTCTGCATGGTTGGAAACCAGGCAGTGTTCAGAGGAGGCGTTGCAGCTTTGGTGGAGACAGGTGGACTCCTGCTCTTGGCTTCCTGTAGCCAGGCCAGTGAACTGAAATGTCATTTCAGTCTGTACCTGTTTCCAAAATATACAACATCAGCTCCCAGTCCTGTCCTTCTGTGCAGCACTATGAGACTTACCCGTGACAGTGACACAGGAAAGAGGAGAACTACTAAAAGGACAGTTAGAACAAACTAAACTTGAGTAATTTTTTTTTTTAATTTGAAAAGAGTTTCTTTTTTCCCCAGATCTGACATTTAGGAGAATGAAAGCTTGTTCCCATTCATAGCCACACCAAGAGCTGTAGCAGTTTAAGTAAAATTTTATGGATAGGGTAAAACTGCACTGATGCAATAGAATTGATTGAGAAAATTATTTCATTAAAATGGTGCAGTCGACTCATGTAGGAAATATTATTTTGATTGAGGGATATCAATTTAGCATAAATCAGCAATAAAACCATTTAAGATTGAGGTATATCACTGTGGTTTTCTTGTCTAGGGGAAGAGTGTAAAAGAGCACAATTGAAAATATCATTAGGAAGAAACAGAAGCATAAGAGCTCATGAGAAAAAGAGCTATGAAATCTAGAAATGTCTTTCAATTAGTAACTGCTAAAACAGAAACACTTCTGCCTAGTGTGTCCACTTATGAACCATTCCAGTCTGCTGGAAAGCACGTGGCTAAGGCAGGATGGTAAAGCAAGAAATCAGGTATATCCAACTAGATTAAATAATGCTTTTATCCCACTAACACTATCTTACCCAGGCAAACCAGTTCCTCTCTCTGGGCTGCCTGCTCTGGCAGCATATTTCTGGTAAAAGTGCTTCTTCTCCAAGAAGAAAAATTGCACATCACACTTAAGTGGAATCTGGTCCAGTTGCACAAGAGGAGGTTTTTAGGGAACCTTGAAAGACCATGCTAAAAGCTTTCTTTCTTTCTTCCATTCTTATGAGAACTGTCCAAGAAATTCAAATTTAATTCTGTTAGGCAAAAGGAACACGACTGAAGATGGGTAGATGAACGAACAGATGAGCTTGTCCAGCCACAGAACTACACAAGGCTGTGAGATCAACTAAAACCAGAGCTCTTGCTACACAGCAGGAGTGGAAGCAGGTTGGAACTGGAAGCACTTCTCATGGCAACTGTCCCCTTAAATCAGCCTACAGAGAGACAGTCCAGTGCTCCAATATTAGTGTGAAGAAATTACATCTCTCAAAGCCCAGAATATTCAATAAGCAGGAAAGGCTAGAGAAAGCCTTGTTTTCCATTTGGTTCTCCCTAGGAAAGCTTTAGAAGCCTTGACAAAATGCCTAAATCTGCTTCATTTGGCCATAGACGTTCTTCTTCTGAAGCCCCTGCATGTGTGTAGAGCCGTGGACATCCTGACAGTGTGTACAGCTACATAATGAGCTCTAGGGACAAGACTTTTATTTGGCTACAGAAAGCTGACTGTTTCTAAGAAAGCCATTTTCCTTCTTACACTGGTCTCCAAGAGATTCACCCATCAAAACAAATAAGCTGTTGAATTGAGTGAGGCTACAGCCTGTACTAACACTAAGAGCACTCCTGTAATAGCTCAAGTCCCTTTCTACCATCTTTCATCTGCTTTAGCTCAGTGTTGCTGGTGTATGAAATTTAAAGAGCTCTGAAAAAGATGTTAACGAGCCCTAAAGAGGAGAGTGCTCTTGCGATAGTCATTCCCAGGAACACCTGTGAACTATTGAGTTTAATTAGCCTGCAGCTGGCACTGAGTGTGTGTGGAAAGACAGGGGATTTATTATCGGATTGCCAGGCCTTAGATTGGCTCTTCCAGCACATTTTTTCCCTGTTTGTTTGTTTTGTGATAAAGGACACACAGAGAGTGAGGGCAATTTAACTAACAGGGGATTCCCTCCTTGGAAAGGGTGCCAGACACGGCAGCACTTGGATGCTGGGAAGTGCCTCAGAGTGGGAAGAGCCTGGCAGGGTGAGCTGTTGGCAAGCTCTGCACCCCAGCCCTGCTATTTACCATGTGGCACAATTTACTCCCAAACCCATACCTTACAACTACAGAAGAGCTAAGGGCCTGAATTTTCATTTCAGTAGCGCATTACACTTCTTTTTGTCACTCTTCAGGACTCCACTTAACTCTACAGGCATCCTAAAACAAACCTAAGAGGTGGGAACAGCCTCTGCTACCACTTTATTCTGCCATCTACAACACCCAGTGACTTTCAACACAGGTAGCTGTTTCAGCACCAATTATGTCACAGTATCACACACAGCTGCATGTATTTTCATCAGCAACTGTGAATTACAGTTGTTCACTCTCAAATATCTCCAACCCACCTGCCTGAAATCATGGCTGCGCTCCCATGTGACATCAGTTTTCTCCTCTGCCCTAGGCAGAGTTTGAAGGGAGAGTTTTCTCCTCTGCCCTCCTATTTACTAGGCAGAGTTTGGAGAGAGAAATGAAAAGAGGCCAAGCAGAGTGGTAGCTCAGTCCCCTTGACTCTACCCACAGCAGGCAGTGCCCAGTCTCCAGGACAGCCGAGTGCCAGCTTCACTGCAGCAGCTCCGAGGCTGGGTTGGAAGCTCCTGGCAGTCTCACAGAAAGAAGAAACAATTTGGAGGCTTTTTATCTTTGAATGACTATTCTCCTACCTTGTGTGAATTCAAAATACCTCAACCGAAACAATGCCCTACTTAAACCACAATGTACAAAATAATTATCAGCCTGACATCATCTTTACTGACAGCAGCTCATCTCCACAGCTGGAGTGTGAGATGCTTCCCAAGCTGATCAGACTTCATCCTGCCATCACCTTGACACTGCCAAGTCAGTCCTGCTGACATTTCTTCTAGTTGACATTGGAAAGCCTTCAGTAAATCTGTACTGACATCTTAAATTCTCTTTTCTTCCCCCCATACTTTCCTCCTGTCATGTCATCTCCATAAAATTGCCCTGCCCTTGTTTCACTTCATTTTGACATCCTATTGTTACCTCCACAGATCCTCTTTAGCACAGCGCTTCTGTCACAAAGGCACATCTCCAAAGGCCTGACACAGGAGCACCTGGAGAAGGAGTCTCATTAAAATGAATTAAATGTCTGTGTTATCACTTCTACCCCTTCCCAGCAAGTTACTTCTGAAACCACAGCCTCACCCTGCAGTGCTGTAAAGCACTGGAAGGGAGAATAACCTGCACAGCCCCACTCCTGTGACAGCCAGGCTTGATCCAGTCTCTGATCCTGATCCAGTCTCTGATCCTGGGGAGGACACAGGGGCCAATCAACAAACTGCCCAGTACCTCTCCAGTGCCAGGGTTTAGTGACAACTCAAACCCCTCCTGCAGTCTAAGTCTGGAAAACACAACAAATGGTTCACCACAGGGAGCCCCAAATTTGGGCCAGGCCAGGCAAGGCCCCACACCCAGCAGCAGGGCTGGTGGGTGATGCAAACACAAACACAATTCCCGACACTCGGTACCCCTCGTACCAACATCTCTCTGCCCCTGGGATGCAGCTCAGACCCCTCCCAAACCTTCAGCCCCGGGATGTGACCCAGAACCTCCCCAAAGCCGAGGCAGCGCCGCCCTCACCAGGAGGGGCTGCACAGCACCTTCATTACCCCAGGTGCTCTCATTAGCACGTTCATCAGCCTCATTAGCAGGCTCATCAGCCTCATTACAGGGCTGTCCCCTCGTTAGCAGCGAGGGAGCCCCAAACGTGGCCCCACTGTGGCTGCAGGGGACCTCAGGGACAAGGGGCCAGGAACCCATTCAATACTGAATATAATTAACAGGTTTTAAATTCCCTTTTAGGAGGGAAGCTCAGGCCTTGTGCTCATTCCATTTGACAGCAACGAGATGTATTTGTGCCTGCTGGGGTGGGGAAAGCAGGGCAATAGACGTGGGAAACCACGAGGCAGCTAAAACCCTTAAAATCTTTTGTGGTGTCTAACAGATTTTATGCTTATATAATATACACAGAACTTAAAAGTACTTTATATACATGGATTATTTCCTAAAATTCAATTGTATATTTTGAGATGTAAATAGATACCTGCTCTAGCAGTGTAATTAAGCTGTCCATGCAATTAAGAAGCACATTCTTTTATTTGCATAATTCCATGCAGCTTTTTCTTTATGGATAGACCCTGAAATACAGTGTTTTCCTGACACCAGATTTTTTTCTTTGCTTATTGATCCATATTTCTCCAAGATGTAAAAATCACTTACAACCCAGGAAAGCCACAAGGGCCAGACCAAACGCCTGCAGGTTCAAACACTGATGTGGATTTCATACACGCCAAAACCCAGACCAACGAAATGAAATCTATGTACTCCTAACTCTAAAATGAGAAAAAAAATCCCTCCAGATATTTCCTGAATTTCAAATCTGCAGTATACAGTTCCATCAGACAAAAAAAAGAATCCAGACTAGGAGAAAAACATCCTAACTGATGAGCAATACATGTGGACATTTTATGTCAGAGATACCTATTAATCAACTTCTGCTGCATGTATTTTATGTATCTAATATGCAAAAACTACCAAAACTACCTCTGCAAAGATGTAAACTCCAAAACTACCTCTACAAGAAATACCTCATGTCTGTATTGTCTTGTAAATATCCCCCCTAACAATTCCTTTCTCCTTCCCAGTGCCTGCTCCCACCCACACTCCAGACTCTGGCTCTCAGGTGTGACAGAGGTGTCATTAAAATCCCAGAGAGTTTAAACTCGCAGGCTTTAAAACAGGTGTCATTAAAATGCCACTGAACCCTGCCCACATGGCCACCCTGTCACCACCACATGTGACAGGGCTCATCGCATCCATGAAAGAAACCCTCCAGGCTGCACAGCACACACCTCTGCAGCAGCTGAAAAGAATAAAGATTGCACACAGATGAGCTCTAAGGGGGTGTGTGGGTTTGGGTGGGACCATGACCCCACAGTGGTTGGTGCTGCTCCAGCCCCAGGAGCCTGTGCAGGTGGCACTGAGGGCTCTGTGTGTCTGTGCAGGTGGCACTGAGGGCTCTGTGTCTGTCCCAGCCTGTGCAGGTGGCACTGAGGGCTCTGTGTGTCTGTCCCAGCCTGTGCAGGTGGCACTGAGGGCTCTGTGTGTCTGTCCCTGTGCAGGTGGCACTGAGGGCTCTGTGTGTCTGTCCCAGCCTGTGCAGGTGTCACTGAGGGCTCTGTGTGTCTGTCCCAGCCTGTGCAGGTGGCACTGAGGGCTCTGTGTCTGTCCCTGTGCAGGTGGCACTCAGGGCTCTGTGTGTCTGTCCCTGTGCAGGTGGCACTCAGAGCTCTGTGTGTCTGTCCCAGCCTGTGCAGGTGGCACTCAGGGCTCTGTGTGTCTGTCCCTGTGCAGGTGGCACTGAGGGCTCTGTGTGTCTGTCCCAGCCTGTGCAGGTGGCACTCAGGGCTCTGTGTGTCTGTCCCAGCCTGTGCAGGTGGCACTGAGGGCTCTGTGTGTCTGTCCCAGCCTGTGCAGGTGGCACTCAGGGCTCTGTGTGTCTGTGCAGGTGGCACTCAGGGCTCTGTGTGTCTGTGCAGGAGGCACTGAGGGCTCTGTGTGTCTGTCTCTGTGCAGGTGGCACTGAGGGCTCTGTGTGTCTGTGCAGGTGGCACTGAGGGCTCTGTGTGTCTGTCCCTGTGCAGGAGGCACTGAGGGCTCTGTGTGTCTGTCTCTGTGCAGGTGGCACTGAGGGCTCTGTGTGTCTGTGCAGGTGGCACTGAGGGCTCTGTGTGTCTGTCTCTGTGCAGGTGGCACTGAGGGCTCTGTGTGTCTGTGCAGGTGGCACTCAGGGCTCTGTGTGTCTGTCCCAGCCTGTGCAGGTGGCACTCAGGGCTCTGTGTGTCTGTCCCTGTGCAGGTGGCACTCAGGGCTCTGTGTGTCTGTGCAGGTGGCACTCAGGGCCCTCCCTCTGTGCCTGCCCCAGTGTGTGGCTGCAGGGCCCCGTGGGGATCCCAGCTGCCCACACATGGCTGCCCACCCAATAACTGAGCAAATCTCGGATGCAAACACTTTAGGGATGCCATTGCTACACGTTTTTTGATCAACAGTACATCAGCAGAACATTTTGCTGCTGCTGTTAACTCTCCTCTGTGGTTCAGAAACAAATGCTTGAGGACATGTACTGCTGCTCTCCCACTGCGTGTACAAGCTACACCACTGTATCCTGCACGAATGTCACTGGCAGCAATTACAGTGAATACTGAAGAGATGGAGCGGGGTTTGTGGTGCATTTTCCTGGCTTTTGTGAAACATTTGTTCACCAGATTTGCTAACTCTCAAAATGCAAGCATACACGAGAGGTCTGCTAATCCAGGGAATTAACAAGGTACTGCTCCAACAGATTGCAAGACAAGAATGCTCTGTTTCATACAGATGGGCTTTAGACAAGCAAGCAGTACACCCTAGGAAGAGCTCACCCATTTTACCTAAGACCTAGAAATATACCAGGTGATCAAAAACAAAACAGAAAATATTTGTGCTTGCAACCTTCTGAAACAAAGGTTCTTGGGTTGGAATTGTTTTCTTCTCTCCTTTCTGAGCTCTGGTAGTCTGCAAAGACATAACTTTACAGCACAAGAAAATAAGATTTAAGCACATCTGAAATAATGGACCCCAGTTGCTATCACATTGTGATTATCAGCACTGCTGCCAACAACCCACACTGGAGCCAGAGTCTCTTCAAACACCATAAATTCCAAACTGCCTTAAAGAACATGCACGCACCTTCATCTATCTCTGAAACCCTGCAAGGTCAGGGAAGGCTCCTGCTTTGCTGCATACCCAAAACAAAAACTGTTCAGTGCAAATTAATAAATAAATAAATAATAGACTAGCGATGTACTCAGATTTTCTGACTAATTCAAGTCCCATTCTCAACAGTGACAGGAATACAGCAGAGGTTGCTGGCTTGGAAATGCTGAGCCAGCCCAGTGGTGGGGACAGAGGGTTGATGATCTATAGGAATCCATCCAAGGTGGGGTCTAGTTGGTAGATGGTTCCCTTCCAGGCAGAGCTGTTTGGGGTTTGGATGTTAACAACAGGATTTCCATTCCCTACAAAGCATCACTGCTATATTTTTTTATGTCCTTTAGCAAATGTATTAATACAATACATACTTCCATAGTATGTCCTTCCTTGTAAAATCCAAAAATACAGAGCCAAATGCCCAGCAGCCTTACACACTTCCATGTGGGCATGGCTTGCCCACATGCACATTTGTGCACACGCACAGACACATGAGGAATTTATTTCCAAATGTAGCCACGCGTGCAACTTAAACACTTTCACAGAGAGGCACCCATATTTATCACAGAAAAAAAATGGAAATCAATTAACAGCAAAAGGCCTTTTCCTGTAGTAGAGAACACAGCACTAGAAGAAAATACATAATCCCAACATTGCAATTCCCAGTATTGACCATTCAGTCACACTGAAAGCTTGACACAGCAACTGAGCCAGCAAAGGAGCCCCATGAGCCTATTCATGACTCAGCATCACAAATCTTTGAGTGGACACTTAACCAAACGGTGCACCAGAAATTATTAAAAAAAAAAGAGAGGAAGCATCCCTACAATCATGAAAATCTGACATAACAGTACATAATTCCATCCTCACGCAACAACTAAAACTGGAAGGCAACCTTGAAAACCCTTCAACATATGAAACAATAAGGATGCACAATAAGGAACTCTTCCAAAAAAACCATATCTGCTCTCCCCAGAAATTCTTCCTCCACAAATCCAGTGATACTGTGCCTAATCCTGCTGTTGACAAGGATATTGGATTGCTGTTAGTGGCTGGCTAGTCCTGCAGCTCCAGCCCCATGGCAGCAATCCCCTGGGCAGAGAGCAGAGCAGCTGCTCCCCGCTCCAGCTGCTCACCAGGGCTGGGGCTGCAGACACCCACATCCAAGCACTCCTTTGGTTTTGTCTCCTGGGCTCATTATCATTAATTATGACTCACAAACCAGAAAGAAGCCATGCAAACTGAATTCACAGAGCTCCCAAAGCAGCACACAGTGTCCAGGTACAAGCTACATCAGCCTGAACATGTGGACTTCTTAACACAAAGGCAAGTCAAGGTGCCCGTGTGTTAACAGCACTGAGCTCTCCAAAGCCTTTCTCCTACAGCAGATTTATGCCAGGACTTGCTCAGTACTTTGCTCGTCCCACTGCATCTCCAGTGGCCTCTGTAGCTGAAGTTACCTGCTTGCCTCCTGCACCCTCACCTTGTCCCCTGAGGAGGTGGGGAATCAGCTACTCACAAACCCCTCTTTCTAACCTCCGTTAGCGAATAAGAGAGCAGGAGAGGAAAGCGGTTTTTTAAGTACACAATTCACATAAGCCTAGTTTTTGCTGAAAGAGCACCAAAAATAAACCCCTCAAGAATCCAGTCTTCATATTCTCATAGCTTATACCTCCACTCAGCTTCAATAAGCCAGGAACAATATTGCATGCCCAGACTCCGTATCACTGGGATCACTGGGGCTCGAGTAAAGCAGGGATTTAGCCAGCACCTACTTAATTCCAAATTCATTTAATATCTCTATACCCCCTCCACAAATAAGCCTTACAGTATTGTGAATCAATCAAGCCAGGCACTAGTAAAATATTTTTTTAAAAAGCCTTAAATCTAATAGAAGATTACGGCACTCAACCGTAGAAACAATTTTAAGCCTAAATTTGGCAAGACACATTAGTTTTATATGGAGCTAAATTATTTCCAAGTGTCCAGGAAATACAATTCAGTTATTACAGCTATATTAGCTGGATGCAAATGAAGCAAGAGGCAGAGCTTATTTACCACCGAGTGGGTGAGTCACCCTGGCCATCCTCCAGAGCCCAGCCCTGCTGCAAGGACAGGCTTTGCTGAAAACTCACCCAAATCCAAGAACCAAAGGTGCTCAAAGCACCTGGCTGATGGTGACAAGGACTTGAAGCCTTGTGAGTACTGACATGGGGACATATTTGTAAGGTATCAACACTCAAGGAGGCCAAGCTTTTGAGAGCTCAAGTCTCTTTCTAGCACTTACAGAGAGGTTTGATTTTCCAGACTGTCCCCACACTGGGACTTCTCTCAGGATGTGTTTGGGGCACAATTTTTACAAGACATTTTCCTCCTGGCTGAAAACAGAGTTCACACTAAATTAAATGAAGCTAAAGCCTATCATCTGTACACCCTACAGAAAAGACACCATCATCATTGTCAAGTGAAAACCTGGAAGCCAAGCAGGAGGCAGAATAACCTCTGCTCCCCATCACGCTGCTCTAAAAGCACTGCACTCAGCTGACAGCAGAAATGGATTTGATAATGCAGCAAGGGCAAAATACAGCATGGGACAACATTTCCAGTTCAGCATTCTCCACCCCCACATTTTCCACAATAATTAATAACCAAAGCTGTTAATGTTAAATGATCCACGCTTTCCAGTGCAGTCAGCAATGCCCCAGAGGCTTTCCACTGGGGCCAACACTATTAACTGTATGGATGCCTGAGGATACAAACTATTTAATGGATGAAAGGACAATTCTATACTGTATCCAAACATTTAGGAACTTTTCTTTTGAAGCTGAAATGGCTTAATAAAGCATTTAGGGTTCCCAAGTTTAGCATAAACATCCAGGTACTCCAGAGTTAAAGGAAAACAAAGTTTTTCCCATCCCTCAAGTGCTAATAGCCATTATGCTGTTCTTCTCCATTCCAATAGGGCCAGAACATCCAACCAACTTCCAATCTTCCCAGCAAATGGTTATCCAGGGAGAGCAGGCAGGGATCAGCCAACCCCAGGAAAGCTGAGCACCAGGCAGGGAGACACTTTCTCTGGTTTCTCACAGCACCAGAAACTAAATCACTCTCAAACATGGCTCCAGGACTCTGTGTTTTGTTTATTTGCTCAGGTCCTTGGGAACCTCTGCAGTTACCAACACACTTCTCAGCAGTTAGGGCAAGAAGGTATTTTAGCATGGAATTACAATCATGATAATCACCAGGTTTTCCTGCCTGCCTTCTCTGTAACCCCTCCCTGCCCATTCCCCCACCCCAGGACTAACACAGACAAAGGAAATTTTAGGACCAAAGCAATTTCTCTATTTCTTTTTTTTTTTTTTAAACTTAATTTCCAAAGAGCCAGGGGTACAGAAGTTCATCCTGCCAGTGTGTGTTTCCCTATCTGTCCCCCTTGTAATAACTTTTGAAACCCACTAATTTGAAGTCAATGTGACAGCAGGGCAGAGGTCTCCACAGTGCCAAGTTCCCAGAAGTTCAGTGAGGAGCCTGCAGCTGTGCAGGGAAAGGCGCCTGGCTTCTCTCACCTCCCACCACGGGGAAGGCTGGCTCTTAGCTCACACCTCATTAGACAGCACAAACCCACAGAGGAAATCAATTACCAGATAAAAGTCCATCGGAAACCAGCCTTCAATCATCCTGCTGCTCACGCAACTGCTTGACTCGTAATTCTTCTGACAGCCTGATAACAAGGGCGGCCGTGGCCCCTCCTTGGGCAGCACAGGAGTAAATACATCAAGACCCACAAAAGCCATGCTTGTCTCCTGAACCACCTCAGGCTCACCCATGGCCTTGCACTGACAGGGAGCAAGGGCAAAGCATCATTAAAATGGTCACCAGGTACCATCAAGAACTCAGGGACTTGAAGCATTTGTTTTGTAACTGGATGGATTTAGAGCCACAAGACTGATTGTAAACATGCACCAAAAGATGGATGTTTCTCCCATCAGGCAAAGTTCAACCCGTTCAAACCAATACTTTGGAAACACTAAACTTCTGGACATTCTGGTCTCTCATTCCTTTTCTTTGTTGCTGCAGATACCAGGGATGTAGCTGACATCCCTACTTGATGTCTGCACTCCCAGGCCTTGCAGGAAGATACCCAGACACTGCAGCCTGTCCACTGCTGAGGTTCCCCACCTCACCACCCACGAGCTGAGCTCCACTCAGCCAGGACTGACTTCTGTAAGCAGCTCGAGAGCCAGCAGTATCAGCTACACTTGCCGGAAGGATTTAGAACAAAACAAAAACCAGCAAAAAGCAAAATAACCTTAAGTGCCGTACTAACAGCTGGGCTCTTTCTTTTTCCACTTAGGGACTCATTTCTCTAAAACAGAGGCTTCATTCTTCAACATAAGACTTCAAATACATGGAAAATCTGAACCAGACCTATCACACCAGGCTACAGTTTCCAGCAGGATAGTTTAATGGGCTCGTTGAAAGCATTCTTCAAATGTTTCATTCCTGCCATTCCTTTCCCTTCATGGTTCTTCTTTATGGACAGATGCATGGGAAATGGGGCAAAATTGGGTCCACAAGGATCAAGGAATATGCCCAAGCATGTCATGTGTTCTGTGTGTTATTGGCAGGGCTGCAGATTGATTTATTTATGGTTTTTGTGACAGACATGGCACTTGCTGTTCAAACAGACAAACCCAGACTAGCTGCCAGTGAGCTGGGACTAACTGAGCTCATGTGAGGGCTGGACTGGCCACGTGGGCTGTGCAGCCCCACAGCTCATGGATAACTTGTGTACCTCTGTACAAGCTGTGGAGACAGCAGCGACTGCCACTGTATCTATGGAGCAGCTAGAGAGTGCATCTCCCCAGAAAGGTAATTAGGAGGTAAAATGTGGCAAATGCCTTCTCTAATTAAGAGGACAGGCAGCTTCTCTGGCCATCCAGCAAAACTGGCCTCCACTCCCACCAACTTCTCCCAGATTCGTGATCACTTGTATGTGTATAATGCACATCTGTGTAGATGTAAGGTAAAGCTTGAAACCGTCCCTTCCCTTCCCAACTTCCCACAAAACCAACTCTTCAGGAGCACAATAGGAAACAACCAAGTTTCAAGCAGACAAATGTTCAAGTGTGTGGTACTCAGGGTACCAGTAACTTGAATCCCAAGTCTTGGGCATCTCTTCCCACATTTACAGTTCTCAGCCATCCTACCAAAGAGCATAAATGCCATCATCAGAGAAGGTGTCGTGAACAAGCACTACTACAGTGCAAAAGTCTTCTTTATAGGCATTACCTAGAAATAATTCTGATTTGTGCACCACTATCAGTAACTATGAACTCAATTCTTCTGCTCTTCAGCACAGTGAAGACACTGGAATTGAGCCATCATTAACACAGAAAGAAGCTCAAGGACTTGCTAAGTGCTGAAATATGGAGATTCTATGGCAGGGGTGGTTCTGCCTACGTGAATACAAACTGCACAAGCTCAGCACAAAACGATGAGGTTGGGATGAAGAAACTACTTCAGCTTTAAGAGTGCTCTGCCTTAGTAAATCCAAGTCAGGCTTTCAACCTTGCAGTGTCATTTTTCTGTGGTTCTGTGTATTCACATCAAAGGACATGCCCAGGTGGGGAAGGGAGAGGACAGCTGAGGTGGGGAGGACAGGAGAGGAGCAGCCACAGCACAGGTGGAGAATCTGGAGCTGAAATACATTACAGTCTCAAGAAATCATCTCGTATCACTGGTAGTACAAATTGGCTTTAAGACACAACTCAGCTGGCACATGTATTCCCTGCTGAACAGTGATACCTATTCAAATGATCAAAACTTGTCAGTTCTCAAATTCAGGATAAATCCCAGACCTCAGAAACAGGCAAATGGAAAAAAAAAAAAAAAGAAAAAAGAAAAAAAAGGTTCAAAAGCAGTAAGACAGCAAATGTTACTCTCAGGACCAATCTCTCTGATATGCCTGAAGCTTGCTAACAGCATTCTAATGCCACAGGCACGTTACTTTCCTTTGCCCTCATATTTTATTTCACTGAAGCCCTGTCCTAATAACTGATTACCAAATACCAAACAAGCTGTAGTGTTATCTTGCTAGCTGGTGAAATATTTAGGTCCATTTAAGTGCCATGCAGAAATGAGTCTGAATATATGGGCTGTAGCAGGCAGAAATAGGAATTTTGCATTCAGAGACAGGAATATCCTATTGAGGCCCATTCCTCACTCCCAGAAAGTGCTCATGCCCTCTCACCAGATCAGTGCAAAGCAGGTGCAGTTGCCATAGGATAAAATGCTTCTTTCACATTTAATATGGAAATTTCCATTCCTCCACCACATTCACAGTGAAGGAGGAAGCTGAATGCCAGCCCCCATCCTCCAGAAGAACTGCTCACCTATATAAAACACCACAGAAAAGGAGTGCTTGCTTTTTGTACATCTCAATGGAAACAACTGGCCTTTAATACACCAGGTTCCTTACAACCATGGTAACATTCCATCTATGCAGTTTAATTTTTCAGGAATATGTGAACAAGTTTAAAATAACTGCCCAATAGCTTTTATCAGAGTGGACACTGTCCACTGCAAAAATCAAAATCCACATTTTCAGAGCTGTGACATACACAAACTTGCTTCAGCTTTTTCTCAGGGCATTCAGACACAACCAGTGTCCAGGAGAGACAGCAGTGAGCCCAGCAGCAGCAGCAGCACTGCTACTTTAACTCAGCTGAGGCTTCATGTTTCTGCCCTGCCCCATGCTGTGTGCTCATGGCACCTAAGGATATAGGGGGAGTGGAAACAACCCACTGAGACAATTCCCACACCACAGCAGCAAAACAAATTTCTTCCCCACCCAAAGGAAAAGAAAAAAATTGCAAGTCTGGCCCTCAGTCATTACTTGCTTCCAGATTACAAAACATTCTCTGGGTCTGGCAGTGAAAATCTAAAATAGCCTTCAAAGAGCAGTTCTTGAGAGATTTCCAGTCCAAGTGCTCAGGGTCAGGATAAGCACCCAAATGTGTAAACATGCTCTGAAACAAACACTTGTGCCACAGCAGTTGCCACACACCTGCAGGTGTGGATCTTACACTGCTGTGAAGGGCATCATTTCAATTTCTGTGAAGTGTCCAAAATTTCAGTGCCACAAGCCCCACATTTGCAGCAGCTGCACAACTGGAATCATCCGTGATTCACAGGCTACTGTTCTCTCAGCAGAGCCCTCTCTGCTCTTTCGTGTGAGACAGATAGTTAAATTTGACTTTATTTGCATCATGCTTGCCAAGACCCGTGAATTGGGAATTAATAGCTCCCACTGCTCCCACATTGCAGCCAATTTTACTGCATTCACTCCAGCACATATCAATGCACAGAGGTCAGATGCAATTTTAATGAGAACTTCTACTGTTCTATTTATTTTAATACCTTTATTGCACCATCAAATTTCTAATAATTAAGCATATTATAATTACAGTGAATTAAATAGTCTTCTTAAATGTATCCCCCATTATTTTATAATCAATTAAAATTAATAAAGTTGATTGTAAAATCTCATGTCTGGTGTATACTAATGTCTGTCCTCATCATTGCACAAAATTCTACTTCTGTAGCAGCCAACTACAAAGATTTCTGTACTATCAGAAGGTCTATAATAATCCATTTTCTTTACTGATCCTCTGATACCTCTATCCCTTCCACAGAGTACCATTAATGCCTTGGTTGGCAGGCTTCTTGCAGAGCCAGCAGCAGGCCTGCCTGCAGAGGGTTTAAGGCAGCTGACGTGGCACCAGGTACCAGCAAATTGTCCCCATGCCATGGGACATCAGCTCCCAGCTCTGGACAAGCCCTGCTGCTCCTGCTGGGCAGCACATGGGGAGAGATGGGATCCTGGGAGCACAGCTGCCCCTTCCACTCCAGATTCCCCACTCACTAGCAGAGAGAACTCCCAGGAAAGCAGCACTTTCCCAACTACATCACACTCGGGGTGTCCTGCACTCTTATTTCCTCACTTCCCATCACCTCCAGCCTTTGTGCTTTCACAGCTGCTCAGCCATCTCCACTCAGGCCCTGGCAGCTCGGCTGCCTTAGAGCTGGGTGTTTCCTTGGCAATTATATCTCTTCAGTCGCTGAAAGCATCAGAAAATGACCCCAAAAGACCTCCTTTCTCTGTAAGAGCAAAAGGGAGCTGGTGGAATCACAGAGGTAATACAATTTTCAGTGTAAGTACATTAGCTCATGGAACTTCTTGCCACAGAGTCATCCCAGGGCAAACAGTTTGACAACCAGTCGGTGTCTGTTCTGCACAGCTCAGTACCAGCAGCACAGAAAGGAACAGGAACAAATGTCACCCACTGGATGAGTCTTGCCTTTTCTTTTCCTATTTTGGGGTTATTCTGAGAGAGAAGTATCTAGAAAATGAACTGCCCGGAAAAATGATGCTGTGATCTCTGGCAAAGCAGAGTTCCAAGGTGAGGACTCATTTCTCTGACCGCCCAAGCAGAATGTGCTTGCAAAGGGGAATCTGCACGGACTCACTGCAGAGGTGATGCATCAAGGTCTTCAAGAAAATGAAGAGGCACTCTATAAAACATCACCCCAAGCCCCAGGATTTCTGCAAAGCTTCAGGACGGAGCTAACAAGAACTCTCCTCCTACTGAATTTCCCTGAGAGCAACTTAGGGTATTAATTATACAAATCAAAGCTGACTCGCTAAACTTTGTGACTGAGAGAACACAGAACTGGGCAGTACTCAGTGCATTTTGCTCCTGTCACCTGGATGTGCAGTTTGGTTTTTCTATCCTTCAGCTTCCTTCACTGCTTTTATGTTTGAGGGGTGCTGGGTGTATTTTGGTTGGGGAATTCCCCTGGCCAAGCAGAGAAGAATCCTTTTGGTCCGTGTTTCTGCAGCACCTGACACAGCAGCTCCCCAGACCCTGATGTGACCAGCACAGGTCTAATTTCTGCAGTGCAAAGCACAATGTGATTAGGGGCTCCTTGAAACCACCTGATTTTCCTAAGCATCTCAGGGCACTGGAGCAAAAGGCTGGATGTGCCTGGTATCACTCCCTAATGTGCATCGCCAGCTAATGGCAGCCGCTTTAATGATGACACAATGCAGATTGCAGGCCCTTTTAGCACTTGTCAGGCTGCCTTGCTCCCAGCCTCCGCCTGCCTCTCTCTTCTGACATGGCTCCGCACCGAAATGTTCTTTTCTCTGGCAGCTTTGGGGCGTGATTGGAGCTGCTACCCATCGCAGTCAATGAGTGTGAACTTCCTTGTGCCACGGGGCCTCTCCACAAGTGCCTCGGTGTGGGAGGTGGCACTTGTCACACTGTCAGCTCTGCTGCACAGCCAGCTCAGGCACGCTGCTCCCGAGACACCCTGCTCTGGCTGAGCCCTGCTCCCTGCAGCAGGGAAACAACCCCCAGTTACATCACAGGGATCTCACAGAGAGGCGATCTGCTTACTCAGAGCAAGCCTTTTATTTTTAGCCTGCTTGGAGGAGGCAGTGGCTGTATAAATAAAGGCTGCTCTGAGTCTGAGTAAGCACAGTGCCTGCACGGCTGCTGTCAGCACGATGAGTGAACAATCCTGGAGCCAGGGCTGGAGTGAGAGTCCACAGCAGAGGCTCTGCGTGCAGCACAGAGCCGTGGGAATGCTGGAAATCTCCCTGGAAATGCTCAGCTCCAGAGCCAGACAGCAACAGGAGCACAGCACATGGCCACGGGGGCTCTTTCCCTGCACAGCCAGCACCCAGGGGCTCCTGCTTTCAAGGAAAGAAATCAAACCACCACAGCCCTACACAACAGGATCCCAGAAGAGCCTTCAGGTGCTTCCTATTGGCAAAACATACACTCGTGAAGCCTTTACAGCCTGGAGCAACAAAGTCATCCTTGGAGGCAGCACCTGCACCATCTCCTGATGCAGTCCTCTCCAGCAGGACATTCAGAGTCAACCACTTTGGAGAAAGCCTGAGAAGTGCTGGTGGACTCCAGGCTGCTGGGAGGAGAGCAGGGCTTGCACCTGGGGGAGTTGAAAATGGTTATCTTTGACACCCTAAGCAAATCTTCTGTCTGCTCGTTGATACATTCCCTTGCTTCCTTTCTGCAGCAGGAGGTCTACCTGTTCTTCAGCACTTCTGTCAGTCATGGAGTAATAACCAGCCCAGGGAAGAGCAGGCTGGGCTCTAACTAAACACTCGCTATTTCATCTGCTTTCCCAAAGAACAAATACATAAAGTAGCTGGAAACATCATCCCTGACTGCAGTTACATGCCATACGCCTTGCAGTTAATCCTGAGCACACCAACACCAACATTTCCCATTTATGGGCTCAGACTTCTTTTTTCTCTCCCTGAGCTATTCCTCACCCTCCCTGCAAAAGCTCCATCCTTCCAAGCAGCTCTCCCAGCTGAACAGGCCCAGAAACAGCCCATCTCTGCTCTCCATCCAAATGGGCACACTTCACTGCTTAAAGCCTTATCGTTCTTCTGAGCCCAATACTATTTTAAAGCAATAAATAAATTCATTGTTCTCAAACTGAGCAGGCTTGGGAGAATTTGTGATGCTGAGGAGGATCCCCATCAGGCAGGGACATGACAGCTTATTGCACGTCCTGCTGCTGCTGGTGCTCTCAGCCCTCCTGCTCCTGGCACACACACCCTGTGTCCTGCAGATTTCTGTCACAGCCCTTGCAAAGTTACTTTCCAATGTGACAGCTTGCTTTTAGTGGATTTTTAAATCACTGGCTAATCCTTCTAGCTGTATTTAGTGAATCTGGAAACAAGGAAAGACAAGGATTGGGTCTTGCTGTGTGTCCAGCAGGCTCCATGGTACGTGCAATTCAAACAGCCAGAGATGTTTTTCCTTCACAGCCAGTGCAGTTCTTCACTCTGCACTAATGGGAATTAGGAGCCCTCATACATGTACTTGACATGTACCCTAACACATGCTTCAAATCTAATGAATTTAGATTTGAAGCAAGGCTCCACTTGGAAACTCTTTCAGGAGAATCATTAAGTACACATATAAATCTTGTTAAGAGTCAAGCCCATGTTTTGAACTCTAGTCACTGATGGTTCAAATCCAAATTTACAGCATTTCCAAGCTCCCTTAAAAGGAAAAAAAAAACTGCAATAAAATTAATGATCACTTCTGTTTACATTTCTGTTGGTGCATTTCAGCAAGTGAGATTACATTCACGTATTCAGAAGTCAGAGACACATTCTTCATAACTCTGTCAGCTCAGGACTGCCTTCCAGGCTGGGCTTTTGTGGTCAGCTCTGCTCTCAGTTTGTAAAATGCTTGTAGTGTGCACCCCTTACTTGGAGCCACACTAACAGCAGCTGCAGAGGACACACAGATAAGCAGAGCCAGAGAGAGAAGGCACCATGAGATGTGTCACTACCATCTTGAGATGTCCATCCAGCAGCTCTGAGCTTGGCTGTGCACATTTGGTGGTGGTGCAAGAGAAGGTGGCTGTTCCTATGCTACCAGCTGAGACCACCAGAGCTACTCCGAAACAAAACCGCATCCCAAAAGCAATTAAATATCCACACAGCTCTTCCTGCTCTGCTATTTCCTGGCACCATAAAGAAAGGTGGAGTTCCAAAAACCACTGTCCAACTGGGAATATGCGTTGTGACTTCTTACTGTATAGTATTTTATCCCACAAGTATTTATCCAGCACCAGGACAAGGTTCTGCTTGCAGAGATTGCTATCAGATTTATGTCCCAGAGAAATCAGTGTCCTCTGTCCTCCTTTCAGACTTTCATCTCTATCTTCTGTAATGGTGAAGAGGTGAGGTGTGAAAACCTGCCAGTCCTCTTCTTCAGCACAGAACCCCACACAAGCTCTCTGCCCCTCAGCTGCACATGCCCCTGCCAAAATGTGGAGGTGATGGTGCTGATGGTGCTTTGTGTGCCACCAAGTCTGCTCTCACGAGTGGCATTTCAGACTGCCAGCCAGCTGCTTGGCTGTAACTGGGGCAGCTCCAATGTCCACCCAATGGCCACAAGGTTGATAATATCTGAACTACGTGTCCCTGCCCTGAGCAAAGGAGAAGGAGAAGGCAGAATTAATGACTGCCTGCAGGAATTACTCAGAACTCATTGGCATTCCAGAAGGAAGCATGTCAGGCAGTTGAGATCCAGAAAGAATATAAATATTCCCTTATTTATTCACAGACTATTTGTTCATTCTTCCAACACTAAAGTACACGAGACAGAGCAAAGCATTCTATGCCTTACATAGATAATTTCTGTTTTTTAAAGTGCCTCTTTCCCTGCAAACACTAAAGCAAGTACACTAATAGAAGTTAAATCTATTATCATAAACTTTATTAGAAAGAGGTCCTGAACTCTTGGGATGGGACCCTTTTAAATATAGTTGAAAATATATCCTGGTTTGGCAGAAACTCAGTTTTCACTTCTTACCAACCAACATCAGAGCTGAATTTATGCCTCAGTTAGTTCAAACATTGGACAGAGAATGAGGCAGGGCTGCATGATGAAGATAAAATGCTGGCTTGGCTGCAGCTAATGGCAATGTGCCCACCAGCTCCCAGGGAGCTCCCCAGCTCCCGGAATCGCAGCGGAAGCCGAGGAGCTCCTTCCCAGGGATGCTGTGCAGTGTGTGAGGAGCAGCCTGGTGCTCATCCCTCATTCACCACAGGGCTCTGGGACACATGAGGAGAAGGAAAAGCTTTGAGAAGACGAGAAGTATTTTCTTAGTCGTTCATTGCAGTGCCATTTGGGACAGCCAGGATCGCTGCCTGTCGCAAACTCCCTGCGTAAACTTGGGACGTTCACTTAACGCCTTTTCCAGGGCTTGGACTTGACAAATGCTCAGGAAAGGCAGCAGTTCCCTGCACAGCAGTGCACTGGTGGTGAGTCAGCAAAGAATAAGCCATTCTTTGCTTTTTAATTCCAGCAGAATGGAATTAAACCGGGATGGGGACTAGACGTTCCTGCTGGAAATCCCCTCACCTGAGCTTAGCCAGCTCCTGCTGCCAATGGAGTGAGGCACCTTCAGCAGGATTCAGCTCCCCTCCACCCCCAGATGGGAGTCACCTACACAAGTCGTCAGCCACACAGGGACACCAGCCTTTCAACAACTGAAGTGAGGCAAGATAAATCCCCCTCAATAACAAGAAAAAAAAAAAATAAGTACTTTCTGGTCCCCAGCACACAAAATGTGTTCAAAGCCTTTAAAGCTGCTCTTTCAGCTGCTGGCTCAGGGTGCAGCGCTGAGTTCCTTGGATCAAGTCACAAACTTGGCATGGACACAACATGATGGGGCCACATAATAAAACTGAACTTGTGTCCTCTGTGCACAAAACTCTAGCTGATGAAATCTCAACATTCCCCTCCTTGCTCTGGAGGGCCTGGCTTTGCACCTCAACCGTCTTGAAAATGAAAAAGGTGTCTTTATTTTTGTTTTCTCGAGAGAATTGTTTTTAAAATTGCACTTTTCGCATGTGAAGGTTTTAGTAGCGTGACCTCCATTATTAATCAGGACAGAATGCAAAACATCTTAAAGCAGTCCTTCTAAATAGCAATGTTTATCTACTCCAAGAAGCAATTAGGGAGGCTCTGGGTTCTAAAAGCACTGAATACTATTTCCAGTTAAATGCAAGGACATTCATTGCAACTGTCATTGTCTCAGGGAGAACTGGAGCTAATACCACTGGAGTAACAAACCTGTTCTGTGCGTATTCCCAAAGTCACCTCTCAGCCCTGCAGTCCTTGGCTCCCCTCCAGCCTCACCCCAAAACTACAAACACCCAGGTGTCTCTGTGCCATCACGAGAGCATTCAGTGAACTTCCCTGTTTATGATTTTATCTCCCACCTAATTACAGCTGAAATAACATAATAAGGTTTGTGCTCCCTGTTCGAGTCTGATATATTTAATAGATTTTTCAATATTGGTTTATCCAGCTATGTCAAAATGACAGCCCCACTTAATGTTAATCAGAGGTTGCGTGTGAGCATCAGCGTTAAGCTCTGCACAGCTCAATGGAATTATCAGAGCTGCGAGACACCGTCGATATGTTTTGATCTCTGTGTCAAATGAATTTGGTTACTTGTTAATTTTTTCCCTTTATGTTTCACCGCTGTTTAATTGTTTTGTCATCTGTGTGTACTGTGCTCTGTCTAATTGCAATATTGGATGTTCAGACCAATCAGAGGGCACGGAGTGACATTCACTGTCACTGAAAATCAGGTATTTTTCTCATTACCTACATACCGCAGCACACAGTGTGCGTATGCCTGGAAAGCCCAGCTCCAGCTTCCAAGGAGCTGTTAAAAATCATTCTGACAGTTCTCCAGCATCACTCAGCTACCAAAAACACAAATAAACAACCCACATGGCTTTGGCATTAAACTGTGAGAACTACCTGAACTTCAACCACTCTTCAGCCAGCCTGAGAACCCCGCTGCGCACACAAGTCGGGGGTACAGGGGAGAAGAATTTGAATTCTTGTACAGAGCCCACTAAGCCCACCAAGCCCACCTTTCCCTGCTCAAAACACAGGACCAGACACAAAGGGCTGGAAGGAATCTCCCTTTCCCAGGCCCAGCTGCCTGCAGCCCACGAGTGCAGCCCAGCTATGGTATCCCCCAAGCAGCAGTCCTTGACATCTTAAAAATAAGGGATGACCAGCATGGAAAATCCTCTGACCCACCCATTAAATGCTATTGCCTATTCTAATTGCACCAAACCAACTCCCATTCTCCAAGGACTTAATTAGAGCATGATGATCTCCCTAAGGAACCCACATGCAGTGTAAATCCCAAGAGCAGTGCCATGGGGTGACCATAATTTTTCCATCTCAAAATTAAAACTCTACAGCAAAGCTGACTTTGTTTTAAAGGAATTATTTTTTTCCTAGTGATACAGAAACATGGAATCACAGAATTGATTAGGTTGGAAAACACCTCTCAGATCATCAAGTCCAACTGTTCCTCTAGCACTGCCAAGCCCAGCAATAACCCATGACCCCAGGTGCCACATTTACATGTCTTGTACATGATACTTATTAAGGTCACCATGAGAAAGCTAAATCAGGCCTACATTTAGATCCCTATTTTATCAAAATCCAACATGTAGAAATGGATTCAGAGCTGGTAGCACAGAGACCCAGCCACCCAGCATCCAGGAGTCAGCATCTGGATGCAAACACCATTAGCATTTTCATCCCAATACTCCAAATTGGCGCCACCACACAATATATTATAATTTAACACAAACAAACCAGCAATAGAAGAAGCTGAAGACAAAGCAGCTCAAAGACAGTCCTGTTGATACGTGTCACTGTCAGACTCTTTGAGAGGTGTCAGGCAAGCCAACACATAGTCTATCCATCATGAGGTCCCTTTGGATTGACTGACAGATCATACAAAGCACTTGCAGTTAATGTGGGCTTAAAATATCATCAGTGGATTCTTAAAACTCACCTACTACTGTCTGCCTTGCTTAGCATGGCTAACAGTTTTAGAGAATGAAATACTTGCAAATAAGTGTGTGTACATATATATATATATATATATATATATATATATATATATATATATATATATATATATATATATTTATATTTTCTTGCCCCTGTTATCCAAATGAAATTGTAATTTGAATGCAATATCTGAATATATCTGAAAGGCCAAAGCAGACAGGTTGGGGTCAATTAGCAGAAATACATCAACAATTATCAACAATTTTATTTACTCTTCCAGGTCTGAGATGTAGGAAGCTTCCTGGGGCAAAAGAGGCAGGAAATTTGTCAGATGGATTTGGGAATTGCATGTTTTCTTCCCTGATTCCAATAATCAGCATATCCAGTGCCCTGACATCTGGTTTTCAAATGTTCACTGAACACAGAAATCAATTTTCTCACATGTTGCAACCCAAACAAGCCTTTCTGTCACAACCTACTCCAGCAAAAAATCTGTGAGTCCAGCAAAAGCCAGAGTTGAAGGATCATGTTCAGAAAGCTCACTAGGAGCTGCTAGGCTGTCCTGCAGCCACCCAGTTTTCAAACAAGTTGGTCTCAGAGTAAATTCAGAAATTTAGAACTCAGAGAATGCCATGAGGCTATTTCTGGGAATAAATAGGACCAGATCTCAGATGAGAACAACTAAATTACACTTTAATTGAGCAGCCTCTGCCATGATCTTTGAAAATCATGGTGGGAGGAGGGGAACTCAACTTGGACTGCCTTCAAAAGCCTCAGTTCTTGGAAAATTTTGAGCTGGGCTCTGTGAGATTTAAGCCCAGCCACCAGTGCTCAGACTGGACAGTTCAAAACAAAGAGACGCTTCTTAAACCACCAGCCCTGAGACTCTGCTCCAAGAGCTTTACTCTTATGCATGGCTCAGTTGAAGCCAAATCCCAAACTGTTATCAGCAGCTCTCACAAGGTTTTGCTGTTTTGCTAAATCACCCTTTAGACTCTTCCTCCACCCCATCAAGCGCTATCTCAGAGCCACATTTGGGGCTCAGCTCTGCACTACACAGCACAGCAATACCCCCAGCAGTGTGCCTGGATGCCAAACAAAAACCAACCCCACTGGTTGCTACTGCTACAGAGAACTTTGAGGAAACACTTTGAGCTCCTGGGACAGGTTATCAGCTCCTTGCTGGATGTGGCGTGGGCTCCTCGCAGAGCTCTGAGTGCTGGGCTGCCTGAGCACACCTGGGGCTCATTTTGCAAGGGTTGCTGCAAAGCACAGGGAGGGAGGGCTGTGCACAGCCAGGGCAGCTTAACCCTTCCCTGCATCACTGCCAGCAGCCATGTTTACCTGAGACAAACACTCTTCTCTCAAAGGTGAATATTTCTTTTTCCCCCTTAATAAAACAGTGATAGGAACCAATTTTGCTCTGATAGGAACCAATTTTGCTGGCTGCTGAAGTGGAATCTGTGTGCACACTGCAGACAGGGAATCAATCAATCACAGAATCACAGAACAGCTTAGGTTGGGAGTGACCATAAAGCCCACCCTGCTTCCCCCCCTGCCATGGGCAGGGACACCTTCCACTATCCCAGGTTGTTCCAAGCCCTGTCCAGCCTGGCCTTGGGCACTGCCAGGGATCCAGGGGCAGCCACAGCTGCTCTGGGCACACTGTGCCATGGCCTCACTCCCCCTCTCTGGGAAGAATTTCCTCCTAATATCCCACCTACCCCTGCCCTCTGGCAGTGGGAAGCCATTCCCACTTGTCCTGTCACTTGAGGCCCTTGTAAAAAGTCTCTCTCCATCTTTCTTGCAGGCTCCCTTAAGGCACTGGAAGGCAAAAATTAGGTCACCCTGAAGCTTCTCTTCTCCAGGCTGAACAATCCCCAATCTCTCAGCCTTTCCTCCTAGCAGAGGAACTCAGGGATAAAACAGCTACCTACGTGCCACTGTATGAAGCAAAGCACACACCAAATCTTGCTAAATCTTTCTCAGATCCAGCTGTAAACCCAGCTTGTAGCAAATCTGTGCTAAATCCTAACCCCTCTCCTGTTCCCTTGTCTCCATAGGAATTCCTGCCGCTGAAAACTGTCACCCTCACCTGCCCTGTCCTGAGAGGGCCAACCAGAGCCATCAATGGGCCAGCACTGCACCCCGGGGTCCCTCAGCACCCCAGCACATAAACGCAGCCTCTCCCCTGC
Source organism: Motacilla alba alba (assembly GCF_015832195.1). Classification (NCBI taxonomy): domain Eukaryota; kingdom Metazoa; phylum Chordata; class Aves; order Passeriformes; family Motacillidae; genus Motacilla; species Motacilla alba. Next base: position 9,153,510 of record NC_052034.1, on the reverse strand, counting down.
CAGCATGGCAGCTTTAGTGGCCAAGGCCATTTGCACCCATCAGCACCTGCTGGTGGAGGGTAGGACACAGGGGCTGCTCTCAGTCCCACAGAGTCAATAGGATTCTTCTGCTGTGCATGGATAGATTTGGGCTCAGCTGTTAGACAGACAGGTCAATACAACAGCAATAATTCCAGCTGCAGCTAAGCGTGCTCCTGTGCTACTAAGAGGTGTCGAAGGCCTGTTCTGAAGAGCACAGCAACTTCCTCTCCCTGGGAGGCCATGGGGCAGATGTGAAGCCACAATACCCCAGCAGGTACTATCCTACTGCGCTCCAGAAGGACAGAAAGATTAAAACAAGTTGCCCGAGGAGACTCAGTAGGTGACCAGTGGTGTCACGAAAGCTCAGCTGTGCCCCTTCCTTCCCTTGCCTGAGAAGCCCAAGACACACAGGTTGCCATGCCAGGAGCAAGGCCAGGATTAAACATTCCTGTGTGCTTCTGAATCAAAAGGCAGCAAGAGCCCCTCTCTTGTTACCTGGCCCTGTTTTACTCAGGGCCCTTTGTAGTATTTCTCAGAAGATTTAAAACAAAAAACGTTCACTGAACTTTCTTTTTCCATGTCTCTTCTGCATTTAATTTAATGGTTTACCTATTTGTATTTCAAATGGAATCTGAAATGAACATGACTATATTTAATTCCTTGTTATTACACTGGGAACATCAAGGGACATCACTGCAGCTCTTGGAGCAGGTTTGCTACCAAGTCAGCCACCATGGGCTCCTATTGCTCCTAACGCCCACAGCAGCCATCCAAGGCTCCTGCTCGGCACAAGAGAAGGATCTGGAAATGTGGATGCTGGAAGGAGGGGAGGGAGATGGGATACGGAGTTGCAGATGTTGCAAAGCAGCATTTTAACATTTTTCATGGTCAAAACTGGTACTCACCACCATTTCCTTGGTTTCCTAACCGAGAGAGGTACCTCATGTGCTGCCTCTCCTCCACATCCACTGAGCCAAACCCATCCCCCTTCCTCCAACAGGGCAGTGCCAGACATATCCTGGGCTTCCCAATGAGCATCACAACTCTGCTTCCTCAACAAAATGTGTTCCCCTTGGAACAAATGTGATGTTGCAGGAAATGAGGGAGCCCAAATCCAGTCATCACTTATGACAAAATACTGCCAGGCTCCAAGAGCAGCATGGTCTGGCTAAGAGACAATTCTTGCAGCTTAAGTGATTATTTTATTGTTCTCTTACCATCTCCTCACCGTATCCAAACTGCAATAGGCAATGGCCAGCTGCCCATACCAGTGCCACTGGCAAATACTCATCAGAGCTCTAATTACTGCCAGTGGTGGAAAAGGGCTGTCAGATCTAATCCTGGCAAACACTGGGGTACATCAACCTGAGCTTTATGCTGCTCCTCAGTGCCCTGGCTGGGGATTTCTGCTGTCTCTATATGCAGGGTTATGGCAGCACGTGCCTCAGCTGGTGGCAGTGAGGATTCCTCCCTGCTCAGTCAGTGACAGGTTTTACAGCTCACTGGTGCTGCCCCAACAGGCCACTTCATTTTCCTCCATAAATAATCCCACCGCTGCATCACTGAGGGCCACAGCAGGGGCAGGACAGGGTATCCACTCTCAAGAGTAAAAGAAGTTCTGCTTAGAGATGAAATTCAGGCTCAAGAGTCACCTCAGCAACAAAAAGTTTGCCTGAGTGTTTTAATTTCCAAACAGTGTTCGGATTTTTATAAGTTAGTCTTGTAAGAGGGTGACTCTGTCTCGTTCACCTGGCAGAAGAGCTGCATACATTTTAGACGCTGAAAAGCCACATACAGGTACCTTTCTTCATTTACATACATAAATAAAACATACCAGAAATTGAAAAGCAAAATATATGTGTAGCCTCTTCCCTGCAGAGTTTGTTTTTAAATCTAAGATTCCTTTTGCTTTCTTAGTACTAGAATGCAGAACCACATCTAGGACCTTTAGGGTTAGAGGAAGCACTAAAAAAGCCACAAGTAATAAACTCAAATTCATAAAAAATGGGTGCTGGAGTACTCAGATGCTGAGTTAGTAACAAAGCATTCCTGCTGACCATGGCTCCCCATTCCCGCTTTCCCCACGTCCACTGGACACAGCACACACAGGAGGGGTTACCCACAGAGGCCTCCTTCCCACCCTGCTCAGTGGGATGTAATATCCACAGGGACAACACCCATCTGGAAGCTGTTCAGGCTCTGGGGCAGCACAAACACCCCTCCTCACCTTTCTTGGCAAACCACCCCCAGGAATTCAAATGCCTTTGATGACCAGCATCCATTTGCTGTAATTAGGGAAAATACCATCTCCTTCCAAAAATTTATACAGATCACAACCTGTGAACTGAGACTCCCAGGCAAAAAGAAAGTCTGTGATGTGGTTTGAAAACAAACCCCAGATCAACCAAATCCCTTCACCAGAAACTGTTCTCTCTCCCTCCAGCTTGACTAAAGGCTCTTCACACCTTAGAAGATTGGGACAGAAATGAGAAAAATAGGTTCTTTATCCACAGAAATCTGTTAGATGGTGAGGTGTGATCTATAAGCAGGGAGGGCTTTTGTCTCCAAGGCAGCTTCATGCCTTCTGGCCCAAATCTCCTTTGTGAGGTCAGGGAGTCGCTGCAGACCAAACCTGTTCCCACAGGCAGGGCCTGAGCCACCAGTGGAAAAATGCTGTCACACACACCAGGGTGTCTGTGGGCCCAGGGCCACCCTGAGCCCCTGGGCCAGCCTGAGCCCCCGGGCCACCCAGAGCCCCTAGGCCACCCAGAGCCCCTGGGTCACACTGAGCCCCTGGGCCAGCCTGACTCAGGGCCACCCAGAGCCCCCAGGCCACCCTGAGCCCCAGGCCAGCCTGTGCTGCTGCCTCAAAGCTGTCCTTGGAGCACCAGGTGTCCTGAGATGCCCCTGGCAGGAGGAGGGAGTGTCAGGGGCCACAGAGCAGCTCAGGCCAGAGCCATGGTTCCTCTTTGGTGTGCCATGAAATGGTGGCAGGCCCAGCAGGGCACACCCTGGCTGGACAGGCTGCTCCCAGTGCCCTGCCCCACCCAAGGGAGTCACTGCAGCTGGGACGCTGCCCCGCCACCCTGGGCCAGAAGCTCTCCTTCTCCAGCCCTGGGAAGCTGCTTCAGAAGTTATTTTGCCACCTACAAAGCCAGAATGAGGCCAGAAGAACTGAGTCCTACACCTGTGCTGGCTCAACCCCTGCAGCCAGGCCATGGAGCCGAGCACTGCCCGTGCCCACCATGGAACCAAGCACAGCCATGCCCACCATGGAACCAAGCACAACCCGTGCCCACCATGGAGCTGAGCACAGCCATGCCCACCATGGAGCTGAGCACAGCCTGTGCCCACCATGGAACCAAGCACAACCCATGCCCACCATGGAGCCAAGCACAGCCGTGCCCACCATGGAGCTGAGTGAGCACAGCCATGCCCACCATGGAGCCGAGCACAGCCCGTGCCCACCATGGAGCTGAGCACAGCCATGCCCACCATGGAGCCGAGCACAGCCTGTGCCCACCATGGAGCCAAGCACAGCCCGTGCCCACCATGGAGCTGAGTGAGCACAGCCATGCCCACCATGGAGCTGAGCACAGCCCGTGCCCACCATGGAGCTGAGCACAGCCATGCCCACCATGGAGCTGAGTGAGCACAGCCATGCCCACCATGGAGCCAAGCACAGCCATGCCCACCATGGAGCTGAGCACAGCCATGCCCACCATGGAGCTGAGTGAGCACAGCCATGCCCACCATGGAGCTGAGTGAGCACAGCCGTGCCCACCATGGAGCCGAGCACAGCCTGTGCCCACCATGGAGCTGAGCACAGCCCGTGCCCGTGCCTGTGCCAGACCCCGATGTCACCCAACAGATTTTTTTGGAGCTGTTTCACCCCCAAATGAAGTAGGGCCTGAGCTGGTGCTGTAACACTGAAATGGGGGGGCTGCTCTGCACGAGGCTGTGCAGAGTGGGCACAGGGACACCTCCCATTGCACCTGCAGATGTCCTGGAAAAGGGACTCTAGTGACACCACCACGGGGGGAATCCTGGTGACAGGGGAGGAGCCCCACAAGTCCTGGTCCTGCCTGGCTGACACGTTCTCTGTCTGTGTGTCCTGCTGCAGCCCACCCTGATGTAAGCAAAAGCATCTCTGGGGCTTGTTCAGGGGGCTCTCGTGGAAAAAAAATCTCATAAATTAGGGTTCTTAACTATTATGGAAAAGTCCTGTAGGGCCAAGCTCTGCAGGGCCTGCAGGTCATTGAGCACCCGGGACTATGTCCTGGGCAGGACCTGCAGCAAAGCCTGCAACACACTTGTGAAAAACACATTCACTCTGTGAATTTCACATTGTGAAAATTTTAGGAGTTTAATAAAGGGCAATAGGAGATAAGGACAATAAAGATTGTTAGGGCCGGGTGTATCTTGGTACTTAGTTAAGAGCACACTTGTTATTTTGGAAATACTTTTTATATACTATTTCTGTTACATCAGCTTGTTATATATTAATAAACAATTATGTATAGTAAACTTTATTCTAAACTAGTTAAGATATTCTAAGAACTGTTTAGCACGGCTCCTCTTCAGTTTTACTTTTTTTGGAGTATGTGTACTTTTTTGGTTGTGGTTTTAGTCTATTCTTATTGTTTCTAGTTTTTGGGCTTTGGTCCTCACTGTCTTTAGACAGTGAGTGCTGACAGTTGGTATATCTGTAGTAGGTGTTTTCTTTGTATGTTCATTGGATGCTACCTTAAAGTAGGCATTTTAACACAAGTATACTTATATCAGCTATTTCACTAAGCTCAATTAATAACAGAAATAAAAACTATATCTTTATAACAAAGCTACTTTAACACTACACATACAAAATTTATTTTAATATTTGCAAAAAGTCAATTTTATAATATGTATCTGTATGATACACTGCTCTAGAAAAGGAAAATACAGAAAGAAGAGCAACAGCATCCCTAACCTCCCCAGCTCACCCACCCACAGTGTGACACCTGATCACCCACATCTTCAGCCTAGCCATCCTTAGCTGCCAAGGAATGCCATAAATGAAATATAACTTCAGAGGTGGCACTGAAAGACAGACTGGACTAGGAGAGTGAGTTTAACCCACTCCCCCCGTGGCACAGACCTGTAGGACTGCATCTGGCCCCAGGGGAGGACAAGGAAGTCCTGATGTCAAGTGAAAAGAAGGGAAGAAGAGAAAGAGGCTGAAGTGATTATGCAAATCAAACTTAAATTGAAATTTCAGACTAACCTGCTGGGAAGAAACTCACAAACTAGGGCAATTAGAAGAAGCAATTATTACTGGATATAAATAAGAGAGACAATTTCATTTCTCATTGAAGCTATAAGGGCTTTGGGACCTCAGCGACGGAGCCAGAGAAGTTTCCAGTAACACAGGGGGTGGCTGCTGCTCCTCCTCTGCAGTAATGGCACGTGTCTTATTCCCACAAGGAAAGATAAGCCAGCCCATCTGCTTTCACCACGGGGCAGAGATTTACCTTTGTGGCCCCAGAGGCCCCAGCTGAGATGTTCAACATATGCTGCTGCTGCCATGCCAAATCACTGGGACAAAAACCCCAAAACAAGCCCCCTTTTTGGCACCATCTAATATTCAGGGAAATGGACTGGATGGGGAATTTAAGATGACTGAAGGTTTCATGCAGTCCCTCGTGAGAAATTATGACCTATTTCCTTCCTTTGATTGTGTATCCTTCCTGAACTGACTTTTGGATCATTCAATATTAAAAATGCATTGCCCTATAAATAGGCAGGGTAAAGAAACATTCCTTGCACTTTAAATCACTGTGCTCGAGATTACATTCAAGCCTTATTACTCTAAAGAGACCTGGGATCTTCTTCTAAATGACTGAATTGGGGCAGACATTTTTCTGACAAGATCCTAAAAGTATTCAAGTCCATCCAGGCAGCAACGTCTGGCTTTTGTTTGAAAGAAGAGATTTCTTGTTCTCAGCAATGCTAGAAAAGCAATGTCATGTCATGTTTACTACTTCCCCTCTATTGACTTCTGCAGCTGGTGAATTTTTTATGACAGAAATTACAAATATTTAGCCTGCTGATGGCAGGATGAGCCAAGTATTCCCAAGGCTCATGCACACCAGCATCCTTTGTTTCCTGGTTTCAGCTGCCCATGTTAGATCTGCTTACGTCCTTGCATCTGCTGGCACAGAGATGGGAAGATGCACGTCAGCCATCCATGCCAGGGACTGAGGAGCTGCAGCACAGCCTCTTCTCCCCTCTGTGCGTGTCCCCTGGCACATCATGGCGCACACCTGGCACTCAGGGCAGGGAGGCTGGGACAGAGACAGCCCACAGGTGACAACACGTGCAGACCCGCAGTGGTGCTCACCCAGCAACTTCTGGGCTGCTGGGGATCCCCACCCAGGCAAATACAGGTAAAGCCTGCAAATCCCCACACTGGAGATGCCTCAGAACAGGTAAGAGCACCAGCTGCAGGGTGCCAATAGTGGCTGTGGGTTACACATCTCCCTGGGCTCCTCCAGCACAGAAGACTCCCCATGCAAGTGCTGAGTTTCAGTTTCAGTAAATGTCATGAGACAGGAGTTCTCAGGATTTTGTTAGGAATGTTCTCTTTTTGCCCACATATTCTCTGCACGAGGCACCACAGCATATGAGTTGAGCAACTATTATTTTTAATTCCTCCACAGCAGCTGTTGTTTATTCCTAATTGAAACACTTTTTGTCCCGATAAAAATATCTGTGATTTGCATTGCAGGGAGAGCATCCCCACACTGGCACAGAGGCCATGGCTGCATTCGGCTCTGGAAATGTGACCACAGGGACAATTAACATATCTGAAGAGGCTTTAATTAGCCAGCCCTGGCAGCAGAAGGTACAGGGGCTGTGGAGATGGAGCTGAGAGCCCAGCGAGGGCACACGGTGGTGGTGCCTGCAGCCACCCAGGCTGCAGCTGGTGCCAATGCATCTTCACTGTCACCAGCATCCAGCTCAGACAGAGCAATGTGAGATGGACGTTCCAGCATCCCCCGGGGCTGCAACACGTGATGGAGGAGCTGTCTCAGGGAGATGTGCTTGTTCAAGGGGAGAGTCCAAGGGGACTTTTTTAGGGCCTTCACCCCTAACACAGGGCGTGGAGCAGACGGGGACAGGCTCCGGAGGAGCAGAGCATCAGGACAAGCACATTGCAGCAGAGACACTGCAGTATCAGAAAACAATTTTCACCATGACAGTAATCCTGCACTGGGAGGCCAAGGAATTGGCACCTTGGATGTGTTCAAAACTCAGAGGGGTGTGACCCTGAGCAAGCCAATCTAATCTTGAACTTGGCTTTCTTTGAGGAGAGGGGTTGGACCAAAGGACCTGCAGCCCAACTTCCAGCTGGATTCAAGACCCTTCTAACCCTCACTATTCAGTAATTCAAATCATGCTTCAGCTCAACTTCACACATGTCAAAATTAACAAATTTTAGTTTTGGTAATGAAACAGTTTGACATAGGAAAGCAGGGGGCTCAGACCATACTAAATAGCAGCTGCCCTTATTGATTCAACAAATAATCATGTGTATCTAAATACACACGTTTTAGAAATGTAAATAAATGCATTAGCTATGTATCAAATCACACCACATTATGCCAGCTCAATAATATGATCACTCAATAGACTAGGAAATGCAAAAATAACATGGGAGAAAGGCACACACATAAAACTACCCTGCAAAATTCCCTAGCTAAATTCTGACATTTTCTAGATCTACATATTTTTTATTTCCAAAATGTTTCTCCATGGAAATTATATGGGAATTGACACATTTTTATAAACATTTTATTTATATCAAATACTTGGGTTTATATTTAATCAAAAAGGTTTTGGCAAAACATTTTTCCAGCTTTGCTTGTAACACTCTCCCTGCTCCTGCAAGAAAAAGGAAAATGCTCTGGGCTTTGCTGGCACCCATTTTGTCACTGCAAGAGCTATACATGGGATGTGTTTGTCCCATACATATGGGACAGATGGAGCAGTGGCTACCCCAGCAACAGAGACTTCAGGGACCACATCCAGGTGATGCTCCCACCTCTCACCCCGTGGCAGACACCAGAGCACTGCCAGAGCCAGCCCGGCTCCTGTGCAGCTCCCAGAGGGCTGAGCACAGCTCAGGGACACTGGACTCGCTCATAAAAGATTTATCTACTCCATTTCCCTGCCAGCAGTTCATCTACATTATTGTACAAGCTGTACTGAATTACAGCACAAGAGCGGAAAACATACCATGGCAGACGTGGAGCTGGTATATAAATCCATACGTTTCCCTGGAAGCCAAACTGCCATGCTGGTTTACACTGATGAGGCATTTAGCCTGGACTTTTAATCCTAATATCTCACTATTTTCCAAATTATCTATGTGACAGAATCTGGTTACAGATGCAGTGTCCTATAGGTTGCAAATTGGAAAAGGGTGACATGTCAATGAAGATCTCTTCCAGCACTTTTGCCATACATAATCCTTTCAACTCTTTCCAGTGTTTGGTTTTTTTAGGACTGAATGACTTGAGAAAACTCACAGTGTTTAAACCACTGCACATAAATAAATCACTGGCTGTCTTCTCTTTCCCAACTCACTATATACAAATGTAATTTTTTAAAGAGAAAATCTCATCAGCCCAAGGATTCAGTGACTTAGAAACCAATTACAAGTGGTAAGAAGTGACCCAATGTCTGTTTCTCCCAAAGCCAGCCCCTGGCAGCACTGCAGCATCCCTGCACTCCGTGTCTGTGTGACAGCTTATTCGCTCTGACGCTGAGATTCAGCACTGGATATAACTCGAGGGGAGACAGGGGAGATCTGGCAGCCAGGCCAGCACCCCCACCAAACCTCCCAGCTCCCAGGGCTACAGCTGCAGTCTCACCCTCCTCAGGAAAGGAAGGTGGCTGCAAACCCACACAGAGATGTGAGATACATCACAGTGAGATCCACTATTTCTAAGAGAGGCCATGGTAAGCAACAGGCTTGTGTCTCAGGGAGCCAGTGGGCAGAAAAATTATTTTATACATATATACATATTTAACTCTGACCAAGCACCTACATACATATGTAAATAAGCACCTTTTGCACATGACATTTCCCCACAGAGGCTCACAAAGGACCTCTCCATCCTTCTGCCTCCCCCACCTCTGTGCTCTGGCCTCCCCCGGCTCCATCCTCCCCTTTCTGTTTGCCATCTGGTACCCATCAAAGGCAGTTAGACCATGACACATGTGTGCTTACCAAATCCTTTAAACCTAACTAGAGCACTGTTTTGTTTCTTCCTCATCAGAAACCACAAGGAACCCTTATTCAGTACATCTGGACCTTCTAATAGGGTAACAGCCTGGCTGTGCCAACTCTGCTTTCTGTCTGACTCCATCTTAATCATTCACAAATCACAAAAGGATTGGGAGAAGAGAGAGCCAGCACAGCAGCACCACAAGGATGGCATTCGAGAACAAAACAGTGGCCACAGATAGTGTTTGGATGAGTGCTGGTGTGTAGCAAACCAGGATATATAACATTATTATTTCTACACACGTTCCAGTGCTCAAATTTATTGGTCCCTCGTCTGGTGACTGGTGTTGCCAGCAAAGCTCCCAAGTTTGCAGTTTGCCCTGGAAAGGCAGCCTGATATTCCCTACATGAAGGTGCTACAAGGACAGCAAACTGCAGCTGGCTGTATGCTCGGATGAGATGCTACATTCCCAGGGAAATGTAAGGAAATGCAAACAGCTCCTCCCAGCTTTAATCAGCACTCTCATTTAGTGCCCTGCTGGTAATGCCAGTGACTTCATTGCAAAGGTTTCCACAATGAGCTTTTTCTTTACTCCAGATACTCCTTTTTAAACTACCTTTCCAGGAATCGCATAGTTTGGGACTCTCAGCTTCCAGTAAAAAGAATTTCTAAATATCAGAGAAGGACTTGAAAATGGGACCCAGTGCCAGACTTAAATCCCTCTGCTTCCTTCCTTCCCATTTGGATAGCTATTAAAGTGGTATCACACCTTTATGTGGGGTCCAGCTCCTGAGTTTTACATTCCAGGGCTAGAAACACTGTAAATCAAAGAGCTGATCCCACAGATTACCTCCAGTTATCCCTCAGCCAGCGGGGAGAAAGAACCCCACCACTGCACAGCCCAGTCAAACCCATGCAGGAATACAGAATAAGGAGTAGCACTGCATTATCATTCACTGAAAAGACCCACATGTTCTCCTTCCCTCCATTTGCTCCACTCCACCTTCAGCCCCTCTTACACACAACAGGAACTCACGGCACAGATCAACTATCGAGCAACAACAGAACACAGCTTGTACATCAATACAGCCTCTCCCATTTTCATCTGATGCCCAGACCAACACAAAAGGCAGAATAAATGTCTGAAGACAAATCCAGAGCTGCTGCTCCCTGTGGGCAGGTGCTCAGCTCCCCACCCCATGGCTGTCCTCTTCATCCCAAAAATGGCCACGTTCTCCTCCAGGCACACACACAGAAGGATGGGTGGGTTTGATGTTTGACCAAAATAGGCCATTAAAGACAAGACATTAATCTGTCTGAGAAATAGAGGGGGGAAAAAAAAAGAAGCTCAACAAAACAAAGGAGGGGGTCTTGACTTCCTGCCAGGAGCTTGAAGACTTGTATTTATTTATGCTTTTCATGGGAAAGCCGTTCAGAGGCAGTAATCCATGACATCTGGCAAAAGAGTAGGGAAGGATCTTTAGCGCAAGTTGACTGATATTAAATGCAAAAAAAAAAGGAGGAAAAAAATCTCTAATTGATGGTTCTGCAAGCAACTGCAGCCAACAGAAGACCTTGGCAGGCTCTGTGCACACATTTCAGGCCGGGCCATGGGAGTGCTCCACCACTGCCCATCCACAGCACTGAGCACTGCCCTGGGCACGTGGAGCCTGGTGACTCCAGGGACGGGCTGCAGGGTTGTGACAGAAAGAAGCTGAAGGTGGCAGATGAAGAAACAGCACAACAAATGTCTGAACTTCTGACTGGACAGGTGGGAGCACACCTGGAATTCCCCAGCTCAGGGAGAGCCTTTGAACAGGCTGAACTTCCCCCTGGCATGTGGGGCTTGTCACCAAGTCATCTCTCCAAGCCTCCACGTGGGACCCGGGTTTCTGATACGAAGCAAATAAACACAAGGTGTTTCTTTTCAAACAATAGGATGAGCTGAAGTGGTGTGCAGCTCTGCAGGGCCAGATACACATCGACTCAAAGTCTGAAATTAATATGGAAAGTGATTCATAACAGGAGGAGACAAAACAAGCCTATTCATGCTACTCCATGTCAAGCCATCTTATAGCTATTTTGGATCCAAATCCTCTCTCTCTTCTTTTCCAAAACCACAAAGAAAAGCAAACAGATGTCAGCCATTGCAGATCTGCAAAGAAATTAACTGAACAGCCCATAATAGCAGTGTTTTTCTTCGGCTCCTTGCACTGAGGGCTAGGAGGGAGTTTGTGTGAGCCCTGCTGTGTGTGTCGGGGCTGCCGTGGCCGCGGGGGCGAGCCAAGGCCGTGCCTGATCCATCTGGGACCAGGCACAGTCCCACGCCCAAGCTCCAAGGGTTCCATCACATTATTTCCTGTGGAGACACTATGGGAAGGAAAAAGACACCCTGTCAACAGGCAATCTAGAAAAATACAAGTATTTCAGAGTTAAGGAGTGATTTCAAAAGCACGTACAGGGCTCAACCCTGGAAACTCCATTTTCAAAAGCTGCTTTGAAGCACGACAGCTTAGGCACCGCTGAAAGTCAGTGAGGGAGACAGAACCCAAATTGCTTTACAAAATCTTATCCATATGCAATTAACATCATTGTGAAATACTTTTGATTTTAGTCTTTTTAAAATATGCTGGGTATAGATATTGTAGCACTAGAGCCCATCACTCCCTTCAGTGATTTAAGAGATACTGATTGGAATAGAGGAAATCTAAATACCGAGTGTGTTCAGAAACTCTTTGGTTATACACAAAAGGATTCTCTATTAAGGATATATATCTCTCTATTCTCTGACTTATCCCCCTCTTCTCTCATCTATCTCATGGCAAATTTTTGGCCACTAAAGGCCACTCTTGAAGACCAATCCACAAGTGCAGCCTGTGTGGTGTGAACACTCGGGGAATCTGACTTCTTCTAAAGCTCTGGCTGCTTCTAGAACAAGTGTGAGCAGCACTCCAGAAGAAAAATTATTTCACTCAGATTCTGCATTTCCCTTTCCTGTGCTGTTCCTGATTTTCCTGCATTTGTCAGCATGGCGTGGCAGGAGCTGCTCGACAGCCAAGGCTGTCTGTGGTGGCCACGCACAGCTGGAATGGGCCTGGTCAAGCTGCCATGTAAAGGCCTGGGACAATCAGAACAGCCAGATCCAGCTCCCTCCGTGTGTCACAGAGGTTTCAGACCTGCTTAATAGAAATTAAGGGCAGAGAGCTGTGCCAGGAGCTGCTGTCCCCCAGGAACCACCAGTTCCAGGCAGGAGCTACAGCCCAGCCCTGCTGCACCAGCCCATCTCCCTCCTGCAGGCATACACCCCATACACCCTCATACACCCTCAGCTGCAGAGGTACAGAAGAACAAAAGTGAGCCATGTCTGGATTTTATTTCTTTTGCCTACACCAGAACAATTAACCTACTGTTTGGTTCAAAATGCATTCAAGAAGTCAGGAGACTGAGGGAGACAGTCTTGTAGAAACCACTTCTTCATTAACAGCTATGGAGCTAAGTACCCATTTAAACCATGTTTGCTGTTCAAGTCTTCTCCTTTTAAGAGGATGTACATCTCTGTATTACTCGAATGACTAGGATTACCTCGTTTAAAAAAATATAAATCCAAGACTACCATTTTTCATATACCCTTCCCCTGCATAACTTACTTTAATTTCTAATTTACAACTATAAAACATAATCTTACATTAGAATTTGCATAAAAGCGAACAGACCTGCCGCAAGATATTAAATTTTAAATTTGCATGCTAAGGTGGCCAAGGAATATTACTCTATCCAAGAAGTTCCTGCCTGTAAATTTGAGAGCTAGTACGTGTAATGAGAGCAGAATTTGTACACTTGAGTGAAAGGAAGCTGATTAAAAGGCTTTGGTGTGGTTGTTGCAGAGCAAGAATACAGACTGCACATACAGAGAGCAGGGCTGCTGCACACACAGACCAGTGTGCCACCCGATCCACCATTGTGTGGCCAGGGCTGGCCCACACAAGCAGTCTAAAAAATAATAAAATAATTTTTAAAAAACCCAAAACCCACACTGTTAATAAAGCTTTACAGCATGCTGCAGGCTGGAAAAGCTCAACATGAAACCACTGGTAAAATTTTCTTCTTATTTCCAGCTTCTGCCTGTCAAATGAGCAGGCAGAGCCATCTTAGCACTGGGCACTGCTGCCTTTTCCACACTGAAGACCTGGTTTGTCATTCCAGCTTTGTGAGTAGGCTGTGTCCTGCTCAGAGCCCATGCTCATGGTGAGTGACTGGGAGCTGCTGGTGAGATATGATAGAGCAACTGCAGGAGGAGATGAACAGACAGGGCCCGTGGCACTGCCACTGCTGGAGTCTCTTAAACCAACGTCACATGAAAGCCTCCCCCTCAAAGCCCACCAGACAGCAAACGCGGCCCATTACAATTCCTGTTCTGTCCTTCCCAGGGTCAAAACCTACTGCAGCCTGTCACTGGAGAGCTTCCATCTCCTCCTGGCCACCCACAGGGCTGGAAGGAAACCAAAGCCAGGGCAGAGGCTGAGCAGATTACACACGTTGTATTCCAGCCGGTCCCTTGGGGTCTCACAGGCACAGCCAAGCCTGCCCAACCACCATGCCGGGGAGCCGAGCAATGCCTTCACGAAGTGTGAAACCGAACGGGCTTCACCTGAGTTCCAGGAGAAAAGCCCCCTTCCCTCCTTGCCCAGAGCTGCTGCTGCTGAGCCCAGGGCTGGCTGAAGGGGCTGTGCAGGGGTGTCCCCACACCCAGCTGAACCCCTGAGCCCAGGGCTGGCTGAAGGGGCTGTGCAGGGGTGTCCCCACACCCAGCTGAACCCCTGAGCCCAGGGCTGGCTGAAGGGGCTGTGCAGGGGTGTCCCCACACCCAGCTGAACCCCTGAGCCCAGGGCTGGCTGAAGGGGCCGTGCAGGGGTGTCCCCACACCCAGCTGCAGCCCCTGAGCCCTGTGCTGGGTGAAGGGGCCGTGCAGGGGTGTCCCCACACCCAGCTGCAGCCCCTGAGCCCAGGGCTGGCTGAAGGGGCCGTGCAGGGGTGTCCCCACACCCAGCTGCAGCCCCTGAGCCCTCGCTCCCCTCCCTGTGCCCGAGCGCTGCTCGCTGAGCGCCTCCTCCCTGGGATCAAAAGGGACGAGCAGTCACTGCCACGACAGGCACTGCTTTGTTCTCCCAGCCTGTTTCTTGCTGCCAGACTCCCTTTGCCGGTATCTCCAGACTTCCTCTGTCACCACATCCTCTGTACTCAGATGTCACACACACGTCCTTCTGCTACCAGCTACCTACTTCTGTTGGCTTTCTAAAACTTTGTTAGCTCAATTGCACACTCCAGACTGCCATTGTCTTTGCCACAAAGAAAACACAGGCTTAACAATCCTCTCATTTTCTACCTGATTACAGTACAGAGGAATTAAATTTTTTAAGCTGGAGTGCTTTTTAGTCCCCAGGCCAGTACACCATTCATTTCACATCAGTGGAATGATATTAAAGGCATCTTCTCAACCTGGCAAAAAGATGAAAAACAAACACCCTGAAACTGGGATAAACTGTCTCACCTTTCACAGCTGAATTTGTCAGCACTCACCCTTATCTGCTCTGCAGAGAGCTCCCGAGAGACACCTGGGGACTCAGCACAAAGGACCCTATCTCTGCACCAGTCCTGAACCAGCAGACAGCAGCAGGTCTGATTGTCACTGTCATCCTTTTAGGACAACCACCCTGACCCTCCCTGCAGCCACATCATCTCTGGGGGGCACAAGGTTCCCCAAGCCCAAACTCCAGCCCTCAGCAGGGTGAGCAGACACCCTGGGCTCTTGGTCCTGGGATGCCACAGAGACCACACAAACATCTTTCATTTTGCAGGTGAGAGAGACCAAGCACTGAACTTAATACCAGTCTCCAGTGAGTTTGATGACCAACAGCCTGGGGACAAGGATGGCTGCCAACCACCTCCTCACACAGCCACTTCATGTGGAACATGGCCTTGAACAGTGCAGTGGATCAGAAAGCATGTGGAGCTAAGATGTAAAAACTCAAGTGGGTAACAGTCCAAACAGAAAGGAAACAGAGGAGAATCTGGTATTTTAATGTTATTTCCTTGTTTGTATGGCAAGAACTTCGCTATTTAGACAAGTCCCAAATAAACCAGAAACAGCCTGTGACCTCCTCCAGCTTTGAGCACCAGCCTGGCACCCTCAGTCCCACTCCAGCTCAGCACTGGTGTGATCAGTCCCACTCCAGCTCAGAACTGGTGTGATCAGTCCCACTCCGGCTCAGAACTGGTGTGATCAGTCCCACTCCAGCTCAGAACTGGTGTGACCAGTCCCACTCCGGCTCAGAACTGGTGTGATGTCCATGTAAGTCTTTTTCCCCAAAGTCTCTACAATGTCCCCAAAGAACAACGTGTTACCTGTAGAGCTGTGTGATGACCCAGCTTCTCTGGCTACAGCATCACAGACCTCTCAGGGTTTCCTCCTTTAGAAGGTCACCTTCAGGTTCATCAGCAATAACACATAATATTAACAAAAATCAGTAAGAGAGTAATTCTCTAATCAAGAAAATTATTCCTTTAAAATAAGACCTGAAGAGCATCTTAAAGACACTTATATAAGACAGATCTTAGATATAAGTTAAAGACAAGCATATAACATTATCACAGACTTCCATGATTTCCTTTTTTTCTTTACTTGAAAAAACCCCACTGCCACATTTACACATGAAGCCCCACACATCCATCTGAACAATCGAGAAACTGCTGAGGGTAGTGTTTGTGACAATGGTGATTTTCAGAGGCCTGACCCTTAACATCTAGGAGACTTCTGATGGGTAACAAATAAAATCCAGCTCATACCCAACAAGCTAAAATTCATTACATATATCTTGAGAAAAACAATGAGCTCTGAAAATAAAGGCAGCACCTCCATGTTAGTAAAGCTAAAGGAGAAAAACACAACAATTAAGGCACTTATGGCTAAAGTGCTTTTGGTTCAGCTTGTAGCACTGGCTTGCTGCTAGTCCTTATCCTGTGACCTTCACACCATGCTCTACAGAGTCTCTAAAGATTTCTGCCTGTAATGACCTGGCCACCTAAGCTAGGCTTAAGCTTCTTAATACCTTCAAGCATCTGAGTCTAAACCCCTTCATGGCTTCAGATACATCATCAGGACATTAGTATTCCTTCCTCCTTTCCACCCTATTTGAATGGTAATTGTTTTAAGATACTGACCATCTCTCTGTGCACACAATCCTCCTGAGCTCAGTTCAGCATGGCACATCCTTGTTTTTAAATCCCCTCTGCTGACACCTATCCGAGGGAGAGCACTGTGCCAGCACAAAAGAACTCGAGTGAATCTGATTGCTGTCATCACAACGTTCAACTTGAGTGACACATTAAACATCTAAAACTGAACAGCAAAGAGTTTGGGACTGAAAACTAAACCCTGGCACAGACTGAAACACAGGCAAGGGCTTATTTTTCCTCTTGACTTTTATCTTCAGCATGATCTTCCAAAGAGTGGGCAGGAGGAGGGTAAAGAAGCTGTTCAGCCATGACATGGCTCGTCCAAGTGACACAGCCACACACAGGGGAAAGCCATGACTGTGTGCACAGCCCCTGGGGAGGGGTGCCCTGAACAGAGCCTATCAGTTCCAGATTTGCCATCGTTTTATTCCCACACTGATTAATACAAACCAGATCCGTAGAGATAATTTTGTAGCAATCAAGGAACGCCAGGGCGCAAGAGCTGCAATTTTCAGAGGATTGGTTCAGTTCACCTACAACGTGGTACCAATGCACACCCACGCAGGCAAAATTATTGTGCACATGCATGCCAGGAGTTCCCAAACACGAAACTCATGACCAATCTTCAGTTCTTCCATCACTGCTCCAGTTTGTCACTTGCCTGACGTCAGCAGCGGGCCAGAGGCTGCCTGCACACTGAGACCAGCCCCATGACAGTGAGTGGTACCACTGGTACCAGTAGTACCAGCTCAGGGGCTCACAGCTGCCACACCTCTGGGGTGGATGGATGACAGGATAAGAACTGAGAGGGCAAAGTCCCTCTCATTGTAAGCAAAGGTCAGGTTCATGACCACCTGAGGAACCTGAATGTGCATAAATCTGTAGGACCTGAGGAAATGCATCCCAGAGTCCTGAAGAAGAGAACTGGCTGATGGAGTTTCCATTTGGAAAGTCATGGCAGTCAAGGGCCAGGCTGCAATTAGCACCTGTGGCTCATGACAAGCAGAAACCCCTCTCCACTCTCCCAGGTTGAGTGTGACACTGCACCCCCACAAGTGCTCGTGTGCCCCTGAAGCAGAAGAGATGCTGGGCACCACCTCACCAGCACCGTGCCAGGGAGGCCCAGAGCACCCCAAAGCACCACCAGCTGAACCATAACAGCTCCACACTGGCATCAGCCATCCCGTGCCACTCCAGACTGAGGAACCAGCTTACTCATGGCCATCAGCAGTGCCTGAACTCCCATCCTTGCACAGCCCTATAACCCAGCACCCAGTGCAGCCCAGACTGCCTGTGGCCATTCCCACACACATGTCCATGCACCAGGTGCCTCAGGAGCAGGAGGGGGAAGGCTTGGGCACAGCTCTTCTTCCACATTTTAACTGAATTGTGCCTCCAGCACAGAACAGGGCAAGGGAAGAGCTCACCATTGCCATTGTTGGCAACAGCCCAGCCCCAGAGGAAGCTCTGCATGCCACTCCAGATCTACCAGTGATGCAGCAGAAGAGAGAGCCCATCCAGGACAAGGCTGAGCAGCAGCAGCTCCTGCCCACCCCACTCCAGGCAGTTGGTATTTACACTGCTGGCACAAGAGTTAACCCACAGTCTTTAATGAGAGCAGACCCGAGGCTCTCAAGCAGCCTCTTGGCACAAGCTCTCATCTGCGTTTTAAATTCATGCTTAAGAAGGCCAAATGTGCTCCAACGCTGCTGTTGTGTTGGCTGTTTGCTTTGATTGCCCTTTTTGGCCAAAGTGCAGCTGAGATGTCGATGCCACCACCCAGCACAGATGTGCAGGGCACACAGCAGTCAATTAGTTTCAAATGGAGCCATACATGTTTTTCTGGAAAACATTATGAAGAAAAGCTGTCAGTCCTGAATGCATATTATCTCTAATTATTCCCATAAAAAAAAAATTAAAAGGATGGTTGCCTGGTAGCGTTGCAAGAACCGTTTTGTAATTAATATGACCTTCATCTCCATATGGTAATTAGCAAACATTTATATTACCATTAAAAAGACCATGTTCATTACATAACCTCACTTTTTTCTATTAGCTAACAGAACCAGTAAAACCAATTAAATCAAAGCCTTGAACTTTCACAAATACTCCAAATAAATCCACTCAAAGCTACTTTTTTTTGGAAATGGACACTCGCTGGCTGATGTAAAA
Organism: Motacilla alba alba; assembly: GCF_015832195.1. NCBI lineage: Eukaryota > Metazoa > Chordata > Aves > Passeriformes > Motacillidae > Motacilla > Motacilla alba. The sequence goes on along the minus strand of NC_052034.1, from coordinate 9,134,812 downwards.
ACCAGCAGAAGATGCTTCCTGAGGCTCTGGCAGGAGGGCTGCACGCTGCTCCTCCTCCCAAGGAAAGGGCTGGCACAGGGGTGGAAGGGCAGGAGAGTCCCACGAGTGCTCCGGGAGCTGCTGGAGCAGGTTCCTGCTCACCTCCCAGAGCCCTGGATCACACTCCGGGAAGCCTCCTGCCTTTCCCAGGGGACTCAGACCCACACTCAGGTGACAGACCCTGAGCAGGGACACAGTTCCCAGCTCTGCTCCCAGTGCAGCAGCCCCTCTCAGCTGTTTGTCCCCTCATCCACAAGCATGGGTGGCACTGACCCCACCTCCTCTCTAAAGGCCAAACAGAAACATCTGTAGAAAAAAAAATAAGACTTCATTGCTAATACCAACATAATCTATTTTCTCCTCCTCAAAGCCAGGTTGTTCTACTTCAGGGAACACTAATGGTCAGCATTTCTATTGATAGTTTCTCTGCTTATATTAATCCAAAATTTCCTCCGCTGTGTTTTTTTGCATGCTGCAATCACTCCTACTCCCTGGAGTGACTCACCATTTAACTGGTTTGCTAACAGAGGACTTGATGTACCAGTCAACAACAACAAAAACCCATTATCACACTGTACTTGTTTTTCACAGGGGTGGGAGAACTTGTGGTAAGTCATTCAACAGTGCCATAACTGAAAACGCAGGGGAGAAAATATGATCAAAACCAAAAAGCACACTTGCCCACACACTTCCCTACTCCTCTAACACATCTGCCAGTGAAAAGAAAAAACCCAACCTTGCCATGGTTTGAATTCTGCTAATAACAGCTCTGCTTTGCAAACATGCATTTCCTGCTCCTGATGAAAGCTGACAGCTCGTGTGGGGAGCGGCACGGGGGGAGCGACACCGAACACTCCTGCTAATCAGTGCTTTCATCAAAGAGAAAGACATGATGTAAATCTAATCCAAGGGAGCTTTCTCTTTTACTTGCAAGCTGAGTATTGACAAAAAAAAAATAAAAAAAGAAAAAAAAAAGAGAAGGATTTACTAATTGGAAAGATGACATGAAAACACTAATAAGGTTGTTAAGTTGACAGGGCTGGGAAAATGTAAATTTTATATACATGTGTGTATATGTATTTCCAATAATTCTTGCACTATAAATGATTTAACTAGGACTAACAAAAATATGTAGAAATGAGAAAAATATTTGACTGAGAACTGCAGAAGAAATTCAAAGATTCCCAGGCCCCCAGAGTCACCAAAGTCAAACACTCAACTCATGCCATCTTTCTGCAAATTCCAGCAATTTTATTCCCCCACAATTTCCCATTTTCCCCTTGGTTCAGGCTCCCACTAAAGGACTTGAATGCATGAGGTTGGAGAAATCCACGGCCAGGTTAACTGAGATGAGCAGTGGGGTGTCTGACTGAGGTTGCTCCCCCAGCACACTCGCACACCCCGCATGCCCACACTCAGCATGGAAGCACCAGCAGCACCAGGAAAGTTCCCTTCAGAATTTAACCCAAATAAACACACACCTCGTGCGTAAACACTACACAAGACCTCAAAGCAGCTGCCTTGTCTTTTTTTTTTACCCTGAAGCAGCCAAAAAAACAGGTAGGATTGCGATAGCAATGTACTGTAAACTTATCATAAAAGCAGGATAGAGAAACCAGCTACCAGCTGTGAAGAATATTTGCAACTGTAAATATTGTATTTCAACTGTAGAGAGAGTAAATACCATGTTATGGAAATGCCTCCTTTATCGATCTGCTCATCAGAAAGGAGAAAGAGAGAATATAATTTGGTAGTTTTCAGCAGCACAGAGTTTTGCAGACATTGAGAATGTATTTTTGAGATACTGCCTTCCATGAACAGCAACAGAGATCAGCTTGCTGATGAATGAACGCAATAACTTCCATTCCAACACCTGCAAGGAATACCTTGCTTCCACTCATTTTGGAAAAAATGCAACTTGAAGAATCAAAGAATCATGAAAGTTTCATTTCTATTGGTTTTATTTATTTCTGCTTGATGGCATCTCTTATGACACCAATCCATGGCAAAGTCCACATGGAAATTTTAAAGTATTTTAGAATATTTAAAAATTTAAAGTATTTTAAGAGCACCACAGGCCTGCCCTGGTGAGCTGAGTCCAACTGGAGCAGCACATAAGTGGGGAGGATATGACAAAACCAATAATATGCACAGTAATGCCCATCATTTAAAACTACAAGTGGAAAATTAATTTTTTCATCTTTCTCTGAGGTGAAAAAAAAAAAAAACCTTTGACCTAAATATGGAGATTATTGCACATGCAACCATCTTGTTTTGTATGATCTATCCAACTTTGCAAGACCAAGAGAGATCAAAGCAATTAGGAGCTTGCCCAATACCCAGAATTTTGTGACTCTAAATATTTCCAGCGTTGGCATTCCTAGTGCACACCTGACAGCCTCTGCAGGGTCAATCCTCCTGATGAAGAGCTGCAAAAGGGAAGCCTCCAAAACAGCCACTTATTCTTTAAAAAATTACATTCTCTGGCAGAAGGTAGCAAACAAATGCCAATATTACACGGTAGCCTATTGACATGAATGACACTGTAGAAACACACCAGAGCCCTGGAAGCACCAGGAGGGACAAGAGGCTGCCAAAAATCTGACTGTACAAATGAGCTTGTTCAGCTAACGGGGTGAAAAACAACTCTCTCACTTCTCCCCACCTCTCTGCCATGAGCAGAGCCAACATCAGTGCAGACCTAAGCTCATTCTACACAGCTTTAAGTGAAACTTTAGTAACACGGAGCAGGTAACCTCCAGATTTCCAGGTCTCCCTCCACTCTGGACAGCAATGGCAAAGTCTATCCTCCCTAAGGCAACAGGACAGCACATCTGCCATAATTCCAAGTGAAACCAAGTGGAAGGGAGGATAATCTGTATTGGAAAATGCAGCACATTCTTTCAATAGTTTGTCAGAATAGAAGGAGTTTGGTGAAGACATCTTTCATTTTATAACATCCCCTACACAACTGGAAACTTGACAGCTACTGGGGAAGGTACTGCCCCTCTCAATCAAGGCAGGTCTGAGTGCTTGGGCTCATCATGTTAAGAAGCCCTGCTGGTCTGGGACATACCAAGGTCAACTTGGCAGAAATCCTCAGTCCTAGGAGCCTCTCTCAGCTGGTTTATTGACTCTGTAGTGACAGTTCCCTACCTGCAACCAAGAGCAGGGCAAGATGGGATAAAAATTTCACCCCAAGGTGAGATGTGACTGCTATCCACTGCGTTCTGAGGAGCCACTTCTTTCCCATCAGGGCAGCTAAAGCAGTGCAAAACCAGAGCAGAGTCCAGCTCCTCACTCAGAAATATTTTGTGAATGAATCATCCCTCGTTTGTGTTGGCTGCAAGGACCTGTCAGACAAGGGCAGCTGTTCCAGCAGGAGGGAAATCAAACAGAGACCTGGACACAGCTGAGGGAAAGGCTGCAGCAAGGCAGTGTGCAGCAGCTCAACAGTATGAACCAGCACAACAGCTCCAGGCATGCCTGGAAAACACACAGTAAGTGGAATTTAATTTCTGGCTTAATAATTCCTTTCTTTATACATGAATTTTGCTAAGAGAAGATCAAATCCCATTTTCACTGGGGATGGCTGCATTCAGTCAGCCAGCTGAATGGAAGCTGTGTAACACAGCTCAACAAAGGGATGGGGGTAATTCTGCAGCCCAGGGCAGGAGCAGCCCCTGCGTGGGTCAGTCCCAGGCAGGACTTCCCAGTTTGCATTTTACCAACTCGACTCACAACACACTGAACTAGAAGACTCATCAAATCCAATTTTTTTTTTTACTCTGTCTTCACAGAGTCAACAGTACCTTTCATCTGTAACTCTGGGAGAATGGCACATTCCAATAGCCACTGCTGGCTTTGAGGTGACCATACAGGTATTTTCTCCTGTTCTGAGGTTCTCTGGTGAACCATCATTCTGCAACTCAGAGCTGGATCCTGTTGCACAGCAGTGAATTTGCAAAGTAAAACGATGACCAATAAAGTGTCCAAGACCAGGTTGGGCAGGGCTTGGAGCAACCTTGTCTAGGGGAAGGTGTCCCTGCCCATGGCAGGGGGTGGAACTAGAGGATCTTTATGGTCCCTTCCAACCCAAACCAGTTGGTGATTCTATGAAATTGGATCATGCAACTGCAAGCCCAGCACAACTATCACTCATCCCAGTCTTGGCAGAGTTGATTCTTATCAACCAGCTTTAACCCATTTCAAAGAAAACACTGTTATTCAGAATTTTTTGTTGCTGCTTTCAAACAAAAAAAAAAATTGTAACAACACACTTATTTGTCTAAACCCCCCAGAAATGGTACAACTCTCTTCTAGTTTAAAGTACAAATGAATCAAGTTACCTGCATCAGCTTCCCAGAGACCTGGGAAGAAATGAAGTTGAATTCATGACTCACCTCTCTAAAGCCCTTCAAGGCTCCTTGCTCACAGGTAACACAAACAAGCATTGCCAAAACCCAAAGCTGTCAACTCATGAAAGCTTGCTACTTTCAAGTAAGATGCTGCCCTGCCGCTAAATCCAAATCAGGGATGGATTTTCCATGCTGGCAGTGTTCAGAAAAGCACTCAGAAACCTGGTGTTCATCCGAAATGTTACCATCGCGAGGCACACAGATACCAGTCGCTCTCTAGTGAAGATTTTCCTAATGCTGAGCAGGGAAGCTGAGATTAAAGGTTCACTATTCCCTACAGAAAATTAATTTTCCACAGTTGTTAAAAAACTTGTTTCTCTAGGAAAATGACTCACTTGACTAGATAAACACTTCTATCTCCTCTAGGAAAACGTGTTTCCTTGAACCTTGTGACCTTACATTATACAGTTTAGTATCATCACAGAACAGTATTTCGCTTTTCATGCAATTTTACAAGGTAAAATCCCAACCACCACTGGGAAAACATTTGAAATATGTTTTTAACACTGCCTTAAAAGAATTAACACACTTGTTTCCCCCCCAAACCTGGTACCATCTTGTTAATTACCAGGCATGTTTCATGTGCATTTTCAAAGTGGAGAACAAAAGAAATGGGAGAAAAAAGAATTTAGCGATGCATAAGATGTTCTGCTGAAAACAGAAGGTGTTTTTCAGTTTTAAAACTAACTTGGATTTTAATTTGTACTCCACACTTCCAGCATGGACACAGGTTATTGTCTTGTGCAGCGACAGGCTGGGGGGAGAGGCAGAGCTCCAGCAACAACCAAAGCCAAAGGAAGGTTTTGATGTGAACACCTGAACTCCCAGGACTCAGGGTTTGGGGATGGCCACGCTCAGAGCGCCTTCCCAGGCCCCCCTCCAGTGCTCCATCAGACTATTGATGTCTTCCCAAAGCTGGGGAAAACTGTATCAGAACTACCAGGACTGCTTTGCTTGTGCTCAGCATTCCTGTGGGTCAGAGTTCCCTGTGGAAACCAAAGGCCCAGCCCTGCTTCCAAAAGCAGGGGGATGAAGGCTCCATGTGAGCTGGAGCCATGCAGCAAACCAGGTGCCTCTATTTCAATATTTGGCTGATAGATCTATATCCAGCAGGGATAAAAAAAATCCTTTAGAAAACACAATATTCAATTTCCTTTTCATCTCAGGGATGCAAGCTAGGCTTGGTACCTTAAAAACCTGGCTCTGCAATAATCTTTTCTGTCCTTTTTTACTTCTTTTTTCTTCTTTTTTTCTTTTTTTCTAAATGAGGAAACACTGCTTTCATTCCCCTCTGGAAGGCCTGATCTGAGCAAACAGGCACCAATGACACCAGTGCTGCAAAGATTTTTTTGAAGGAAGCCAAAACCAAAGTGTAAGAGATTAAAGAGACAACTCCCTCACAAGCCAAATGATTAAAGTCTTTTCTCTTTGAAACAAGCATTTCCTTGAAATAATAAAAAACAAAAGGAAGACTAACACTGCTCCAGGTCTCCACCAGTTTATGCTGCCAGGTTTTTCTTGGAGTTCTCCAGGCACATTGGACACCCCATGGAAATAACTTATGGATACAGCAGGATCTGAAGCTGTCATGTTTTCTTTGGCATTTCCTTCACATGCACAACAGATTAATAAGAGTTTTCTTTGGGATCTGGATTATGCCCCAGAGAAGCAGAACTATCAAGAGCCTGCAAGCACCAGGATTTAGACCTTGTAATTCAGAGGGAAAGTTCTTGGGGATTCAGGATTTTCCCATGTGCAAGGAGTGATGTGGCTGCCGCAGCACACTAAAGAGATCCATAACCTACCTCCCTGCCCCAAGCTGAAAGATCTTCTCTTTGATATGCTGAGCAAATTCCTAAGTGCCTGTTTGCCACAGAACAATTTGTGGCAGTCTATAAAGGTGAGAGTAATGTCATCCAAGAGCTCATCCTGTGACCAGATCTGTTCTTTTGCTCCCAAATATGCAGGAAATGCAAAGCCAACATGCATTCTCCTGCAGGAAATATTAATTACGTTACCATTTGGATTTTTATTCTTTTCAAAACTGCAATTTTAAGGAAAAAAAAGTGTTTATTGTGAAAAAAAACCTCACAAACAGGTACAGTTTAGGGGAGGAAAATTAAAAAAAAAAAAGAAAAAGAGGCTAACCTCTATTTTGTAGTAAAACCAGATGACAGTCCTCTCTTCTGCAAAGTGCATTGCCTGGTGAGAACAATTCTGTTCTTCTCTTGGTAACATTACTCTGTCTCTTTTAATACACTCTTCATCCATTAACTTTGACTCCCTATGTGTCTAATTCACAGCTACACACCAAACAAATTATCTGGAATTAAAAACATCTCACTCATTTCCTCCTTCCACACCTCCACACCACGTCTCACAAACTCATTTTGCCATGAGATGTCATAAGGAATTACTAATTCCTTTGCAGGGGGCTGGTGGGAAAGGCAGATTCCCTTGGCGTGACACAAGAGTCCCATGGCCAAGGTTTGCATCTGGAGGATTTGATTCCGTTCAGCCCCCCCAGCAGAGAGGCTGCCCCTGTTTTCTGCCTACATGATCAGCAGGGAAATGCTGCTGATTCCTGAGCTGTGGTGTTTTTCCTCCTCCCCCATCAGCCCAGCCTCCCACATCCAGCATAAGAAATGACTGGAAAGAAGTCCACTTAATCACCTCCAAGCTTCATTTACATTTCATATCCATATCTCATCTACCTAGCTCCTCCCTCTTCTACAGCAACTTCTCAATCCATCACCTGTTTTTCTTCTCTGCAATCATCACTTCTGTTTTTGATTTACACTGTGTTTTCCCCTCAGGAATTCTGCTCAAGGAGGGCACATGCAGGATGAATAGCCCCGGTGCACCCCTGGGACTTGCTCCATTTTCTGTGGGCCTCCAACCACCACTCTGCAGCCTTTCCTGCCCAGCCACCACCCGTGCCCACAACCATTCAGGTACCTGTTGAACACTAATGTATTTCTCCTTGACTTGTCCCTGTGAGCATGCCAAAGTTGCTTTATTGGCTTCCTGCAGCTCCAGCTCAAACTCTTCCTGAGCTCCTCCAACTCTTTCACTTCACAATCACCAATGTATGTGGCAGTTTCCTTTAACTGGTTTCCATCCAACCAGCATCACTTCCCTGTCAAAGGGAGTGATTTTTCTCTCCAATAACACATACTGCTATGAAGGAGCAGATCTGTTCTGTGGCTTGGGATCAGTCCCACTAGCACAGACCCCACCAAGGGATGACAACTCCTGATGGACCAAAACCATCCCAGCTGAGCCACATCACAGTCACTGACACCATCTCCTGCTTCAGTGCTGACTCAGCCTGGAGAAACCTTCAGCACCTTTGCCAACTCACACAAATTTCAGTGCAGCAGCAGGACAGAGCCTTTCACCCATCAGCCATACAGCCCAGGTGTGGCTGCTGCTCAGGTGAGAACAGCACACGGCAGGGCAGGAGCTGTAATGGGCCACAAGTGACAGCAACATTCATTCCTGGTTCTTTGCTCACTGCACAGCCTTTAAAAAGTCACCTGAGCTCTCAAGACAAAGTGCAGAGGTGACAGCAGGGCCAGCAGATCCAGCAAGGGGCCTGCTGCTCTTTGCACAAGTGTTGAGGTCCTCTACTCCCATCAAAAGATTTTGACACCAATTGAGCATAAAACTAGAAAAGGGGAGAAAAATCAAAACAAAACAGAATAGATTATGTCATTTCAGCTAAAATGATGTTCCAGTTCCCTGAGCTATATAAGCTCTCTGAATCTGAACAAGATAGCCTGAACTCCACAGAGAGCCTGGTCTTGTTCAAAACATCTCCACTCTAATGTGGAGCCAAAGACAGCAACCTTCAGAGCAGCCCATCCCAGGGGAAGGGCTGTGCATGGAATCACAATTGCACATCATGCCTGAAGAGCAGGGAAATGTAACAGCTTGCCCAAGCTGAAACATAACTGACCCTGCAAAAAAGAAAGGGAATGAACGACTTAACATCACCTACAAGGTGAGAAAGAGCCACTTCTGGGAGGTGATGTTCTGGGTGGGCAGCTGCATAATGGAAAGCAAACTGGTCTTTGGTTTTTAAGACCTTTTAAGTCTTTGTTTTTAATTTTGAAGACAACTTCAGCAGCAAACATGCTTGTTTTAAGAGGGTAACCTTTCCATGACTTAATTTCAGATCATGGATCCAGATCCCTCTGCAGAGCTTCCTGCCCTCCAGCAGATCAACACTCCACCCACCCTGGTGTCACCTGCAGACTGATTGAAGGTGCCCTCAAAACCCTCATCCAGACCACTGATAAGGACACTAAATTAGGCTGGCTCCAGCACTGAGCCCAGGGAGCACCACTCGTGAGCAGCTCTGGCTGGGTGAACGTCACTGCCCACCACGCTGGGCCAGCTGCCCGTGTTCTACCAGCACTCAGTACAGCTGTCCCAGCCATGGCTCACAGTGTCCCCAGGAGAAGGTTTACTGAACTCCAGCCCTTCCCTCAGCCACCAAGTGGGTCACCTTGTCATAAAAGACAGGTTAGTTGTGCAGGGCCTGCCCAAACCCCTGCTGGCTGGGTGTGATGCCCTGGGTGCCCTGTATGTGCCGTGGGATGGCACTGGGAGTGATCTGCTCCATGACCCTCCCCAGCACTGAGGTCAGGCTGCCAGGATCACCCTGCTGACCCTTCATGTGGACAGGTGTCCCTCTGGGTAACCTCGGTCACCTGGGGCCTCCCTGTTAGCCAGGGCTGTTGGTAAATGATGGCAAGAGGCTCAGGGAGCACTTCCACCAGCTCCCTCACCCCGTTGGGTGGAGCCCATCCAGCCCCACGGGATATTTGTGTCTCTGGGGTGCAGCAGGTCACTGATCCTGTGGAACAACCTGTGGGATCCTGTGGAGCAACCGAAAACAAATGTTTGGGTGACCTTAGCCAAGGCAGCAGGCCCAGATACCATATGTTCGTCTAACCCAGAACCAGAAAAGCCTTTCTCAACCTGTCAGGTCGGTGTGCCAGTAAAGGATTTGCCCTTGATCAAAAAAGCAATTCAATAGTGAGCCTGGTGAAACTGACAATGGGAGCAGTCCTATATTGAATTGGAACATTTGGGCCAAAGAACTTCCCAAAGCAGTATCTGACCCCCAAGAATTAGAAATCCTTGGTTCTTTAACAATGGATTTCTGCCTTATGTTTACAGCTAATGGTTGGCAAGAAGGGGATCCTCCAAAGGACAGTGTTACTCCCCATTATTTGGCATACAGAAATTCAAGTTTTTAGTGCAATTACTCAGACAGTTGGGATGTGCCTTCCAAGGCTGACCAATATCCACGACAATTACCAAAAGGATATTGGCTCATTTGTGGAGATAGGGCTTAGCAGGGCATTCCACCACACTTTGAAGGTGGCCCATGGAGAACTGGAATGCTCACTGTGATAGCTCCCTGTGGATTATGGGATTATTTATTCTGCTCCCTGTCTCTGTACTCCAGCTCTGGGGCTGGGTCCTCTGAGGACAACAGGTCTTGCTGTTAAAGACTGAGGCAAAGAAGGCATTAAGTACCTCAGCCTTTTTCTCATCCTTTGTCACTGTGTTTCCTCCTGCATCAGATAAAGGATGGAGAGTGTCCTTGGCCCTCCTTTTGCTGCCAATGTTTTTATAGAAACATTTCTTATTGTCTTTTATGGCAGTAGCCAGATTATGTTCTAGTTGGGCTTTGGCCCTTCTGATTTTCTCCCTGCATAACCTCACAACATCCTTGCAGTCTGCCTGAGTTGGCTGCCCCTTCTTCCAAAGGTCTAATGCAGAGCATTAGAGGAGATTTATGTTTACTGCTGAGTTAAAGGTCAGGAATGGAGGCTTCCTCCCTTCCCCATCTCTCCCCTCCTCTCTTCCATGAAGAGACTAAGGCTGCATAATCTGCTGCGTTTGTTTTCATACAAGAGCTGCTTTTAAGCACTGCCCTGATGATCACACAAGGGTAAGCAGATGAAATCCAATAAGTGGCTCTACAGGACAAGACACATGACGAGACAGCCTGCCAGACTCCTGCTCTAATGTACACGCTGAAAAGAAGCTTATGCAGAGCCTGGGTAAAGAATGCTTTGTTAGGGAACACAGGCAGCTCACACTGCAGTGTCTGTTCTCCATTAGCCATCCATTTAAAAACACTTCTGATTATTTTGGAAGTACTTGCATTGCCCTTTCTCGAACTCAATATTTGCAGTTAATTGCATAACTAGTGCAGTTGCCTCCAATTCAAAAGCACATTAAACCAAATTTTTATTTAAAACAGCCATGTTTCCACTCAAGCGCTGAAAATAAGGGCAGATCCAGAAGACAGTGTATTAAAGAAGACACCTCTGCTTCTGACAGTGCATATGTGCACTTCCCAGTGCCTGAGTGACTGAAATATGAAAGAGGACATGGCAGCACAGACCAGCACCTCCAGGGTTAAAGAGGAAACCAGCCAACATGTGCTCTTATGCAAAAATCTAATCTAAGAATGCACTGCACAACTACAGTGGGCAAGGGACCTGCTTATATAGTTCTTTGGTGGATGGAGCTGTCCCTGTGCTCATCTAAGCACCCTCCCATACCTTTTAGAGAAGGCTGGCTCCATCCTGGTCATTTATCCTGCTGGAGGCCAGACAGCAGCCACAGAGAAAAGAAGATCATGGGAAAACAATTTTTTAAATTTTATTTTTAAGTGTCCATTTATATAAAACATAACTATCAAACCTCCCATCAGGATTTATGGGGTTTATTCTTTGCATTTATGGGAGTGTTTAACATGGGCAAGGCATAACCATGACTCTGACAGACCCTGTGCACCTCTGTCACCTCTGGGCGTGGGGCAATCACCACTCTGGGTTTCTTTCCTCCATCCCTTGCTGTTCATGTGCCCTCTCCTCTCTCCAGCCTCAGCTCCCAACCAGCTCCTCAGCATTCTGCACACACAATCAGCCACCCCAGCAGTTCCTCCCTGCTGCAGCCTTTGAAAATCACAGCCAAACAAGTTTTATACAAGCATCATCTCAGGAGTCATAAATCTCCCCTTGGAAACTTGACTGAAGTGCTGACGTTACTGCCTTGGTGGAGTGATAAGTTTTGTATTTACTGGTGCCCTGGTCTTTTCCTGTTTAAATAAAAAGTGCCCAAAATGATCAGCTTTCTGCATCTATATCAAGAGTTATTTGTTCAGCCAGTTCAAGCTCGCCCAGCCTGCCTAAAGCACCAGAATTGCATCAAATCTCACAAATGCATGCAGGGAGGGCCAACATCACTGTCACCTGGCATGGCCTTAGCAATGGCACTGCTGCCACCAGCCGTGGCACACGAGGGGACCTGACCCCCAAAAACAGAAACAGCACCAACACCCGCCTCCTGCTCCCCTGTTCTATTAGCAGTTAGTCCATTGACTTTGCTTTCTTTAAACACTCTTCAAAAGCTTCTAACATAAATGAGTAGAAATGCTAAATTATGATACTGGATATTTTAATTCCTTTTAGAAAAAAGAAGAGTAGCCTAGAGAAAGTCCAAGTATTGCATTTCAAAAGGATGCATTCCCATGAACTAATTAAGATTTAAACCATGACAAGCTGCAAGTATCTCAGCATGCTGTATCCAAATTCAAGCACCAGACAGGCAAAGGACCTAAGAACAATTTGGAAATTACTTCTGGGAATTAAGAGAGTTGCATAATCTGATTTAGTTGTTGCTTTTGTCAATAGAAAGATATGAAATGTCTTGAATTTTCATGAGAGTCTGAAAGTAAGTGGAAGGAAAAAAAAAAGAAAAATAATCAATAACCTAATCTATAATTTCATTGATGCTGAGGGTGACAGCTTGTGCAGGGCAGGGGAGGGTTTGTTGTCAGAAGAATGATTTGCTCTTGAGACCCAAGGCTATCTCAATCTAAGTATATAAAGCTCTCAGTCAATGCAGAGAGGCTACGTGTGCCTTACCAGGGCTCAGGCTGATCTCTAATGTCCTGAAAGGATAGATTTGCAATAAAAATATTTGAAAACATTTAGAGACATTAAGTTTACAAGATGACTCTGATCCTGTGGATTAGTGTCGAGTCTGCAAGTGTGCTGAAGCCTGCCAGGGAGAATAAAGTACTGTACTGTCCTTACACTAAGAGCAATTTAATTTGTGTGTCCAGATGTTCATTTCAAGATTTTTATCCATTTTGAAGAGTTATATCTCCTTTGCCTTGGAATAAAAACATAATTATGTGCAAGCCATTTACAAGATTCCTGTGGCAAATATTCCTAACCCTGCTGGGTTATTTTAGGGCAGTGAAGCCATAGTTAATACAAGGGAGGAGGAATGTTTGACAGAACTATTGAAATAAATAAAAGGACTCACTCAAAATGCATGTCAAAGCATGTGAAAACCTGAAGGTTACTGAAGCCCAAGAGATCCCTCTATCTCCTGCCAGGCCCCGAACTGTTGGGAAATGTTTCCAGCAGCAAACTGTCCCACTTTGCATTTCTAAGAGGCTGAATCCCAAGAATAATAATGCACAGAAAATTGCAGCCCTTGGCTTTCCAGCCAGACAGTAATTCAATGAACAATGCGGCCAGCCCATCAAAACATCCTTGCCAAGTTACACAAGTACCACTTGTAGGAAGAGCTTTCTACTAGAAAAAGAGACAGCAGAGGAGAATGTGCTGGCAGAGCGCAGCTGATGGGAAGGGCTCCCTCCTAACGGCACGGTTCATTACAGCACCTCTCCCGCGGGGCCTGCCGGTGCCCGGGCACACGGGGGATGTGCAGCACGGGCAGGAGCGCTGCTCCCCCAGGGCTGAAGGGGATGGAGGGTCCAGGACATGCCCCACACCGTCCCACTCCAGCCAGGACCCTGCCCTCTCCCGCCACCCCCTGTGAGAGGGTGGCGGGGTCCTTTGGGACATGGCTTTGTCTGCGTTCCAGGAGAGCCCAGCCAAGCACAGTCCTGCAAAGCATCGAGTAGAAACCACCCGAAACAAACTGCAAATTACAGCCCTTTGCTGAAAGTAGAAGGGCTTTGAATAGGCAGGGCACTGATCCAAAGTGTTAAGAAGCCTCCCAAGGATATGGGACATATTTCAAACGGAAACAAAGATAAGTGTTTTCTATTTTAAGTGTCACCTGCCCCACCGAGTCAAGTCCGTAACCCTTTGGGTTTGGTTTTTTTTAACCGAAGGCCTTCACCCAGCTTCCCTACATTCACTCCTCATTTTTGGCTGCATAAACGCTGCTCAGAGCAAAATGCCTTTGTAATTCTGTAACGCTGCTTCCCACTGCTCCAGAGCTCAGCTCCTAAACCACGCCAGCAAGGGCTCCCTGCTGGATCCAGAGCACTGGGATGGGGATGGGGATGTCTGCTCTGCACCTCCTCCAAGGAGGAGACCCAGAACACCCAGCCCGCCCAAGGGCATTGCCAAGGCATGTGGCCAGAGCTGGGATGAGCCCATCAGGCTGTTCCCAGGGAGCCCTGTGTGTGATCCAGGAGCACAGAGGAGCACAGACACAGCTGGGACGGCTTGGCAGGGGCAGTTCTCACCGCACACCACCCTGGGCTCTAACACCAGCAGTCCTGCTCAGCTGGGGATGGTCAGTGACCCTAAGCAAAGGGACCCAGCCCTGGTGCCACCATCCTGGCCACGCTGAGGTTGCTGTACGAACAAGCAGAATGGTTTGCAACCACTGGTATCACCATTCCCACAGCAAATACTGTAAAGCGCAGTTTGTTTTCCCCTAGCAAGGACACTAGTGCCTCATTTGGGTATTGAAAATAACCCCAGAAATCCACAGCTAAATGAACACAGCACAGGCTTGAGCTGGGTTCCAGCTAAATCTCCAAGGCTTTACACTGTTTGCTCCAAGATCATACCATTAAGCTTCACTACAAAGCTCCAAGGGTGTGTATTAATCACCTCTGTCTCTGGTGCTCTTTGGTTAAGGACACTTCATGCAATCAGGGCCTCAGGTTGCCCTCACCTCTGGGAAAGGTGTTTATTTTGAAAGATAGCTTGAAAATGTGCCAAAACCACCAATTTCTAAACCATGCAGTCACACCAGGAAAAAGGCAAAGCAAAAAGAAAGGATGTTGTACCTAGGAAAGACTGAACAGACCAAAATGCAATAAATATATTGCAGTTACTTGCTGTTCCACTTGATGTTGTGCTCACTTTGGCTAAGATGAAAAGAAAATGGGCCCAAATCTCAGCAGCCTTGAGCTGCCCCTGCTGTGCTGGGCTGAATTCCTGCACTGGAGCCCTCGAGAGCAGGACACCCTTGGCCCCTCTGCTCTTCCCCCTGGAGATTCCATGCTGTGAGGCAGTACTGAGTGGGCACAGAGGGTAGGAGCAATGGAATTTTTTGGTCTTGTATTCAAAACCAAGCATGCTCAGTGCAGCTATGTCAGCTCGCCACCAAAGCCTCGGTATTGTGAAGATTTAAATTGGAATCTCAACAAAAGGGAAATCATCACTCAGGTGTCAAATAGAAGGTTTTTTTCAAGCCAACTATCCCTTTGACATGATAAGGCCAATCCCCAAACAGAAGTGTTCAAAAGGAGTTTCTGAGAAATACTCTTTCAGAAACATAGCTGAAAGCAGCAGTGCTTTAATTGCAGGGTCAAATCTGCTTGGATCAAAACAACAAATTAACTCTTGTGCTATGACCAAATCTGAAACACAAAATACGTCCTAAAAATGAGCACAACCTCCTTTAAAGAAAACACAATTGTGCTAACACAGAAATAAAAATATATTGGGAAACTGTCAAAGGAGCCATCTGGAGACACCCACCACAGCAGCAGCAGAATGCAGAAGGCACTAAAGGTGCACAGCCACCCCCATCTTTACTGCCCTTCTCCAAAGCCCTCAAACACAGCGGGGTGAGAGCAAACAGCAGCACTTTCTCACGCAGCAGAGGAGAATCTGTGCAATCACACAAGATCCAGCTGAGCCATCCCTGTTATCCAGTGGGATCAGGTACCACAGCCACGCTCTGGGCTCCCAGAGGAGCTGGATGCTCCTTTCACTGCTGAGCACCAGCCCACCCTAACCCAGCACAGCCACAGCTCCCCGGGCCTGCTCAGCTCCCTCCTTCCCCAGCACTGGGCTCCAAGAGATACAATTAAGCTCAACAGCTGCACTTTACAGCTGTTCCTTTCTAAAATGCAGAGGGGTCTTTATTTTTTTTTTTTCTCTTTAAAAGTGGGATTGTGGGATTTTCTTAATAAATATTCAGCATCCTCACCAGAATAAAATGGGAGTGAAAGCAAGGCTGCTTGCTTTTGGATGTGCTCTGTGCCTCTATTTTTCTATGTAACCTGCTCTAAAAGTATAATGATCAGCATTAAATCCAAGCTTGAAGGCACAGTGCTAAAGCCCAGGACAACAGTTACATTTCTGTGAGGATGAAGCATGAAAATTCAGTGACAAATCCATTTTTCTTATGCAGAGTTGTGGCTTCAGAGCATTTGTAAAGACACAAGAGGCCAGCACTGGGAGGATAATAAAACTATTGGCTACACTTCTCAATCTCTTATAGGTAGCACTCCATCCCCTTTTAAGGAAACAAAACAAAGAAGTCCCCCCTAACAGAAAAAAATGATACTAAATACTCCAGCATATTTCCTGCAGAAACACACACAAAGTAATCCACTGCATTCTGTAATCATCTAAACATTAAATCGCTACAGAAAATGCCTTATTGCACAGGAGTTTGGTGGATTCTCATCAAGCAGCTGCCAGGACATATGGCTCAATATATGGGTGATGGTATGGGAAAACAGGAGCAACCTCAGTCCTGAGACCATCACAAGGTTCCTCCAAGAAACAATAAAATTCCTTTGTTGATATTTAACAAGTATTGCAGTTTCCTCCTTTCTTCTGTTTCCCCCATGGTGCTGTGGAACCGAAGGCATGCAATATTCCCCCTGTGGAGCCAAAGATATGCAATATTCCCCTTGTGGAGCCAAAGATATGCAATATTCCCCCTTGAAGACTGCACTGGGCTGTGCACCTCTGGTGAACTTGCAGCATGTTAAAAGTACAAGTGAGTCTTCACAGCACATCAGTTCAATGGACCAAATAATTCAATGGCTCTTCTGCTCCTCTAACTGCAGAGGTTTAACAAACCCAGAGAACACTGCAGGGAAGCAAATCCCCACACTTCTCAAGCACAGCCTCTAAACCAAACACGTCCATTTCTAGGTGAGACCCCACCTGACCTTCCTGCACACTGCAGGTGCTCCTGACTCCTCTCTGCTGCACAAAAGCATTTCAGGGAGCACAGCTTCTGAGCCTTATATTGCACCTGATGCCATCCCAAGTCTCACTTGGGCAGCCCTGGCCACTGTCTGAGAGCCCCCTAAAGCCCCCTGGAACCCCAGGTATGCCACCTGGAGGCATCAGGGCTGTCCATCTCCTGGGTCACACACACACAGTGCAGAAGGATGCTCAGGCAGTCAAGAGGTCAGGTTTACAGAGACACAACAGACAGTCTAGGAATAAAGGCAGACTTAGGAGGTTAGGAAGTCATTCTCAGCTCTCTGACAGGCTGACTGTGAGGTCTGATAGAAGCTGCATCCTTCTCATTTCTAAGGGAGATAACTGTGCCACTTTGTGTAGCCTGGACTGTGGCAGTTTGGAAGTGTGGAGGGAAGGAAGCGTTGCCCATGGGGAGGTTATCAACAGTGCACCAACACAAACACACCCAGCTGGGGCTGGGCACTCATCAGTGGGCACATCTGAGAGCTCTGGCCCAGCCTCTTCCACCAAATCCAGCAGCAAATCAACAGCAATTAGAGTCCTGCTATGGAGGCAGGGTTTTAATGTGCTCTTCATTACCATTTATAGCTGTCTGCAAACTGCAAAGCTGCACAGATCCCACTGTCTGTGAAAGAACTGAACCATACACCCTTTTAGAAATTTCTGATTACTCATTAATGGGTAATAAAAAAAGCATTTAGTGTGAGGAGGAGGAGGAGGAGGAGGAGGGAGTACCCCTAAATCTTACATATGCCTGAGCCCCACTGGTGTTAATGGAAAAACACTGAATATCACTCAAGGTCAGAAGCTACCTGGAAAAAAAATAATCCCAAGAGAGTCTGGAGAGCATTTTTTCCTTCTCTTTTCAAGACTTGAGTTGTGCATAAAAAAGCAACCTTTGTGCAAACCACAATGAACATTTGTCCAGCCTGAAACACATCCCACACCCAGGAGCAGCAGCACACTTGCTGCAGGTTTGGCATCCAAAGAGAAGCAGAAAGCTGGGGCACGAGCCAGTACAAATGGACATCACTCCTTCCTCACAGATCAAAAAGAGCCTCAGTCTGGTCCTTCCTCTATTCTGAAGCACTTTGCTATTCCCTACTTCATATATCCAAACATGCAGCTTAATATTTAGAGGAAGATCCTACTGCAAGATAAGAAGGAAAGAAGATTCCCTACATATGAATTTATTCTGAAGATTTGTTTATAAATAATTCCACATGTGGATATTGCTCATTGCAGAGAAAAAAGAGCTTGTTCTGGTTTAGTTTAACCCATCTTGGAGGTGTGAGACCCAATTCTCCTCTTTTTTGCATTAGTTTTATAGTGGTATCATTCCAGTGACTGCAGAGTGACTCCTTAAACCAACCCCAGCCCCACTGGCCCATCTCTAGCTACACCAGAGCAGTCACCAGTGCAGGCTGGCCTCCCCAGCACAATCTGCTCCATTTAAATCACTGCTGCTTTTAGCCTGATAGAAATAATCCTCCAACAGAGCTGACTTCACCCCTCGATCACCCCAGCATGAGCCAGAGCACTGCGCTGATGCCAGCAGAGTCACTCCACGTGTACAGCCACAGCAGCAGGAGGGATGTGCCTGGGAGCAGGACAGCAGCTGAGCCAGTGCCCCTCCGTGGGCCAGGACAGCCCCTGGCCACCAGGACAGCCCCTGGGCCACCAGGACAGCCCCTGGGCCACCAGGACAGCACAGGCACAGCGGCTGCCTCTGCCAGCCAGCCAGGTATATTTTTGCAGCTCACTTAATCCCTGCTGAAATAAGATCACTGTTAAGGCTGGTGAAACAAGGACATCTTAAAGACTTATAAAGCACCTTTGCAGCCTGTCTTAGTGCCTTAATCAGCACGCTGAGATCAGGAGACTCTGTTGAAGAGTTACTGCGTTACACTGAAATGTCTGCTCCGCTCTGGAGGGCAGCAAAGGCACCCCGATGCTCCTAGCAGAAAGTTCTATTTACTTCATGAATTTTTGAAGCTGCCTCATGAATTAATGCACAAAAATAACTTTCATATGAGAGTCCTCATTTACAAATGCTCCCTGGAAATATCGGTAGTATTTTAAATATACATCTAAAAATAAAGCAAGTGAACATTTAAAACTCTCTTCTGGCAGCAGCCTGGAGGAGGAAGCCCATACTCACAGTGGGGCTCAGCACAGCAAGAAGCAATGTGAAGGGTGAACAGAAACCCCAAAAAAGATGCTTACAGTGCAGGAGCACATGGGAGACAAACTCCACAGACCCTAGCTCGCCCACAGGAGCACAGCCCCTAAGGTAAAGTCCCATCCTCATCTCATCCTTGTGGATCCTTGCCTCCCTCTGGTAAGGGTCTGGAAAAATACTGGGCGAGGGCTGCACCTCAGATCTAGGGACCACTAATTGGTCATTCCACCTCCTGTGAGACACTCAGAAAACACCAGGTCACCTCAGTCCCTCCTGCGCCAGGAGCAGATAAAGCACAAGACCACCAAGTTCTGCACATCTGGTCTTTCAGACTGGATTTCAGTTACAAGGTCCAGCCAGGTCTGCACAGGATGAAATATTTGACCAGTTTCCCCAAAATACCTCTTGGTCACGACAAAGAAACCTTGAGGTTCATTTGCCCTGCCTGTGGCTCACACCACAACCAGCTCACATTGCTGTGATGAAGCCCGAGGTATTTTAGTCTGTGAGGCACTCAGATCCATCGGGATGAAAGGAGCTATATAAATGTAAATCATCCTCATTAATGTAAATTGTGGGACAATGCAATGTTTACAGTGAACAATCCCAGGGCTGAGCTTCAGAGTGTGTATGTTTATGTATCATTTCACCAATGAAGAACACAGTCCTCAGTGCTTGGTAGCTGGACACCAGAAAGACCATCCATGGTGTAGGAATGTGCCTTCTATGGACAGAGTGACAGAACTTTCCTCTGTCCCCCCAAAAAGGAAAGAGCCAGAACTTTCTTCCAGTGATCAGGTAGAAAAATCACTGATAGGATCTTGGGGACTTCACCTCAAGTTTGGGGACATCTAATTTGCCATAAGCCAAAAGAAGGGATAGAACAAAGAAACCAAATCGCTTTTGTGAGGTGTCTTTACCAGGAGCACAAGCCTGTGGCACCTGGGTCGATTTTGAGTTTCTTATTTTGCCTTTTATTAAACCTTTTTTGTTCCTGACGCTGTCACATCAGCCTCCTGCTCCTTTTATGCCTCCCAATGAATGCTGAGCTATTCTGGGGTATAACGTTTGGGTGTTGAGAGCTTATCAGATCAGCGCAAAACCCCAGGCAAAAACGTTATACCATGGAAGATCCAGTAGGGAACTATCCCACACCAGGCCAGGCTCCGAGGGCAGCACCCATGGCCACACAACATTCATCTCCCTTGTGTGCTCTTGAAAGTCTGTCAAAACCCCTGAAGTCCCTCCCTTGCACAGTTGTCCACAGCTGGAGTTTCTCTGTAACTGCAGAAGGTTAATTAAAATTTTTAAGACCACTTCTAAAAACCATGGTGACTTCAGTTCAAACAATTTGGTTGCTAAAGAGGGAGGAATTCACATTGAGGACTGAAATGTGCAGCTACAACTCGGACTGTGATACACACTGGCTCAGACCCTACCCGGTATCCATGAGATCCTTCAGGAATTACTCTGCTGGTTTGGGGTAAGCTTTGCACCAGCTGGCTTGATTCATGCCCTTCTCTGCACCCATTTCCAGCCTCTCCACGTTAAGCTCCTGTCCACGTGACACTCATCCCAAAAGAATACAGTCCTTCCTCTTAGATAGCCAAACCAGAGCATCAAAAGTTTGAAGAGACAATTTAATGCACAACCTCATTGCATTCACTGGGCACAGGGAATATGACTTGAAGGTCCAGCTGAACCTTTGCTCAGGTCAGAAAGTGTGAAAACCTGCAAGCCATGATGAAGCTGGAGGAGCAGGGATGTCCCTTGGTTCTGCTGCACACCTTCACCTGCACACTGAGGGCTGCAGGTCTGCACTTAGGGAGGGAACTGTTCCCCAGGAGATGTGACCAGCAGCCTGCGTGTCCCTTAGGGCACAACCACAGCTTCTGCAGAGTTCAGAATGGAGTGTGCCCCTGTGCAGGTGGCTGCCACAGCACCTGTAGAGCTGTATTTACCTCAGAAATGCTAATGGCAGGCCAGGTTCAGGGCTGGGAGCTGTGATGGGATGAGTTCCCAGGGCTTGCACCAACCCTGCAGAGTTTGCAGAGCACAGACACCCACACACATGCACAGAGGTGCACACAGGACACACTCAACCAAAATGCCTGCACTGACTGAACCACAACAGCTCCAGCTTAATCCCAAAATGAAAAGAAAGAGCAACTCATCTAATTTAAATTTCAGCCTTTTTCTTTTCTGTGCTTTTGTTTCAGTATTTAGAGCTCCAACTAACAAAACAACAGACACAATGCCATCTCCTTGGGAAACACATACTCAGCTCCTTCCATCTGCTCCTTCCCCAAACCCCTTCTATTCTGCAAAGCAGATTGTGCTGTGAAATATTAATACTTTGCTCTTCTATCATTATTTCCAACCCTGAATCTCAAGGCTTGTTCCCAGCTTCTGTGCCCCTTACATTTTTTCCAGGGATCACAGCACTCAATGGGTTATGTTACTGCACACTGTACCACGTCTGAGTGGAGCTTTCATAAAAAGGTGGAAGCAGTCCAGAAGCAGCTTCTAGGGAGCCTTCCATCTGCAGCAGCATTTTATTTCAACAGCAGAGGGGAAATTAGATCCCTATGTTGCTGATTGGCTTTGGGAGTCGACTCTTCAGTTGTGTAGGAGGAGTTCATTTCCACCAGAGCAGCGGTGCCGTGCCGGAGCTCCCTGGGGCTCTTGGGGCTCTCGGGGAACAATGATTGTTCAGTTCAGAGCAGCACTGAGTGCCCTGAACTCAAGTGATGCTTTTGCTCTACATTTCTTTGAATCTGACTCTGTGCTATTTAATCTGGGTTTCTGCTCCATCTGGCTTCTGACTAACCACGCCAATTTATTCCATGTGCTCGCTGAAGAAGCTTTTCTTTAGCACGGGAGAGTGGCTACAACAGAGCACCGTTCAGTAAGTCCATTTCAGTCCAGCTCTGAACCCCCTTTCTCCAAATGTTCCAGCAAACATGTCTTGAGCAGGAATTTCTGTGATTGCAGATAATTTAGATAAAGAAGAGTGCACAGAAAAGGCAACCCTGAACCAGGGTCTCACCTAGTGCACATCAGCTTTGGCACCAGTGGTTGCCAAACTGACCCACAGATGTTTGTGCCCAACACTGGGGACAGCTTGCTTTTCTCCAAGACTCTGGAGTCAAGGACATTCCTTCTTCTGAGTCCCTACCTGGAGCAGAGAGATGGCTGTCCAAGCCCAAACCTACTATGTTTTTTAAGGCCACATCTAAACAGAGCTGCAAGGATGATTTCTCAGTGCCATTTCCATGGTTTTTGGATCTGGTGGTAAATTAGCAACAGGATTACTCTTATTCTAGGAAAAGAGCATCATGCCTCCCAAGGCCGTAATGAAACTTCACATCTGCTTCATCTGTCTCCTGCTCAGCTGGGTAAGACAGGCAGCATCTACAAGGTAACCCCCACAAGAAAAGCTTTTCCCTTCTCAGACTGTTGATAAAAAGAACAGCAAGCACCAAGAACAGGGGCACAGCTCCAGAGTGCCCTCCATTCCTGTCCTCCCTGGAGACAGGGAGTCCTGAGGCAGAGCTGGAGAGGTTCCCTGGAGCAATGACAGCCCCGTGCCACAGAGCAAGGCAGCCTGGCCAGGTTCCACATTAAACCCATGAAAGCAAGGGTGAGAGCACAGCTCAGCCTGGGACGTGCCCAGGACTGGCTCGGGTACCGCTGTGGAGCCAGCAGCCGGTGTCCCCAGTGAGACGATGCCACAGGAGCTCATCTGCCACCACTCCTATTCGCCAACCCAGGCACAGGCATGTGGCAAACCCACTGCTGGCCTGCAGCAGTCACAGTTATGGATGTTTATGTTTTTGCAGCACCATAAGTCACCTTGGAGTGTCTGGCATTAAGCAGGATAATTTAGCAGGTTTTTCCAACGCCTCGGATTCCTCGCTGCTGAGGTGTAATGGCCCGAGTCCCTCCATAACTATACTTTTTCCTATTCACCTAAGGTCAGAGAGGGCCACTTAACCTTATTATTTCAGAAGGCTCAAACCTTTGACAATTACAAACAGGAGAGTAAAAACAAGAGCTAAATTTGTGTAATACATTACTTATCCTTCCCTAGCCTCTGAATCCAAGCAAGAAAGGTGATGATGGCTCTGACACCAGCTTCCTTATCTGGGGCCTGGTTTGAATGGGACCTACAGAGCTAAAGGTGGGAATAATTAACACCAAAGGCTGCTCCATGATGTGTATCCAAGTGGGTTTGTTCCTACCACACCTTCAGACTTCAGAAATGCTCTTCCAAGGCAAAGCTGAGGTAATATGGGGAGAAGTGTGCAAATATGTTAACAGAGGAGCAGACACAAATCAGCTGCTGCTGGCACATTCTCGATGATCCTGTCCCAAGGGTGCAGCACCTCCTGGCAGCAAGCCTTTGCTGATCTTGCTGCTGTGGACTCCCCTTGCGGATGGCCACAGACCACGTATCCCACAACAGAAACTTTCTGCTGCAGCCTCTTCTGGTATTTCCTTGCACAGAAAATCCCCAGTCACTGGCAACACTTGCACTGCAAATAAAACCTGAACAGGCAGCGGCACACCCTCCTGAGCATCCTTGCATTTCTGCCCAGCCAGTGTCCCTCTCCAGGAAAAGAGGTCCTGCACAGCCCCTCAGCTGCTGAGGGAGAAACAGTGCAGAAATCCTTTTCCTAAACAGTCAGTGATAAATGCATTAGGACTGGGACATGCCCCGCTTGTGCAAAGGGAAACAGGAAGAAAATGCATCACTGCTTGATCCACATGATGAGGAATTTTTAAGATAGTTAATGACAATTCCAAACCTCCAGCTGCAGAGAGACACCGCTCAGGTGAAGCAGCACTGCCTGGGCACAACTTCATGAGCTTCCTTTGCTCTAAAGAGACAGGCAGAACAAATCCCTTCTTAAATGCAATCCTGCAACCCATTTCAATACCTAGTGCTGGAAGATGAAGCTTCCGTCAAGCCAGTCAGGGCTGAAATATTGTTTATTGTACCTGAAAATTAATTTCATACCTTTTGGGGCATCACCAGATTGTTCAATCACTGACTGTGCACATGAACCTGCAAGTTTAGTGGCCAATTTTCTTCAGGCGTACACTAAAGTGCACCCACGTAGTTAAGATCAAATTCAGCCCATGGTGTTGGAACATTATGGTACATAACTCAACAGAAATGTCAGACCTGTGACTGTTAAAGCATAATATTTACTGTGCACCATCACAAATTTACACAGCTCAACACTGCAGCCCTTCGTAGGTATACAATGGTCCAGGGAGCCAGAAGAATTAATTTTTCATACATTGGATGAGAAGCTGGTGTGAAGTTTTCCCTCCGGGTCAGCCATGGGCTGTCAGTGCAAGGAAGATACCCCAGGGTGTACATCTGCTGTTCACAAATGCAGCAGCCCCTGAATTCAGATCTAGGATATGAGGGCATCCTGACCAAACAGCTACAGCAACCCAGCAGTGCTGTACACTAGAGGACATTACACATACTTGGCCAAAGACTCCCACATTTATTTGTCAGGAACAGACTTGGACTGTCTGCAGTGGTTATAGTGGCAGGTAACCAGGAGGTCACAGTGACTCTGCTGGGTTACAAAGGTCTAGGGAAGAGAGGAGGTCTGACACTCAGCCATAAATCTGTGGTAAACTTACTGACTCCCCACTGTTTCTTTTGGGCAAACATGTTTAAAAGCAGGTGCAAAACTGAGTTTTAAAAATAAATATTAACTGTCAGAGTTCACAGACCACAAATTTACCCTGTTTCTTTTAAAGTAAGTATAAACACTGAAAGTGTTTATTCAAGCTTGCTTGCCCATGTCCATCATGAGAAACATTGGGATGTGAGAAATATCAGTGCTGAGGAAAGATGCATCCATGTTTTCTGGGCCACCAGACCTGCTGCTTTTCTGCCAAAGCCTTCTACAAAGCCAGTGAGTCAAGGCACTGAAGCCCTCAGTGAAGAGAGGGATCACTTTGGGGCACCACTGAAAGCTGTCACCACCAGACACAAGCACGCCTCAATGCTGCCCCTCAAATCATCCCAGCACTGCCAAGATGAAGCTGAATTTCCCCAGAGCAAGGATTTCTGATCCAACAGTCCACAAGGAAGGGGGCTGCTGCCTGGCTGGAGCAGGCTGATGTACAAACACCTGGTGGCAATGGCTTTGCGTCACTGCAAGCCACAACAGTGAGAGTGTACATAAATAACACCTGCCCAAATGTGTGTTTATACAGAGCAAAGTAATAGCTCCATCAGACCTTTACATTCTATCAACCAAATAATATGAGTTTTTAAAAGCATTTAGTACTTTTAACAGGCATTTTAACAGCTCTCATAACTCAACTGCATCTTTGCTGTAAATCACTTGACAGCTGAATACTCCATTATATGATCTAATCCCCTTCAGCATTTCAGAAATGAAGAAAAAAACCTTCCTAGGGTTGTTTAGAAAGGCAAACAACTTTGCTAGGTGCTTGTAATGGGAGAAAAACCAGTCAGGCAGAGGCCAGTTAAACTCATGTGCCCTGCTTTGTGTGAGCACAGAGGCCAGTGCTGAAAGGAGCTGGTCCAGCATCACAGAGGACAGTCCTGCCAAAGAGCCCAGTGACATCCAGCCCAGCAGGAGGAACCCTGAAGGCAGCAGAGGAAACAGCCCATGCTTTTCTGAGAGGCTGCCCCCAGTGCAGCAGCACCATCCAGGGCTGGTACCAGGGGCCTTTCTCCCCCTGGACTCCCCCTGAACACAGGGGCTGGGGGGTCACACACACCTGAGCCCACCCCACACACAGAGGGAGCAGGTCCTGACCGAGCAGCTCTGTGGAACCCCTCCCTGCTGTCAGCCAGGAGCAGGGCATTTAGCTTCAACCTGGAACCTGCTGAGGGAACAGGAAACCACCCACACCCCCTCTGTGACAAACAGGAATCACCACCTCCCAGCTCAGCAAGGACAGAGACCAGCTGAGGGGAGCAGAAGATGGGAGAACACAAACCCACTGAGGAGCAGGGGTGTCCACACACATTCCCTGATGTGGGCATGAAACACTGCATTTGGAGCATCCAGCCTCCATTTCCCCTCACCTCCCTCAGAAGTGGTGGGTTAGATCCTGACAGTCCCATCCTGTCTCCCACCCCCAGAAGGAAGGCCCAGTTCTTGTATTCTCTCAAATATTTCTAAGTGCACAGACAGGAGCAGGAGAGGCAATTTAGTCTAGATGTAGATGGAAAGGAGATCTGCAACAAACCAGTGTTTAAGAAACACTGCCTCAAATCAGACATTTCACTCTGCTTCACTCTGCCTTTATGATCTCTACTCCGATGAGCTCTTTAAAAAAACAAATACACACAGACTCTTGCTACATACATATATCTCCATCCAGATGAATGCTTTGGTTCACTTAGCAGAAGTTTTTCTTGGCTGTAAAAGATGGCAGGCTGGGGAGCCTGAATGAGCGTGGGGAAGAGCCGAGACAGCTGGATCCCAGTCGTGTGGAGCCTGCACCAGCCCCGTGGAAAACACGGAGCAGGCCAGAGCCAACACAGAGAGACTGACTTCATGCAGGGCCCTGCACAGACAGCCACAATGACACAGTGGGGGTACCACATCGGCCACATTGCCTTAAATAAATGCTTGGTGAAGCTCCTGTAGGCTTTGAGTATGGATTTATTGTTTCCCCCTCCCCAAAGCACAAAATACTTAAGAGACAAAGATCTCAGCTTACTCATTTGTTCAGAGCTTGGACCTGCAAACACTTCCCCAGCTCTCCAGAACTGCACAGAGTCAAATTTGCTGTGCTGGGACCTCTGGCTGGGTCTGCTGCCACAAGCCTGGATGGCAGAGCAGGCACGAGCCTGGCAGTGAGGTGGGGATGAACACCCTGTGTCCCCATGCCTGGCAGGGCTCCTGGACACGCTGGGACTGTCAGACTGGCCACCCCACCATGACATCGTCCATGCATGGCTTTGGTTCACCATGTGCCAAAATAATACAGCCAGCCCCATGCTTGCTAAATAACAAACACCCCTGGAGCTGCTGACAAATCCTCCTTGCAAACCTTTCCTCTAGGCAACTTCTGCCCCAATTCTCCCCGCATATCTGAATATAACATGGGCAGAACCTTTCAGGCTGGAGCGCATCCTTCAGCTTGACCCCAAGCCCCAGTAAACCAAATCATCACATCCTGGTGAATCACAGAGGAAAACAACAGAAAAACGAGCAAGAGAATCTGCTGGGACATAACAAAGCCCCACAGAAAATCTTCCCCAGCAGGCTTTTTCAGGCAAAGGAAGGAGGTGAAATACTAAAGGGTGGAAGAAGGTAAATTATCAGAGTTGAGACATTTCAAATGACTGTTCCCTGCTGCGTTCAGCAGCTTTCCTTGATGGAGTCACTAATCACTGTAGTTTACCGAATGACCTTGTTGTGGCCATCTCATCTTCAGGGGACCACGAACTGCAGCAATCCCTGGTGCAGGGAAATGCCTTTTGGGCTGTGCTAAATCACACTGAATGCTGACCACAGACTGTCAGGACAGAGCAGAGGAACAGCCCACTTTGGGGTAAAATATCTCCACGGAGGTGTTCATCCTGTCCAGCACATACAGCAAGCTTTGTACTCCAGGCAGAGGTGGAAAGATTGGGGCAGAAATCCTCCTGTACATACATTTAAAATACTGGCTGCCACAAGCTGGAAAAATGCTATAGAAAAATTAAATATTTACTTCTTCTGTTTGTTCATATCTTTCATTAGTTACTCAGCTGTAACAGTCATTAAAATGCTGAAAGGGAACTTCATGTAAATTCATCACTAGCCTGGGAATACTCCTGCATTTGTGAGCAGGCTGCGTGCTGCAGCAGAGCTTGGAGCCTCAATTTCCCTACAGGAAAGGCCAAATGTCTGGTTCACTCACAATTTACAAATGATTATTTTTCTAATTAATCATTCATCAAAAAACACAAATAGCAACAGGGCATGAAAGGCAGTGCTGGCGTTAACAGAAGGCAGAGTCAATCCATCACATCTCACCCTCAGCTGCTCGCAGGGGAGACCCTCCAGTGTGGCAACTCCAGGGGCTGCAGGGAAGGAGCTGGGGAAATACCCTCTGTTCCCCCCAGTTACGATAAGGAAAGGGATGATGTATGTTTCTGTAATGCCAAACCTCATCTGTGTAAATTGGAGTTGGAACAGCTCTGTGAAACGTATTGGGAGCTAAACACGATGATGAAAAGAGGCAGGTTGGGATCTTGGGATGAGGAAAGGAGGGGCAAGGCGGAGTGTGGGAGGAGAGAAACTTCAGCAACACAATGCACCAAGGCTGGAGAGACACAAAAACAACCCTGGGGGAAAGAGGCCGCAAGAGAGGCAGAACAAGCAGCAGGGACTTGCCAAACACCCTCCCTGGCTCTCTGCAGCAGCGACTTGGCTGCAGCTAACCCAGCACCTCGTGGGGCCGCCTGGACCCACACAAGGTTGGTCCTCTCAGCCCTCGTGCTCCAGACCACTGAACTGTGACTGCAAGTGCCAACACACTGATCCCTTTTTTTGCCTTAGTTTGGATTAAGGATCTCTGAAACCACAAGCAAATCCTCTGACTATATAATGTATCTGGATTTCACCGCTGCCGGTGTTCAGAGTTTGACCCTGAAGCCCTCTGTGTTGCTCACTTGCCAAATGGCTTGCAGAAGAAGACAACACATCCACACACCTGGAGTTTGAAAACAAACTGTAAATGCACAAGATTGTATCCTTTCCACAGCAATTCTCTGTTCTCATCATAATTAATCCAGGCTAGATCTTTCCTGTACTCCAAGGACAGCTGTTTGAAAGGTGTAACTATTTGCAGAACCCCAGATCTCTCCTTGCTTTGGCTCTGCCTTGCCCAGGCTGCTGGGCCAACCTCTTGCCAAGACAACAACTCTTCAAAAGGCAGTATGAACTGGTAAAAGCAGGCAGCAGCATGATATTTCAGCCTTGCTATAGTCTCCTGCTGCTTTTTATTACACTTCACAGGGCTAGGCTTGAACCATATAATCACATTTCAAAGAGACTGCAGTATTGTTGGCAGTTGCTTCATTCTTGACCACTGAGATTGTGAGATCTGTCCTTGCTGCTCGGAGAAAGAGAAGATTTCCTCCTTTCAGCTATTAATTAAACAAACTTAAACCCTACAGCCCAGTAACAAAGCACATCCAAGATAACCAGGACTTTTGCAGGATTGGCTTTTACTGAAACTCTGCCAGTGCAGCCTCTCCATGTGTTGCACAGGGTGGGCAAAGCAAAACAAGCCCAAAACAGGGAAATTATTCTGGAGAGCAGAATACCCCACACATCCTAATATATACCATTCCCCAGCACCCTCAGGTGAAGCAGTGATCTGTCCTGTGAAGAGAGACTCTTGAGGACAGACATACTGCTAATGAGGCAAGTATAGAAGAGCCTGTAGCCCTTCTCCTGGAGCTCTAGTGGGTTTGTCCTGAATGGAGTTACCAGGTTCAGATCAAAGTGGGTTCTTGAAACTGCACGGCCAAACCTTGGACTGCTCTCAACCTAATTCTGACACCCTCAAGGAGTTTGCCCTGACTCTCTGGATAGGCCAGGCACAACAGTGGGCAGGAGGGATGGTCGCCTCCCCAGAGGGCAGCATCAGCCAGAACTTGGGAAGCCTTGGATGAAAACCTCACCACACTGTGAGGTCACTGGTCCCTTCAGGTTTCAGATCCTCGTGTACAGCACTGGGGCCATTACGTGCTGGAGACGCTGGGACAGGAGGATCTCATGGGAATGAAGGACACATAAGCTGCTCAGAGAGCCAGGAAAGGATTTCCTTAGGAGACAAAATAGGAAATCCTGAGCTTATCAACAACACATACAGCACAATACCCAGCAACCTCCCAAGACAGCACTTTACTTAATGGCATGAACTCAGCAAAGCAGAAGCAGTGACAGTGCCTGAAGGGAAGATGGAGCCATGGCACACACCCCAGTAGCTCCCATGGCACTTCTGCAAGGGCCCAAATCCACACAGCAGCAGAACAGCCTTGCAAAACCCTGCCTGCAAGTTACTGATGGCACAGGAGGAGCTGCAAGAAACACAAATTCAAGCACAGTGTAAAAAGCAAATATGTGTGCAGCTGTGGAGGACAGCCAAACCCACCTTCCTACAGCCCAGTAACAGGCAAACACGGGCTTCAAACTTGCCATGGGGGAGGAGAGAATCACTGCAGCATTTCTATGTTGGACAAGTCCAACAAGAAACTCAATCCAGTCACCAGCATTTCAACACAGAAGCCCTGTATTAGCTCATGAGCACTAAATGAGGGCGGAAATCCATAACAGCAGAAGCCACTGATAAGAAAGGATCACGGGTTCCAACTTTTTCTGGTGGTTGGCCTCTTCTCTCCAGTACTTGCATTAGTATTTCTGTGAAGCACCCACTGCAACAACTGTAACTGTAAGCAATTCAGAATGAAGTCGCTTTTGGCCTCAGATTTGGGGCACTTCTAAAGGTTTTATTATTAGGCAGACTTC
Organism: Motacilla alba alba; assembly: GCF_015832195.1. NCBI lineage: Eukaryota > Metazoa > Chordata > Aves > Passeriformes > Motacillidae > Motacilla > Motacilla alba. The sequence goes on along the minus strand of NC_052034.1, from coordinate 9,104,370 downwards.
TCACAGGAAAACTATGACATAAATGACGTGTCTGAGTATTTTTTCTAAGTGAGAGTATTTCCTGACATTATTTTCTCGTGTTTATGTTCTCTCCAGTGCATTCTATTATAGCAAATCTGTTTGGAAGGGCTCCATTCCTAAAGATGACACAAGCTCCAGGAATGCCTTCTGCCCAAGCAATATTCCTAAAGAAACCAGTTGTACCACTCGTGTGCTTCACCATGATCAGATGCACAGGGGCACTACATAAGCAAACCAAGAGCACCAACACACTGCAGACTGGGCTAAAAATACCCAATTATTTCAGTTTTTGAAGCTACCACTTTTTCTAGCCTATTTAGCAAGATCAGTTTCTGACCCAAGATCTGCATTTACGTAACAGACACCCCCATCCAAACTCCATGCTCAGGGACAGAGTGCTGAAAACCAATATGAGTTCTCTATGAACGTCTCCAGTTCTTCAAAAACACAGCTAACCTACTCCCTGAAGGAGGACATGGTAATCACTCATACCCTTTATTTTTAGCTTTGCTCTTCCTTCAAAGCCCAGCGAGATATGTGGAGTTTTGCAGTGTGCAGAGAATCCCTGCTCGTGATTAACATCTCTGTGAATAATAGAGCTTTAATCTGGTTTCAGTCAGTTACCTACTGCTTCAGCAGTTTAACATCATGTGGGACCAGGAGCAGTGAGGGTATCCATGCAGCTTTCAGATAACTCAAAGTAGTACTACAAGGCTTAATTAATTGAGATCACCAGATGAAAAATCTCATAATATAAAAAAATCTCATCATATAAAAGGTAAAACATCTGCTGATGCTCAGACAGCCCTGAGATGGGATGCTACATGGAAATCTCAGACACAACTCCAAAGAAAAGGGACTGAGAATCATCTGCCTGTAAGAATTGTGTTCCTCCTGCTCCAGAGTCCCATCCTCAGCTGGGTGATGGGTCTGAAATATAATGGCAGGAACACAAGCAAAGTTCAGTGTTTTAATCAGACACCTGTCTTCAAGCCCAATCTTCCAGTAAACCCAGTGTGGACGGAGCTGCTCCTTTTCAAACAGCACGAGGGTGAAGGCAGCTCAGGCAGCAGATCCACCTCCCAGGCCATGCACATGCTTCCTGTCATTGCACAGGTGGTTTTGGTGCCACCACTCCTGGCTGAACAGCAGCAGAGAGGGAGATGCAATTTATGCAGGCCACACTGTGCTATTGCTGCAACTCATTCTCCTTCCATTTGAAACCTTCCCACATTCAGAGAGGGGCTGATCTGAAGCCAGCCAATGTCACTGCGAGAGCACAGTTCCAAAGCTGGCATCTCAAAGGCAATCAAACCCTGCTGCACTGGTTCCTGCTCTCAGCACACCTCAAGTGAGAGAAACAGCCAAGCATCTAAAGATGCTTTGAAAGGGCAGCTTGGTATTTTCCAGGCCTCCTTGGACATAACTGACCCAGAGAAGGCCCCTGGCTGCACCAGCCAGTTATCCTTTGAGCAGTGACCATCTATCATCCCCAGTCATTCAGCCATGAGTCACAGCTGTGCTCAGACCCTGTTCAGACATCTGCTCTCCTGCTGTCCACGTTCAGATCCTGCAACAGATCCAGGTTCTGCTGGAGTAGTAGGCAGACTGCAAAAATCATTTTCAACTCACCCTCCTCATCATGTAAGCCAAGCTCTCTTCTCCACCAACTTCTTACTCACCACCACTCCTCTACACCCACATCCTCAATGCTCAGAGCTAGTGCTGGCTGTCTGTGAGGCCATTCTGATCCATTTCTGTAAGCCCTGCACAGACCCCTGGCACTCCAGCAGGCACTGAGAGCTCCCACAGCTCTCACACAGAAATGTCAGACCAACCAACAGCATTAATTACCCACAGGGACACAGCTCCGACCCAGGGTACTGCCTCAGAGGCTGGCAGTGCCCCACAGAGACACAGAAACACTTAGGCTGGAAAAGCCCTTTGACAACACCCAGTGCAACCATTCCCCAGCACTGCCAAGGCCACCACTAACGCATGCCCCCAGGGCCTCATCTACACATCTGTTAAATCCCTCCAGGGATGAGGACTCCATCACTGCCCTGGGCAGCTGTGCCAGGGCTGGACAACCCTTTTGGAGCATCTTGACCCCTGGCACTCACCTGCCTGCTCACAGCACCACTGCCCAGCACCACTTCCCAGTCTCGTGGGACAAGGCTCCTGATTAAATCCAGGCAAACCTTTCTAGAGACTGGGCTGATTGGCATACCTCTATCTTCTCTCCAGTTCACAATATAAATGTGATACTGACTCTTTTTTCCCCCAAGTATATATTTAGGCATAATATATTTTAATGGCAAAAAGATGCTTTGTTCCATAGGGGATGTGTGTATGTGTGTGTATTTGATTCCTGTGCTTCAAACAGATCCAGGAATGGAATTTCATACTTTCATAAAATTAGGAACAGATGTTGTGGACAGTTTAAACCAGCAGAGAAAATAATAAGAGGAACACTCCAAGAAAGGTGACATGAAAAAAATGCTGAACCTTGTAGGAAAATGGAAATACAATAATGACTGTGGGACTTCTGGGACACATGGGTCCATGCCACAAATCCCTCAGGAAAGACAGCTCCCAGCTGGGGCACACTGAAGTTTCTTCTACATGAGCTAGAGAGAGAAAAGTAATAGATAACAGCAGCCAAGTATAAAGTACATTTATCTTCTAGTACAACAGAGATGCAGTTCACCTGAAAATATAAATCACGGCACATGCCAAGAGAAATCCCTTCATTTTCTATCAAGTTTACGTCAAAATATTAAAACCAATGAAAGGTTGAATTATGTTTGCCTGCTCCTTCTCTCTTTACCTCTTTCTGGCAGGTCCCTTGGCTAGGACAGGGGGGTTTCCTGGGAAGCTGAGGCACCACCAGGCACTTATACATTTGTTCAGTGTTCTGTATTTCCATTCCAGCTTTCAAAAGGGATGGAAACCTCTCCTGATGGCTTTCAGTGCCCTGTTTGTTATCACAAGGTTTGTATCTGGGGTCGAACCCAAGCCAGAATCTGTTTGGAAATGAACAGGTTTGGAATGAATGTCCACATCTCTCTTTTCCACGCTGGCTCGGGGGATGCCTCACCTGGAAGGAAAGGTGCCATATTTCCATAAGGACAGGCCCTGCTCAGAGTGTCAGGAGTGCTTGCAGCCTGTCTCTTCAGCTCCATACAGCACTGCATGGTGCCACTGGCATTGTCACCCCCATTTTGCAGAGCATTATGCTGAGGTATGGAGGACGTTAAACAACTTTTGCCTCGGGTCACAGAAAGAAGGGCAAGAACGGGACTGGAATTCAGACCCCAAGCTCAGATCCTGCCTCACACTTCCTGCACACAGAAGAACCCATATTGGACTTGCAGATGACACATTTGCATTGCAAAGTGAGGAGCAGTGCATAAATGCCTGTATGTACAAGCAGATGTGTATTCAGTAGGCAGATCTTTGGAAATTCACCACATAACATTCTGTCTACAAGTCAAAAGCCATCTCCAATTGCTAAAACTTAAATCAAAACACAAGTTGCTACGATTCATAAGGAGCTTAATATTTATTACCATGTATTGCAAGCGTGCAGCAATGTAGAAAGACTCCCTTACTGTCTCCAGTGATTATTCAAGGGACTGGGAAAAGAAAGAATAGCCTTTGATAATAACAAAAAAAAAGCAAGTGTGGAGAAAGCAATGTATTAAATCCTTTTCACAGCCAAGAGGCCAATGAAAATGCTATATATTTATAAAGGAAATGAAAACCTGTCAGGGACAAAATGAACTGAATAACAGAGCTTGGGCAGAATAAAGATAAGCAAGAACTCAAGAACGAAAAACACCACCGGGGTGGAAAATGCAGCATGCTCTGCATCCCTGGGAAGAGGGCTCAGAATGGATGTACCCATTTGGGGACAGGTCAAAGAGGAGTCCCAGCTGCTCCCTTCTTCTGATCATCTGCAGGCCAAGTGAGGCCAGCAGATGTGCTGCTCACAGGATTAATGCTGAAACACCTGGAGCATCTCCTGTGCCCTCCCTTGTAGGGATCCAGGGGAAGAGCAGCCTGCCCTGCCTGGAGCAGGGGGGTGCTCAGGACACAGCACAGTGTCTGCAGAGCAGCAGCTCCAGAGCCACAATCACTGCTCCAGGCTGCAGTGAGCTCTGGCTCCACACCCTGGATCTGCCCCACCCCTCTGCTGAGCCCACCAGGGGTTCATGGTCGCAGCAGCCTTGGGGCAGCAAGAGGCTGCAGGGGCAGGCATCAGCCCCCAGCCCACGGGAGAGGATAAAGCCTTCAGGATACAGAGACAGAAAACCTCTCATTTGCCACAGAAAAAATGCCCACGGACCAAAGATCTGGCCTCTATGGGCTGGTCTGAATTCTAATTCCACAACTGGAAGAGCTGGCCCGTCATATTTCTAAATTCTTGATGTTAAAAGACTACTTGAAAAATCACTGGGAAATATGACAATTCATGAAAACTCACAAAAAAGACAATGGTTATAAACCCTATCTTGATAGAAACAAGGCTTTTTAGTGTGCAGATGACTTGGATTCAGTTCCTGATATTAAATAATTTAGCTTTATGTATCTAATTGCAGGAAGTTTGTGTGATTTTGAAAATAAACAACATAAGTATTTCATAATTCAGATACTTAATTACTATTACCATATTGATTGCAGGAAATAGGATTAACCACACATTATATATTGTCAGAGGATAATGTCAACAATCTTGAAGTGAAGGCTACCAATGAATTAGCTGGCTGCACTACATTAAAAACAAAGCCCAAACCATGGCCATCGGGAAGGAGCATTCCCAATTAACTGGCATGTTCATCATGCCACATGGACTTCCCAGTAAATCCAGGAGGGGAATAAAAACTGTACACATGCAAAGTTAGACTCATGCTCAGGAGGAAGAAAGTTAGAAAGTCTTTATCTCTTGAAGTTTTCCTTTCTGAGATGATTCATCAGAGCAGTCATTAAATAGGTCCCAAAATGAGTCCTACAAAGAACAATAATGCTCCTTAACCCACCAGTTCCTATAGAGATGTTTGGTGAACCAGCAGGAAGTGATGCCTTGTGAAGGCTGACCTAGAACAGAGACTAGATGGAATTAAAGAATAAAGCAGGGATTTATTAAAAGGCATCAATGGATCCACCTTGGGCAGCACAACCCAAAATGGCCACAGAAATGGAAAACAGGTCATGGGGTCTCTCAGTTTTATAAGTTCTGCTCCATTTGCATATCGGAGTTAATTGTCCAATTAAGCCTCTTTCCCCACAGAAATCCAGCCCATGAAGTCCCATCCTGCTTGTTTTCTCTCTTCAGCCCACGTTATTTGTGCTCTTGGGCCTGAGATTTGGATCATTTGTCCTTGGTCCCCAGCTGGAGAAGGAATTGTTTTGTCTCCCTGCACTGTGCAGAGAGCTTACTGTCCCCTAATATGAGGCCCAGAGCCACACTCTAAAGCAGCACAGAATCTGAAAAATAGAAAAGCTAAAACCTGAGGCACCAGAGGGATCTGCTGGAGCGTATTTTCCAAAGGACTCCTGAGGGTGGCTCGACCTGTGCAGCTCACCAGGTCACCTCCTCCTCCCTGTGACCCTGCTCTGCTGGGCTCTGCTGCCAGGGCAGATCAGTCACAGAGGCAGAAGTGCCTCAGCATTTACACCAAACTCACCCAGGGCTCTGCCCCTGCTCCCCTTCAAAGGGTGTGCCATGGGACATGCCTGGGAAAGCTGCATGAAACACTGCCATGGCTTTGCATGAGAGACATTGTGGGAAGTGATGCAAAGCTTTGCCTTTCTCCCAATCCTATCTCCCTGTCTCACAGCAGGAAGTGAGTGCATTGGTGATTGGCCAGCACTGAAACCACCCCACTCATCAGCACATTGGCTGGGAAATCTCAAAATTGGGGAAATCTTAAATTGGCAAAGCAAAACCACTACAAACACCAACATGCGTTTCCTACCCAGTAAAGCTCTCCAGAGCAGCTGTTTGCAGTCCCTGCACAGCCATACCCACCTGCAGCCAGGACGGCTGTGCTGTTAAACCCCCAGACGATACCCTGGAGTACAGCCTGGACACTCTGCTCAGTTCTCTCAGCATAGACATGCTGTCATCTCAGATGGCAGCAGCAGAGGTTAAGCTGTGCATCAATGGGAAGCATTGGCCTCAAATCTGAAAAGATGCTTTTAAAACCAAAAACCACAAAAATGCACTGGGTTTGCATCTTCCTCCCTGCAGACTGCAGTTGCCTCTCCTTACAGCAACAGAAAGGGCAGTAACAGGAAAGCAGCAGAGGCCTTTCCCTTGTACATGAAAAGTGGGTTGAGAATCTCCACACGGGCACTTAAACATCTCTTGCTGTATAGAACACAATGCTCTGATACTCTTGTTGTTTGCTTTTCATCATCTCAAGGATTCCACAAATCCTCGAGTGTGCTGGGAGCTGTTGGACAGATCCTGCGGGGGAAGGTGGCAGTGGGGGAGGGAGGGAGCCTGGCAGCATTCCACCGGTCTGCTCAGGCAGGGATGGCCACTCTGACCACGGCAAAGTGCATCTCCAGGCATCACAAACACAGCTTTCAGCAGCCCTGCCTCGCTGTTTTCTCACCATCAGAGGAGCAGGAGAACACAAACCCTCAGTTCAGGGGAAGGCACAAACCTGCTGCAGTCACCCACCCACAGACAAGGGAGTCCCCTCGGGGCAGCTCTTCCAGCTGGACAGCAGCTTTGCAAAGGAAATGTCTCAATGCCTTTTAGCCTTGAGAGCAGAGTAAATCCCTTCAACCCAAACTAGCATCCAAATTAGCAGCCAAAGGAATGCCAATGGATGTCCCCAGAGAAACTGGCTCTGGCAGGAGGAATTAGCACTTTGATCCTCCTCTCTGGACACTGGAGCAGCACTCATTTGTGCTCACAGCTAACACAGTGCAGGACCCAACACATGAGTTGTTCCTTGAGGAGACTGCCCCTGACAGTGTGCTGGGGCCACCTGCCTGATCCATGGCAAATGCTGCATTCCCAGTGATTGTCCAGGATCTCCCACCATGGCTTCACGCCTGGCTTCAGCCCCTGCAGAAATACTGCTGCATTCAGAGCTCACCCTGACTGCAATCAGCACCTACTACACCTACAGGTTTTTGCTTTGGCTCCTTCTGTGACAAGGTGGGACTACAGGAAAGTGATGTCTGTCTTTCAAATGCAGAGAAGCCCTGCCTGGTTCCCAAGGCTGGCATCACTGGTACAGCACTCGCAGCCTGAGGGGGCTGCTGGGCATTTCCCACAGCCTAAACCAGGCAGAGAGTCCAGAGAACAGTGTTCCACAGCAGCCTCACACGGGGATTTAGGAGCTAGGACACCAGGATTTGCATCCTCATCTCCCCCAGAGACAGGGCAGAAAAGAGGAGCTGGACTGGTGTGGGGCTGGCAAACATCCTCAAATCCCCCATGAGCACCCTGAAAGGTCGATTACTGCAACATTTTCACATGCAAATACCTCAGAGCTAGCTTCTCTGATTGACTTTTACCAGATTGATCCAGGGCCCACAGGCACTAAACTCAGGCTTTAGCAAGCAAGAGCTGTGGTCTGATTTCAGCAATGCCTGGTGCCTACCTCAGCAGGGAACAACAGACAACTCCTGGCACTGCCATGGAAAACCCTGTTCATTATCTTTATAATTCTGTATTACATGATTCAGCTACAAAAGATCTCCCATCAGATGTGAGAGAAAGAGAAACTGCTGTATTTACATAGAGCAGCACATAGTGTGTGTGTGTGTGTGTGTGTGTGTGTGTACACACCTTCCTTATGTTTTTCCAGGAAGCTACAGGAATCAAAATCCATTTCCATTTGAATCAGAGAACCCTCACCGACTTTCTTGAAAATCCCTTCATTTTTCCTTTCCTCAACGTTGCAAGCTTAACCAAATATCCTAAAACTGAAACACAAATGAACACCAATGACTCTGCCCCGACTCCACCTCATCTACACAAAAGGAGTGTTTATGAACTCCTTACCAACACTAGGAGGATTTCCTTGCCCTCTCTGGAACCCAGCAAACCGTGGCCAACTGCTCAAAGTAGCACAAATCTTGGTGACTTTAAGCCAGATGAAGTTTTAATAGCAATGCCAGGAGTAGGTAATGGAGGCAAACAGACACAGCCCTCTGCAGCCACCAGGAGAAATCCCCATGTTCTGAAGCAATGGCAGACACTCCTCATGCTCCACATTGGAAAGCACAAAGATGCTCAATGAGAATCAGAAAGCAAAATACTTTATGGCACATTCAAAGCCCAAATAATAATGTTGACCTGGACATAAGTGCATTTGAACAGAAGTAATTCCAAAAGGACCCAACAGCAGGAGATTTCACGGCAATGCACAATGTTTCCAGCAAATTCAGCTGAGGTTCTGGACCTTGCACAGCCAGCACTTCACCTAAGTCTATTTTTTGGCATACTGTGTGACCATAGAGGCCAACATAAAGATTACTTTCCCCAATGCCAGTTCATAAAGGAGCACCAGCAAAATACACAAGGCAGCACCAAGAACCCAAGGAGCTCTCCCACATCTGGAGGCAAGGAGCCTCCTTCCCCACAGAAACCCCACAGACTAGGGGCCCGACACCACATTCCCCACAATGGAATACCTCAAAAACAGGTCCCTAAGGAGTTAAATTTAGAGATAAACTCTCAGTCCCACTTGAATGACGCTTTTGTGGTGACTCAAACAGGGCTGTGAGTCTAGATGACGACTTGGTTGGTTTTTGGGAGGACACCAAGGTGCAGCCCAGCTGTGCAGTCATTTCAGCCAGCACACACGTCTGCCTGCAATATCACGTGTCAAAATACTTCCAGCAGAACAGGCAAACTGTAAGGACATGATGACATCCACACTCCATTGCCATGGTGCCTCATCAGACAGCAGGAGGAGGAGCTCAGGCCTGGGCAGAGCACAGCACATCCCAACCCTGCAAGGCACGGCTCCCAGCACCCCTTGCCCCACTCCTCTGCTAATGTAACACCCCAGAAAGGCATGGCAAAATGTAAACATGGAAAGTTCAGATTTCTTGATAAGACAAGGAAAACCACAGTTCCTGGCATCTCATATTTCCAGAAATCCCATGGCAGGTTTCCTTGTTGGAGGTGACCTGACCCCCATCAGGCTCCAGCACAGGTAATCAGCTTTTCTTCTGCCTAGATCAAACAGCTCCAACTGTTCCATCCTCTCTGGAGCCTGGCACTTTGGAGATGTAACAGCTTCTAGCTTTGCAGAGGAGCCACTGTGGGGTGAGCACTGAGGAGATGAGCCTGGCACAGCTTTCGGGGGTGCCCAAAGCAGCTGGCTCCAAACCTTCCTTTTGCTTGAGGCATTTGATGCCCATTTTGTAACAAAATCCCAGTCAGCCTGTAAGAAAAACTGGATGATTAAATAGTGGCAAAAGCTCATAATTATCAGTCTACAGCAACCAGGCAGCATCCCTGGTTAGAAGAGAGGCTACACAAGACCTTGATAACAGGGTGACCACAGTGGGTGACCAGCACAGTAAATGTGCCCATGCCTTTGGTACCTCCTGGCTGCAGCTGCTGTGCAGCCACTACTCCTTCTCTGTGTCTGTCATCTCTTCACTCTGTCCACCACCTCCTCCCTGATACAGGGGCAGCTCAGCTGTGGCAGACTTGGCCCTGTAAAGCCCATGTGCTTCCCTGGCACAGCCCAGGCAGGAGAGGCACCCCCAGGACAAAGCCACCCCTCCTCTGGGCTGCACTGCCACCCTCCCGGGGCACAGCCCACAACACTGGCCCTCTGTGGAAGCAGAGCTCCAAGGGTGCTCTGTGCTGCCCTGTCCTCACAATGGAGGGAGGTGTGGAACCTTCTGGAACATGCTGCCCCGTGAGGAACCTCTCACCCAAATGGGGGCACCTGGGGCCACCCTCCCCCCCAAGACCACTTGCTTCAAGTTTACAGAGAGCTTCCCAGAGAACCACAGCACACTCTCCACGGTTAATGTAAAATATTAATGTCTCATTTGTTCAACAATTTTGTGGAAATTAAAACTTTTAGGTTAATCATATACTGAACAATTTTAATTAAAGCAGTTATAAAACAATTAATCCACGAGAGCAGGCTTGGATCCTTGCCAGCCTTATTGGTTTAATACATGTAGGCAAAGCTTATTTCTCCCCGTGTTTGACTTAATGAATGCTAATAAGTGACACAAAATATGCATGCAGCGCTCCTAATATAGTTAGTCCATCTGGTTTCACTTGCATTTTGTATTTGTCATTTTGCTTTGATAGAGGAATTGAAAATGAATTCTCTGTGCTAGAAATTAGAAGAACTTTGTACCCTGCTTAATTTAAAATAATTTTTGCAAACCTTTGGGGGAAAAAGAGACAGCAATTGAGTACAGCACATTAGCCAGCTATCTTTTAGGTTGTTCCAAGGCTGGAAAAGAGCACAAGACCAAAATATAAGACTATGCCACAGCACGAAAGAACAAACAACACACACTCAGCTTTTTTTTCCACCAGTATTTCAAAATATGTTTTTTGCTTGAATAGACGGCAATATAAAGGCAAGGGATAAAATATGATTTTAAGCATCTGAGACAAATCCTCTACTATTCCAATTTGTTCTGCATTACAACTTGTTTGATCCATTTGAGGATGTACTTGTTTGCCAAAGCAAGCAGAGCTCAGCTTCTTTGTTGAATATTTAATCTATGCCAAAATTTTTTACCTTTTAGCACTTATGTTTGAGTTCCACAGCTATGTTACTTCCAGTAACGCCCCAGACCATCACTGCTGGATGCAACCACTCCACCTTGCCATGTAAAAGCCATGGGCAAAGGCCCTGCAGAGCTGAGCTCCCCTGCCTGCAGGTCTAACCACCCTGTGAAGAGCCTGATCTCTCCCAGGTGCCAAAAATGAAAAATGGGTTCTTCTTTGTCTAAAATCCAGATGACACAGCTCGTGTCACTCTGAGATCATACATGATGTGTGACAGCCATGGAAGTGGCCTCTATGGAGACTCTATTCCCAACACACCAGCAGCACCACTCTGCAGTGCCTTCAGAGGGCCCCAACTGCCCCTGAGCAGCAGTGAGGGTCCTTCCATTAATACCCCTGGGGTCTGCACCAGCTCTAGAGCTCTAGACACAGCCCCCTAAAAACACAGTGACACAGCAGGAGGCACAGCCTAAACTGTGCAGAGTTTCCTTCTTCTCTGCTCGAGGTCACTTCCTATTTCTGCTGCTGAGATGTCCCAAATGGTGACAACAGGGAGCCTGTTAGAGCTTAAAAACTAGCTCTGTTCCCAGGACACCAGTGTTCCAAATTCAGTCACATCAGGAAAAGCAGGAGGAAAGGAATTGTGTGTGCATGTCTTGAAAAGTGCATGAAAGACAGGAGGGCAGGAGAGGTGAGCACCACCGACCACCCCCTGACCACCACGAGCCTTGTTGTCCCCTCAAGGTGATGAAGGGGAAAGCTTCCTTTCTCAAGTGCTTCAGAACTGCAAAAGTGACAATAAATCTGTGCACCAACCACTGGCATGACCTGCTTAACCTGGTAATTGGTTTATGGGCCACCCTTGGGCTCACCTTGATCTGCAGTTTCTGAGTCACACTGCTCCTCACTCATGTCCCAGGGTGCTCCGACCACTGCCAGAAGGAAATGTGGGCACACAGCCTGTGCTCCACACCCTTCCCACACCTGTCCAGCAGCGCTTAGTTACAGATGACCTGAAGCAGAAAGACCTGGGACACCTCCAGGGTAGAAGATGGAGCCTCAGTCCACATTAAATTTCCAGCCTCTTGTAAAAAACGCCAGCTAAGCAAGGCAGCACAAGAGGAAGACTGAGTGTAGGGAACACAAGGAAAAGACAGGGAGGAGGTGAAACAAATGGGAACAGCTTCAGGTACATGAATAACTGCCTTACAATGAACTTCCTCACTGTTACTGAGCAAAATTTGGGAACTGGTGTGTGAAATGCAGCCCTCTGAGAGCCCAGGGTACTGGGGGAGGGCAGCATGGAGCTGCCCCTGGACCAGGGCTCAGAGCCCATGAATTTGTCAGCCTGGTTAACCCCTCCTGCAGTGTGACAGGAGGGGCTGAGCCTCCCTGTGCCTGCCCCCCAGTGCAGATCCCCACGCCCAGCAGCTCTCTGCACAGTTTGCCAGCTCAGGTCTCAGTCACAGTTTATCCCGCAGCAGTCTCTTCAACGATGATATTGCACTTTTCTGCCAGAAACATCCCTAAATAGCTCAGGAATCACATGCAAGCTGCTGGAGCCCATGGTGTAGCAGCTCCTGGTGCAGCAGGCAGTGGGGCTGGGGCTCCTGCTGAGGTGATGCCCAGCAGGCACCACAGAACCCTGGGGTGATGCCCCAGTAGGTACCACAGAACCCTGGGGTGATGCCCCAGCAGGTACCACAGAACCCTGGGGTGATGCCCCAGCAGGTACCACAGAACCCTGGGGTGATGCCCCAGCAGGCACCACAGAACCCTGGGGTGATGCCCCAGTAGGTACCACAGAACCCTGGGGTGATGCCCCAGCAGGTACCACAGAACCCTGGGGTGATGCCCCAGTAGGTACCACAGAACCCTGGGGTGATGCCCCAGCAGATACCACAGAACCCTGGGGTGATGCCCCAGCAGATACCACAGAACCCTGGGGTGATGCCCCAGTAGGTACCACAGAACCCTGGGGTGATGCCCCAGCAGATACCACAGAACCCTGGGGTGATGCCCCAGCAGGTACCACAGAACCCTGGGGTGATGCCCAGCAGGCACCACAGAACCCTGGGGTGATGCCCAGCAGGCACCATAGAAGCCCAGGAGATGAAGCTGTCACAAAGCAGCCCCTCCTGTGCACATCCTGCCCAGCACCGTGGGGTGGGGACACCAGGATGGGCTGATTCTGTGCAGAGTCTGAGCAGAAAGGGAGACCCGGCACCAAAATGAAATTAAGAGTGCCTGGGTCACCTCTGCGTCCCTAGAACTGAGAGCTTGCCAACAAGCCCTTTGTAAGTGCTAAATACCTTCTCTGTGTGTCGCTTAGAAAAAAAGAGATGTGAACCCAGCAGAGCAGCGTTGCTTTTTTTTCTCTCTCTCTCTCTCTTTTTTTTTTTTTTTAAGTGTTTAAACATCCTACAAACATTGTTTAGGGAAGTCAGCAGGAGGTCAAATAGAAGCCTTGTGTCTCTGTGGATAACAATCCTTCTGTGAAATCATTCCAGCACAAATCAAGTCACTCTCACATCTCCCTCTCCACCTTTTTTTTTTCTTTTATTTTAAAGGCATTTTAGCAAAGCTCACTTTGAAGTTTAAACCTTCTGCAACAACACTGCTTGCCAACAAGATAAAATATTTAGTACTGCCATATACTAAAATCATATCTCTAACAATACCTTCCACGCCTGACATAGCACAAAAGTTAATTCAGCCAACAATGCAATGCTTGCATTTTGTGTCTCGAGAAGCAGCAATTTCTCTTTTTTGTATATATAAATTACATACACTATTGTGCCATTTAAACCTGAAGCCTCCTGTTGTTAAACAGAGAATAGAAAGATCTTTAAATACAGACAAAAAGATCAGAGTTCTAGAAAGAGCTGTGACAAACGCAGGATAATGTTACCAGCCTGGCAAAATAAATGATGCTCCCCAGAATATCCTCCCTGCTTGAGCTGACACAAGTCCTTCATCTCCTCAAGTTGGTTGGGGCTGCCTCCCTCTCTTGGAGGAGTACTCTCCTGATGGGAAGTACTCACCATCATGGATTGAGGGCTTCAACAAGAAAACAAAACCACTGCAGGTGAGCACCAGCAGTGCCTGGCAGTGACTCCAGCATCCCCTGCCTCAGAGCAGGGTTAGCCAGGAGAGCACCCCCCCTGCAAAGAGATGCACCCCAGCAAAGGCAGGAATGGTGCAAGGGGGTTAGGGAGTAGAAGGGACGCTCATCCTGCAGTCAGTCTGACCTTCTGGGTTTGCTGTTAGAGAAAACAATGGAAATGTTGCAATGTCTGCAAGGCTTCGATGGCAAGGCTGTTTCGCAGTTTTTTTCTTCACTAGTGGTCTTGCATTCTTTAGTCACCTCTTAAAAACAAACTTCAAGAACCAATAACTACCTTCCCCCGACACAAATCTCACCATCTGTTCTCATATCTGCCCTTGCTTTTATAATCTGCTCTTTACCATGCAAAGAGGCGTCACCTCAGTGCCTCACGCGTCACGTCCCCTCTCCCAGCATAATTCAATGCATTTTACTCTTCCACATGAAATTAGCAGAAACACTCCCAAAACGTCTGTCTTTTCTCATCTCTTTGCTGTACCTAGAGCTGACAAACTTCTCTCCAAGCAATTCAATTCCCCTCTCACATATGCTCAGCACACATGCACTCAGTAGTGCCATCTCCACAGAACTGGCTCTGGGCTCCCAAACCCAAAAAAAGGCAAACTAATTACAAAAAAACCCATAAATGCCTTTTCTATCCCTTCTGCCTCCATGGGATGCAAACCACAGCAGTGCCAGTGTGAATCAGCCCCCAGTCCCCAGCCCATCTCTGGAGGTCTGTCTTACCCCTGGACACGTTACCTCCACTGGTCCACGGTGCCAGCTGGGATGGGATTTGCCTTCCCATCCTTCTGCTCCCCCACCTTACTCTTGTTCCATTCAAATGCTGTCTTCAACCTCCATGTTCATCTCTCCAAGCCTTCCAGCCAGGAGCTTTAAACATGTTTGACATCCTCCCCTGCACTCCGGTGTCTCTCCCATCACTGCCCAGAGCCAAACCCATCCCAGCAGCCCCACAGCAGCAGACTGGAGGAGGCCCCACTGCAAGCACGGGGCAGAAAACATCACAGCTGGGGGCTTTTTACAATGTGAGCCAAACAAAACCCAGACACTGCCAAATAACTGTTACCTGCAGCTTAAATAAATGTTTTTTGTAGGTTTATTTTTTTTAAACAATAATGTGTGTGTACACATCCATATATGTGCTTTTTTTAAAGGACAGACAGGATTTTCATGTCAGGGATTTTATTTTGCTTTTCTTTGAAATTAAGAGCATAATTCACCAAGTGCAAACTTCTGCTAGGAACAAGCATTTCTAAAAATTCATCCTCTGCTTTCCCATTTAAAATTACACCATGGCAAGAGCCTCAATCTTTATCTCACTTACACGTGCTATAATTCAAAGGCAGAAGCAGAAATACTACTAATTTATTCCAGAATAAATGCTGCATTTGTATCCATGACATTAGGATCAACAGCACAGGATCAAGCCCTCCTAGCTCCAGTCCAACACCAGGACAGCAGTACCTATCTTAAGCTGGCCTAGACAAGCATTTAGGCAGAACCTCCAGGTCACTGTTTCCTCCCTGCCTTGCACAACTGCTGCAATGTGTTTGTTTAAGATACCTGGCTCAGGGATCTGACTGCCAACAGAGCGACCTGATGGGCAAGGCAAGAAGCGAGATCCTGCCACCATGGGAGGCAGAGGAAGGTGGAGAGGAACTTGCCCACGTTGAAGCCAGGAGCAGTGAGCCCTGTCCCTGTGAGAGCAGCCCAAAGGCCTGGGGAGCAGGGCTGCCCACGGCAGGCGCCTCCTGCATCCCCGCGGCAGCCGGGAAACGGGACTGAGAGATGGAGCTCTGCAAAATGATCTATGAGGAGGAATCAAATAACAGTAATAAAAAAGCACTCCACCTGTGGGTGATCATACTTTTTAAGATGGATTAACAAAATGACTGCTTATTTATTGAAAATAATGAATAGCCTAGTGCTTTTAGTTGGGAAAGGGATGCAGGGGGGAAAGCTGCTGCAGCAGGGTTTTAAATAAACTGAAAACTTATGGCAGTGGCATGCATCACAGCCAGGAGGGGAACAGGGACTCTGGGGAACATGACTAATGGCACTTCCTGGAAAGCACACCAGGACTGTAAGCAAAGCCAGTAAAAGAGTCAAATGGAGAGAAAGGGAAACGTAGAAAGAAAATGTAGGTTTGCTCAGCCTGGCTTGAGATTGATGCTTCAAACCAGGATTTCAAAGAATTCTGAAACAAAGGGAAGGAAATGCCACCTCTGAAGTAACCCTTTCGTCAGGTTCTGACTTGTGTCTCTGGACTCTGGCCAAGCCCACATGCAGGAGCATCTCCATTCGCAGATGATCTAGAGCAGAGGCTGTCTACAAGGAAGAGGAGCAAAACTCTCAGCCTGGACTCCAGGGGCTATCACTCAGCACTGTGCCCTCAGAGCAGATTTCCAATTCTGGGTATTCTCCCTCTTACCAGACTTTTTAAACACCTAAATCTTGAAAGCATCTTTCATCAGCACCTATTAGTGATGCAGGGAAAGGTTCTTTGTTTGACAGAGCAATGCAGAGAAAGCAAGGGATCGGATTTCTGGGTCTAATTTCCCCACAGGCTGTCTTTAGTACACCTTGTCTAGAGATCTTCAGGGTGCTCTGCCACAAGAAACCTCAGGAGTGAGGATTTAGGCCAGATTCAGCTTTTCTTTACATAACTGCACAAGACCAAGTGCCCTGCCAGAAGAGAAACTAAACCCAAGTTTTCCTGTTGTTCCTGCCCCTTACATATCCTCCTCCACCAAAAAACCATTACATCCATCCCTGATATTTCATAAGTGGTGAAAAACAGCTATCAGCAGAGGTATCACTAGGATTTTAACCCAAATAACCAGAAGAGCAATGCAACACCACGAAAGTAAAAATGCCTTTTGGAGATGAATGTTGCAAGCCCAAAATTAACTTTACTCTTGGGATTTCATTAAGCAGCAGCAAGTACCAGGCAAAGCGAGTGTGACACTTCACCAGGACCCTCATGACAATGGGATTAGGAACACCCCAAAGGTAACACAGCAGCACCACAGGCTTTGTAACACAGCACTGTGAGAGGAAAGTGGGGTCAGTCAGGACAATGTGATCTCCAGTACACACGGGGGGAAAAGTAAAATGCTTCCCTCTGGATTAGCTTTCTTCCCAACTGTAGCCAGAGAATCATGGAAGCAGATTAGTTCTGGGTGTTCATTGCAACCGTAATCCTCTCACCCCAGTGCTGTTGCCTTCATGGTCCTAATTCACTGAAACAGAAGATCCCCTACAAAAGCCCTCGTGGCTCATCTCGATTCCCAAGTGATGGCTGATAAAACCAGGACCTTATTCAAATTTCAGCTACCACAGTGCAGAAGCACGGAGTACTTTACTTTGACACCAACACTGCTAAACAAAACTACCTCAAGAACTTACTAATTCCTTTTAAATGAAAAAAAATGCACATTCTTGGTTTTTCTGCCTGTCACATTTCTATTTGGACATCCAGGACTAGCACAGCACTGAACAAAAAAAAATATACTGCTCTCTGACAGCTCATTCCTATACAAGGAAGAGTTAGATGAAAACTGAAACTCAGCATCCAAGCTTTTAAGAAACTAACCTGGCAGATTGCATGCAAACTTCCTTGGCAAACACAAACAACAGGAGCTGAATAATACATAAAAAAATATATTGACAGAACTGCTTCTGTGCACACCACTTTCAATGTATATGATGGAAGCACCAGAGAATCTTTATGGAAAGCCAGCACTGACTTGGCTTGAAAGGCACCTTAACAAACAAAGGAAGTACTTTAAAAAAATGCAGTGCTAAGACATTATCAAAACATGCATTATAGCTTGTGAAAGCCCTCTGCCAGTGAGTGTGTCTGCAGAGGACTGTGCAGAGCATTGATCTGTCTGTGTTCTGGGTGCTCTTCGGGTGATGCCTGACCCGAGTTTACAAGGGCAAGCTCAGAGGTCCCAGTTGTTTATTTCTCTGCAGTCTTTTACTTGTCACTGATAATAGTTTTCCAGCCATCCAGCCTGGGAGGATGCAGACAGGGGTTTGCCAGGGGTGAGAGGTCAAAGCAATAATGTGCCAACCAGGGTCAGAAATATTTATCTGCACCAAAATGGTTCTGGATAATCAAATAGTTGAAAATTAGTTTTGTGACAGGGCTCGTATTATTTGGCTGTTTTCCTTACACAACAGAAATAAGGAGCAGAGCCTGTCTCCAGTAGGGAGGAGACTCCACCACTTGTCTGTCTCACCTGCTACATGCAGAGTTTGACAATCCTACTGTGGCATTTGTCAACCTGCTCCTGCCACCTTGGAAAGAGCCCCTGCCTGGCCCCAGCCCTTCTGAGCTTGCTGAGGGCACAAGGGCTGCAGTCAGAAGCTTCAGGGGACAGGGGCAGCTATTCCCAGGCATCAGACATCCTGATGATGAAGTCACTGAGCTCCCACACCTCTGGTAGGTGGTACAGGGGGAAGATCAGATACCCAGCTAATAATAAATACTGAAAACAAGATTGCTTCAGAGCTGGCTGAGAGCTAAAATCTTCTGGACAGATAAAATCACTCACAAAAATACACCTGAGTGTGAGCCCTTCTGCAGATCAGCAGGCACACCACCACTTGGTATTCTCCATCTCCTTTCTACTCTGCCAGCTGTTTTTCACTTCATGTTTACTGGTAATGCAGTAGAGCAGCAGCCCCCTGGATTTCAGTAAAGTATTCACTCACTCTGAAATGGGAAAACATTGCTCTTGTTAAAAATTTCTGACTGAAGCAGATCTGCTCCTCAGACAATATAATGACACTGAGGTCCTCAAGAGAACCCCCTCCAAAGCTAATAAAGTGAAAACAAATCCAGTTACATCAGGTTAATTTAAAGAACTTCTCCTTTTTAAATGTACATGGAGAGAAAATGGAAGAAACCTTCTAAATTAATTCCAGCATTATAAATTTGATTTAGCGAGTGCAGTGTGCACCACTGTGAGAGCAATAACAATATAGGAATGTTGTAAGCAGAGAAAATAAATTATTTCAAAAGGGAGTGGTGAGGGAAAAAACAGCAAATGTGTGAGAGAGAACCCACTCCAGTATTAATTAGAGATCTGCAGTTCTGTTTGCATTGGCTTCATTAAATGAGGAACTGGAATTAGCAGAGGCTCCAGACTCAATGGAGAGAAACAGCTGGAAACTCAGCCAAACCCCTCCAGATGTGCCTGGTTCTCACCCCCAGCCACAGAAGAGCCCTGGGTAGACCCACTCATGTTCCTGCTCCCATCTTTGCACACACAAGAGCAAAACATGAACCCCATCTCTGGGGAGCAGCTGCAGTCCCAGCTACTACAAAGGAACAAGGGAAACTTCATGCTTCAAATCAATGACTCTATTCAAGCTACAGCTCCCAAAGGGGGTTTTAAACCCATCTAAACTGAACAGTGATCAAGAAAATGAAGAGCTTCAGCAAGCAAGCAAATGAACTGCAGGTTACACTACTGTCTTAGGTTGGAAATGCAAGATGTAGCTGGGAGTGCATTCTATCCCCATCTGTCAGAGCTGGGGCAGTTCTCTGCTGGTCATGGGGCAGTTTTTTCTTTCTCTCTCCCACAGCCAATCCTCCCTCCAGGAGATCTCTGCTGTCCATGGCCACTGAGTGTCCCTGCATGGCTGATCAAATTCCATCATCCCATGGGGAGATGCTCTGCCCAGGGCAGGAGCCAAGCATTCCTGCCTGGATCCAATCTGAGCCTGGAACAGCACAGCAGCCTTTGCCCCCTGCATTCCCAGAGGAGCAGCTTTCTGCTGCCCTGCATTGCCAGAGGAAGAGCAGGCCCATCTGCAGCAGCCCTGGAGCTGCAGAGGAAAACTCCCCCCTTGTGCAGGATCCCTGCTCCAGCAGAAGCACAGCTGGCCCTGCAGGAGGGCTGAGCCACCATGGAATGGCACTGCTGCCACCCCCCTGACACACAGGGGGTCAGGGCCAGTTCTCACCCTGGCAGTGTTGCTTTGTATTACTGCATTTTTAATTTTCTTAGTAAAGACCTGTTATTCCTATTCCCATATCTTTGCCTGAGAGCCCCTTAATTTCAAAGTTATAACAATTCAGAGGGAGGGGGTTTGCATTTTCCATTCCAAGGGAGGCTCCTGCCTTCCTTAGCAGACACCTGTCTGTTCAAACCAAGACAACTACCTAAGTAGGGAATCTGTCCCTGTGTTTCCCAGGCCTGGTTCCTTGGGAGCCAGGGTGGAGCTGATGTTGGAATGTTCTGGGCACCTCCTGCTGGGACTGAATCTTGGGCAAACCCTGTGCTGGAGCAAGCAAACAGAAAATAACAATTAGACTTGCTCATTGATTATTTGAAGGATCTGAGAACAGCAAGCAAGGGCAGCCACCATTCTCCCAGGATAGCACCAACACAAGGAAGCTCCCAGGCAAACAACGCACCTACCTGTTCCCAGGTAATTCATCCTACAAATGCTTTCATTTTCACAAAAACAGGGATTTTTTTCTCCTACCCCAGAAGATACTGACCCAAAACACATTCCCTTAATGCAACCCCTCATCTCCTTGCAAAGCAATTGCCATATTTTCCTTTGGCTCCATATCCATCACTGGCCTCTCAAACCCTGAGAGCCAGCAAGCAACTGCTGCGGCTACAAAACCTCCCCCCAAACCAGTGGGACAAAGAACAACAGACCCTTGCCCATCCATATTGAATTGCTGCCACTCCTGGAGGAGCCTTGCTGCTGTGGATGGAACACTGGGGCCCTGCTCCATGCTGGGGGACCAGCTCCTCCAGCACCATATGGAAAAAGGGAAAAGCAAACGTAGCAGCAATTTAATCCAAAGCAGATAACACCAACCATGGATGTATTCAATGAAAAAAAACCCAAAAGACAACACAAGGAACAGCAAATTAATACACAAGCTGAGCTCTTTTTTATATATAACATCTGTCAAAACACTGAAGTGTTTGCTTTTTTTGTACAAGCAGGAGGTTATGATTGTGCAGACAGTCATAAAGCAGGGCAGTATTACAAAAAATTAGGGATTTCCTTCATTGTCTCTACTGGCTTGCAGTTACTAATTATGAGACTACTAAGTGCCAAATGGTCAATGAGCAAGTCTAATTGTTATTTAAGTGCAGGCAGCCAGGTTGTAGATGCACTCACAATACACATACGTACATTTAATACACTGCTGGCTGCATGTGGAGTCAGCTCTAGCAAAGGGAAGACAGCATCACATGTTTGGACACACTCTGCCAGGAGGCACACCAAGGCAGCTGAGAAACAGACTCATTTTTCCTGACTTGGGCTCCTTATTGCAGGAACCAAGTAGCAGGAGGCAGAATATAGAGCCAGTGAATCAAAGGATGGTTTGGGCTGGAAGGCACCTTGAGGGTCACATAGTCCAATTACCCTGCCATGAGCAGGGACACTTCAACAAGATCAGGCTGCTCAGAGCCCATCCAGCCTGACCTTTAGAGTGTCCAGGGATGGAGCATCCACCACCCCTCTGAGCAACCTGTGCCAGTGTTTTATCACCCTCACTGTAAAAATGTCTCCCTTACATCTAATCTGAATCAAGCCTCTGAGTTTAAAACCAGTTCCCCTGTCCTACAGGTTTTACTAAAAAGTCTCCCCATCTTTCTTACAAGTCCCCTTATGGTATTGAGGGGCTGCAATAAGGTCTCACTGGAATACTCTGGAATACTCTGAATTTCTGTAAAAGACACAGGAGACATCCACACAATGCAGAATAGGGACCACAAGTGAGGCTTTAATCCCTTAGAATGCCAAAATCTGGCCCCTTTCCACAGCAGGGCATGGGCACTGACTCATTACTTCCACGGGCAGGAAAGGGGGGAGATGTAGCAATGGTGGAGAGATAACTGGGTACAAATCCTAAATTAACCATGCCACAGGGCCACATCAGTCACTTGCAAGAGGTGCAGCAGAGTGAGGATCAGTGCATCACCCCGGGGATGCACAGGGAGGGAGCAGGGACTGGCACTGCTGCCACCCCACCCGTGACACCCCAGAGGGCTGCTGTGTCACCAGGGCAGGTGATACAGCCACAACAAGAATGGGGAGGAGGAGGTGAAGCACCTCAGAGTCCAGCAGCTGCACTGCAAGGGCTGGGTCCATCCCCCAGCAGTGCCCAGCAGGGAGTAGCACCCAGGGAAATAACTCACACCTTCCTGTTGCACAGCCAAGCACTGAGCCTGAGTGACAGCACTGAGCTCCCAGGATGATTCCCATCTGACAGGGACTGGGTGCTGCCAGGAGTCCAGCACCTGGCTCTGCTCCATCTCTGCACCCTGGGGGCACGAGCTCCCCAAAAAAGCCAGTGCTCAGTCAGCATGTCCTGGGACAGGCAGTACACACCAATCCCCGAGCAAAGCAGGGAGGTGGCCCAGAGCAGAGCTCACCTGAGCCTCTGGCATTATCCTTTCTCCATGCCCCAGAGCACCCCGGTCAAATGGGAGGGTCTCATCTATTTGATCACCACTCCAGAGACAGGAAGAGTCAGCTGAAAAGTGGACATGGAGGAGCCACAGGAATGAATGAAGCAATTCTTCCCAAGTGGCACAAAATAAATACAGCATGATAATGAGGAAAATACCTTTTATTTGTATCCATTTGCAATGCAGTTATCATCTCAGATTTGCAGCTCTATTTCACCCTGCCAACTTCTGAGTTATTTTAGACTTTGGGTCAGCTTTTTAGGTTTGATTTTTCTTTTTTAACTGCATTGTTTTCCTGAACTTTTCTGGGGCACTGCATTACAATGGACTCCACAGAGCTAGTCTGTGACAGTTCACCTTTAAAGGATTAGGCAACCACAGAAAGTATTATAGCAATGCAGTTTATGTAGACCTGGAATGTATTCTCCAATGAGATTAGCCTATCTAATAGGATTTGGGGAAGCTTTCAGGGCCATTAGGATGCCCCCTACATGCTAAAGGCTCCAGATGCTGAAACCATTTGATTTAATCTAATCAAGGCTGCCTAGGTGTATTTTGTCACTGGATGTTTCTGTCATTTTCATACTACATCTCAATAGACAACTTCCTTCCAAGTTCCATTGTGTACAAACAGGCAGACACATTTGAGGCTGATCTTCAATTATAAGAGACACTAATTATTAAAGCCTGGGTTTATGGTCTAATCCTGCAGGGTATGGAGCATTCCCCTAATGCTGCTGAAGGGATGCTCTGTGGACCCAGTTTCCTTTATTCTACCCTAAAAACCACTCTACCCTGTCTCTGTTTGTCACCCAGCCCTAGGAAGAGCTCCTGGGTGCCAGGTGCTGTGCAGAGCAGCAGTGCTGAGGATCAAAAGGAAATAAAATAATTCTTCTCCCAGAGCTGTGGCCGTGCAAACACACACAGCTGGACACAGCCACAGGCCAGCCCAGATGGGAGCTGGCTGGGCAGGGAGATCCAGGGGCCTCTGCAGACGTCTGCTTTGATAAGCAAAGATGATGCCATAAATCCACTGACGAGCACTGAGCCTCTGCAAGTGAGCAAGGGCCTTGGGAGGCATGAGCAAGTGCAGGAGTTACCATCTCCTCAGGGGCTTTTAGCCCTAACAAAAACATTTCCTTTCTCCACAGGTTAAACAGAGATCCTCAGGACACATTCTTTAAATCCCAGCCTGCAGAGGAAGGCAAAGGTCAGCTCCCAGGTAGGCACTTCTGGCTGACAGAGAGGCAGAGAAGTGTCCTGCACCCCTAAAAAACATCCACACATCAACTGAAGTCAACTGTGCACACACAGCTCCCACCAAGCAAGGAAAGCATCCACGAGTGAGAGGGGCTGGAGCAACATCTGCAGCATCCAGGTGTGACTTTTGCAGTTACCTGCTCTCTTGTCATTGACCTCCTTGTACGTATGAAGCAAACAGAGATCTTTAGGATTCAGGAGGCTGCACTGGAGGAAGTCCTGAGTGCCAGATTCACCTGAGGTGTGACTGTGACTGTCACACATCCATCCGTGTCACTTTAAGCTCACAAGGAGCAGCTGTAGTGCCGAGTGACTTTAACCTGAGTCAGGCAGGCTCAGCAATGCTGCAGTTCTATTCAAGCCCTCCTTTATGTTTATTTTAAAGGACTACTTCAGGCATCTCTTCCTCTGTGATACTCATCAGAGGAAAGGAGCAAAGATGAAAGCTGCAGCAGCCTCTGGGCAGGATTTGTCCAACCCTGTAATTCAGCCCTCCCAACAGACCAAAATTTGAGAGGTATGGGCACACCAGGAAACATGAACCATTTGAGCTGATCCTTACTCACCAGGAGGTGAGGAAGGGATTCCTCATTCCCCAAACACCTTCTCATGTCACTTTTTTAATTAAATGAGTATTTTCCCCATTATTTTTCCAGTGGAAACAATTATTTTTAGAATCAAGGCTAAAAGGCCCATTGTTTGTTACTGACAACTCAGAAACACAATGTTCCCCCAAAAGCCTTCAACCCTGCCCTGCAGAAATCCCACTGTCAGCAGCCTGGCCCTCTTGGATTGCCCATGCTGCAGAACAAACACCATCACTCATCCCATCAAGCTTGTGTACAATCAAAATACACCACAGGCACAGCACAGGGTATATTTTTTTTCGGGGACTGGCTCATATATAGCAATTTGTGGTTGTGAACAGTGAGTGGAGGTTACAGAACCAGCATTTCAGGAGACACCAAAACAAAGTCTAGATGGATGGAAGGCAGCAGATGCTCAGCTCTGTAATGCAGAGAACCTCCATTGATTTCAACAGCTTTATATTCAGATGTAACCATCACCAGTTTCTGGCCTGGTGCATGTTGCCAAATACTAGGTGCTCTCCAGTCCCACGCCAAGGCACAGGAGACCTCTGAGCAAGTCAGGTGAAATCCAACACTGCCATATACTAATAATTTCACATGCAAATTGACTCACTAACTGCAAATCTTTTCCCCTTGGTATTCATAAGAAAAGCCAGGTTTATCTCTCAAATTCCCTCAAAATGCTTAAACACTGCACTTGTTTTAAAATGAGAATTAAATCTGCATTCAGGAAGTTACTTTGGATGTAGGTTGGTACTAACTTAAATTAAATTAAATTATAGTTCAATTTTTCATAAACAAAAAGTTTTGTCACTTCTAGAAGCCTTGCCAGAAACAAGTGGCCCCATTGCTTAATGAAATCCACAGAGTCAAGTCATGCAGATGCAAGTCTGGCTGTGCCACAGGTACAGCAGGTGACCTAAAGCAAGTCACTCAGTAGTCCCCAAGCTGCCCTGTCGCACAGGAAAGCATTCCATGATATTTCATTTGTGCTCAGCAAGTCCTGTTAAGTCTTTGGGAAGAAAAGACTGAAGAAATGCAAGTAACTTCATGCTCATTCTCATTGCTGCACACCAATATTCCTTTTTTCCCTGGCGTTTTTAAAACATTATTTTATTTCCTTTTGCCCTTCCTGTGCACAGGGTGCTCGTGTAACAAAAGCAGTATGAGCTGCTCTAGGTTGTGTCTCACAGTTTAACATTTCCCTCTTCCACAGAGCTGCTCTGGCTTGGACAGGAGGGATCTGGAAGGGAGTAAGGCTCAGGGCAGAGCCCCCATTTTGATGGAGACTAATGACAAATCCCTGACCCGCCATTTGGCCACAAATTAAAAGCCATCCCAGTCTGTAACACTTTCAGAAATTTGCCTAAATGCACTGAAGCTGAATGCAACTCCTGTAACGAATCCAGCTGCTGCTTTAAAAAAAAAATAGTAATAACAAAAAAATCTTACAAGCCCTCCACAGTCCCATCAGTGACTACAGAGGGATCACGGACAGAGAAATACAGGAAATAATCTCTGAAAATTATTGAGAATAGGCATAAACTGAATGGATGACCACCGCTGGTTCAGACATTAAAAATCCTCATTTTCTTTTTTTATGTCAACTTTGCAGATTCTCCTCTTTAACAAAGCTGAGATGAAAAAAAAGGAAGCTATATCTGATCTCATCAGCCATTCTGTCTTTAAAGCATTTGACTACAATCCGCACCAGACATACTTAGCAAACTTTAAAATACAGCCTCTCAACATTGTTACAATTAAGTCACTCTGAAATGTCATGAAAAGCAATCTAGTCCCATTAAAATCTTCACACTCATTAAAAAAGCACTTACAGACTTGAAAATGTTCCTAATACATTATTTAAAGACACAAGATGTACAGTGACTAAAAACCTTGTACAGAAAAAGAATAGCAACAGTCTGCTTTAAAAAAGCCTGTGTGCAAATGTGTGTTATAATTAGCTAATTGGGAAACTGCAGGTAGAAGGCAGTTTGTCATCTACTGGGTTTTGTCTAGGGGTTTTATTTATTTCACTCTCTTTTTATTAAAGGAAGAAGGAAAAGGGTGTTTTCTTTTTATGGAAGGAAAAAAAAAATCCCATTGTAGGCAATTTATGATCATTATGCAGATGACATGTGCCAAAGCCACCTCTTTTCCTGGAAGGGGTAGGGAAAACCACAGACATCCTCCAACACCAGGCAGACAAACAAAGAAGGGGTCACTGGAAGTTGTGTCTGTGAGGACCAGAATCCAGAACAAAGACAAACGAGCTCAGGCTCTGCCACAGCCACCGTCCTCCTATAATGCTGCATCTTTTTTTGACGTTAATAGAAGATGAAGGTATAAAATTTGCATCTTTATTGAACCCACTGCTAGATGAACCACATTCCCACAGAGCCCCAGAGCAACAGAACAACAGTGGATGCTTATTCCAGGAAGGCTCTCACTTCTCCCTGCACCTCACCTCAGTTAAATACTTGGATTTTACTGAGGTTTTTTCACAAGTCTGACCAGTGCAAGAAGGAAATCAGGCTGCAGAAAGGCATTCAGCCATCATTTGAAGGAGTTGGAAGAAAGAATTTGGAAAAATGGATCATTGTGAGAGGAATCTCCCTGTTTTCAGCAACACCAGGACAAAGCAGTAATTTAAAAACAAATTTGGAGAAGAGGACAAAGAAAAACAGTATTTACTTGCAGAGAATGGGGGCAAGAACTCCTTGGCATCCTACAGAAGCTTCCAAACAATCAATTTAAAAAAGAACAAAGAATCCAGTCTAAGTCAGCTTTCTGAACAGCCTCCTTCTCCCCAGACCATGACTCTCTGGAGTGGTTCAGGGAGAGCACAAGGGCTCAGCCCAGCCTGCCAGGTGCTTCCAGCCACGCCTGTGCCTCTTCCCCAGGGAAACATCATGCATCACCCTGACCCAGTCAGGGCAGCCACCTCGCTGGGTGCTCTGCCAACAGCCAGCTGAAGGTCTAAGGAAGATCAGAACAGGCTCAAAGCATAATGAGTCTACCCAGAATAATCAGCCACCTGCACAAGTTGTGACTAGGGATCTCCTGAGTCATGCTCTTTAGCAGCCTTGCTCTGTGTCTCTTCCACAAATGCCTCCAGCACATTTCCAAACCCACATGAGTTTCTCACACCCACCCAGAGGTGATGATTTCCACAGCTTGCTGCCTGCTTGCAGGAAGAAATATCTTCTTTTGAGCCTCCACACTTCATCTGCCACCTCTAGGTCTGGTATGAAGAAGAACTTGAACAGTCACTCTCCATCTACTTTATTCATGGAGTATCAATGTTTATCACACGCCTGCTTAATCATCCCTTTTCCAGAGTAGAGCTCTCCTCTGTTCACCCACTCTGCACATAGAAGGTTTTTTTCTCGCTCTCTGATCACCATCTTCACAGCCCATCCCTGTACCTCTTCCAATTTTATTATTAGAGCTAGGGAGCACATTCCAGACACAGCAATCCGTGGATGTCTACAGCAGTGTGATGGTATCTCCTCTTTCTCCTGTATTTCTGCTCAAGAAGTCCTGATACCCCATTTGTTCTGTGAAAGCTCTGAACTGGTTATTATTTCTTTAGGATTGTCCTCAGGGCAGGGGGAGAGATGTGTGCCGGTTGTGTATCAAGTAAGGGAGCGCCCTTCCTCTGCTCATCCACAGTCCCGGAGTGCTCAGACTCATGGCCCAAAGTCTGGGGACAGAGCAGGTGTGGGTGGGGCACAGCAGGACAGACCCAAACAGGACTGGGATCCATCACACACTGCTCTTCCACCTTCCCCCAGCTGGGTTAGTACAGCTGAAACACACTCAAACACACAGATATATCACAGGGATTTGTAATTCCAAATCTCCAATGAGCACACCCAAGGGACAGCCACAAACTCCATGACTGTTGGCACTGAAAAAATGTCTGGTTCAGGCTGCAAACCCCAGAACTGTAATGCTCATTGTAATACTATTAATATGTAGCTAAAGTGTCAGAATAAGATTCTCTACTTGATACTCTCAGAAGGGGGCTACAAAAGTGATGAGCAGACTATGTGAATGAGTTTATCTTGGAGAATAATGAGTTTATCTTTAGAGAAAAGCCCATTGTAGGCAATTTATGACAGTTATACAGGTTAGAGAAGGGGGGAAGCATGGGAGAAAAGGAGATGAAAGAGAGAAGCAAGAGCATCTTTTACAAATGCCAAAGACCTGAAATAATGTCACTTTAACTGCCAAAGGCACTTCAGCTTTCAGGCAAATCAGTCACGAGGACGAGCAACTTCTCCAATCATAGCACCCCTGCCTCCCAAAAAAGCTCTCCTGAGCTCCACTTTGTCCCTGCAATACCTGCTCCTGCTCCCTAATGTGTCCCAGGCCCTTTCTGAACAAAGGCCACCAATTAAAGGGACACCAAGATCCCATTGTGACACAGACCATTACTCACTGGGGACCCAGCCCACAGCACCAACTGTTGTCACTTGTGAAATGGCTGAATTTGGGCCTCTGGAAGCACAAGTCTCACAGATCTTCACCTGTGAATGCTCCAGCCCCTGCGAAGCTCCTGGGACTATTCTCCCTGGGAAGCCAAAGGAAGGTTTCTGACAGAATGACTGTCCTTGTGTAAGGTTTATCTTCTGACAGCATCCTTCCCAGCCACACTGCTGCCAGTACAAAATTCTGCCTGCACAACCCCATCCTCTCTCACACTGCCCCATTCAGGTTTGGTTCTTTTGGTAGATCTTAATAGCTGATGCAAATGTTACAGGGGGAAATGAAATAGCAAGAACAGTCTGGACATATTTTATTACAGTGCTTTATCATTTAACACACAATGGGGGCATATATTATGAAATACCACAGCACTGAAGGTGAGATACTCTATTTTAATACAACTCTACAGCTTCCACAGGAGAACAGATTGTTTTAACCTCAGATCCAGTAATTTCCAAATATGCAAAGATAAATGCTAGTGCTGGTACAAAATGTGCTATTGTGAATATTGAACAAAGTCAATGCTCAGTGGGAATGCAGGGAACTAACTATAGTTCTCACATGGCTCCAGTACCTGAACGTGACTCTCCAAACAAAAAGGCAGGGGCTGGTAAACACACAGCTGTTGGTTTCTCTCCTAGAGCCCTCCCAGTGCGGGGGGATTCCCATAGCTCTGAGATTAATGCTCTGAAAATGGCTCTACAGCCAAGGCAAAGGTTTAGCTAACCGAGGCAAGGGAGCACCCCAGCAGTGTGTGAAACATGGGCTGCATCCCTCAGCAAACCCCACAGCCACCCACTGCTGCCTGAGGTTTGGGTGCTCACAGAGTGCCAGCACCAGCAGTGGGCTCAGGCTGGACCCAGCAACGCCTGGGAACTGAGCATGGAGATCCCACTGCAGGGAATCTCCCAGCCCAGAGTCACCTGGAACTGCCCCCAGTTCTGCACACCTACAGGGAGGTTAAAACTTGCCTGCTACAGACAGAGTGCTGACAGAGTGCAATCATACATACACTTTTACAATCATCAGTTAGTTAACAAGCACTGTCAATGGAACAGGGACTTTGTGCCTTGTGCTCTGAGCAGCCATTTGCACTGAGCCCATCCTGTATGTGCAGGACAAAATCACAAATTTCTACAAATCATATAAGTACAAAACAGAAGGGAAAAAAATACCCTAAACAGCCTATCAGTAATGTTTGGCCTCATTCTGCTCCCCATTTCCCCCTTCTCCCAACACATTTAGTCTCTTGCTTTCATTCTGCTCCTCTCTTCTAGAATTAAAAGAATATTCATCTTTAGTGCCCAGAAGAGGACAAATCAGGCTGTCCCCAGCAGGAGACAGCCCGCAGCCTCTTCCAGAGACAGCAGGAAATGGCTCTGCTGTCTGAGCAGGCCATTGCAATCAGGCTTGATAAAAACATCCAAATATAAACCCCACAAAATTTGGGGAGAGATCCTGCCTGAGCTCGCTGTGAGCAAACTACACATGGAAACACCTGCAAGGAACATCTGGGTGAAGAGGCTGGGAGCTGAGGTGAGGCATGGACACTGGCTGGGGCTACACTTCAGCACTCACAGAGCCCTGCTGTGCAGCCAGCCCAGCTCACCCAGGGCTGGCAGCACCCTCCCTCCCTCTCAAAGCACCTCCTCGGGCCAAAGGCACCATCCTCTCCCCCTGCCTCCCTCACCTGGGGACTCTGTTTAGAGCTGGGGGAATCCCTTCAAAATCATAGCAGGGAAGAGCCCAGACATCAATTTGTGCTTTCATCCAGCCCACATAAAAGTGATTTGTTACATGTATTATTGTAATTCCTTAGATCCCTTCAGTTTTAAGCACTCCTAGAGCCTCCCCTTCCTGTTGGGACCCTTTGCCAAGCAGGCAGCACAGAGGCTGAGCACTCAGCAGTGCTCACAGGTGATGCAGCAGCTCCACACCCCACTGAGCTGTCAGGGACGAGAAGGGTCTGATCACACAGCACTGAAGGCAGCACTAATCCTGTCTGTGAATGCAGGGAGCAGGGCTGGCCACTAATAACTCATTCATCTCTCAAATACCACAAATGATTGTGCTTTAGCCTTTACAGCAAAGCTACCACGCTGTGCCCAAAGGAATCCTCACTCCTGAGACTGGCAGTGCTCTGCACTGCTGGAAAAAACACTGAGGACAGCGAGTACCTGTGTGCCTCACACCCAGGGGTGGATTCTACCACAGGAGGTTTTGCTGAGGTAAAACCAGAGAGTAAAGCAAACACAGTAAAGCCCAAGACTGAACAATGCAGGAGGAAATGCTGGAGAGCAGCATTTTACACCTGTGTGTAGGTGGAGGTGCAGCTCTCCTCTTCCTACAGCCACTCACAGCCATCTCCTCCACCCCCAATCTTGCCCCAGTCATTCATTCCTTATACTCCCTTTGACACCAATAGATTAATTTGCATTCTGTCTCAAATAATTTATTTTTATGTGCTTTTAAACCTCTCATGCTACTAAACCACTTGCTTTGCGTCTTTTCCAGGAAAGCAAGGTGAGGAGCAGATCCATTCACCCCCAAAGGCACCTGCCAGTGGAGCACCATCTTCACCTCAGCAATGTGTCCCACCAGAGCAGGGCTTCTCCAAGAGCTGGCTGGCACATCCAGAGGGCAGATATCTGCCTGGGTCACTGCCATGGGAGATCCTGTTTCATGGCAAAACAATTGCTCATAAAAATTCCATTTCACTTACTATAACTTAACATTGTCCAAATGAAAACCCAGAGGCTACAGCTGAACCCCGGGTGACTCTATTAAGTTGAAGGGCATTTTTTTTTTGTCTTGCCTTTTTTTTTAATATTCATTGATCTGAACAAACATAATAATCACCATCTGTTGTGAACACAGTTGGAATGGGAAATAAACCACACAAAACAAAGAAAAAAAAAAGGAGGATCACATACAAGACTGGTGTAAACCAGCATAATTCCTCTGACCCCAGCAGATCCATCAACACTCAGGTAAAGTGTTTCATTCAATTTCTCTGAAATTGCTCGTAACATTAAAAATATACTTTAGCCGGAGGGGTTTTGGTTTGGTTTCTTTTGTGATGCAGGGCTGCTTTCTGTTTCCTTTTGTTCTAATGCTCTTGTACACTAAGTGGAAAAGGATCTCAGATCTTGACATCCCACTTCACTAGAAAGATGTCACCGGCAGCAACATCCCTGCCTCTGCCTGCCGAGTCAGGCAGTCAAGCACCTCCTCAGCCCCTGCATTACCGGACTGAGACACTGAATAAATTCCCTCTGCTCCTACACAGAGTAAAAACAACAAAACACTGGCAGAAATGTTTAATGACTCAGTGCCACGGAAAATAAATGGCTTAAAAACATAAGTGCTTTTTGGGAAAGCAAGCTCTTCAGTGCTGGAGAGGAGCTGAAGGTGAATGGATCCTTTCATCACTGCAGGTGCCCTCACCACCACGTGTCCAGAGATGTCCCAAATGTTTGTGATCCCAGTCCCTTCCCTGCACCTGCTGGGTCCCTTGCAGAGCTGGGGGAGCATAAGGGACTCTGCTCTGGGCTCTTTTTGCACATGCACAGGGTGCAGGCAGCTGGAGACAAGGTGGCCTCGTGGGAGGAGGGTGAGCAGGACATGCCATGCCCATGGGCACTGTCAGCATCAGAAAACCAGCACCACTGAAGCCACAGGTTTACCCAAAATCCAAAGAGTCCTGGCTCGTGGACACAATCTAACAGGAGGCATGGACCAACTCACAGCACTGAAGGATAAATCAGGGAAAGAGGCTTTGCAAAAGAAGCCCTGTCCCCATATATTATGTTTTCTTCTGTTTAGCATCTTGCAAAATCCTTAGAGAACTCCAGCGCTGCTCATGTGAGCAGTGGGGCTGGACAGAGACAGGACGGCTGGGCAGGGGTGTCAGGAGCAGCCCTGAACACTGGACAAGGCCATGAGCAGAAGCTGTGGCAGCTCCACACCTTTGGCACAGCTCAGGACACCCAACACAGTGCAGAACACCACAGCACCTCCACAGAGCTGCTCACAACACAGGGAAAAAAGCAGCAAAAATACAGGTGAGGTTTCCATCACTCACATGCAACAGATTAATATGAGCTGGATATTAAGCACTCATCACTGCTTAAAAAAACCATAAACCAAAAAACTCACAACACCTCTTGCCTCCCAAGTGCCACCTTAGTTCTATTCCCATTTCAATGGAACTTCTGCAGCCAGAATCCTGATGGTACTAGAGAATGGTACAGACCACCTAGAACCAAGATGAAACTCTTCAAATAGTTAGAGGAATTGATTCTGGGCAATATGGGAATTTTTGCTGGATTTGGAGTATTTTTCTGGGTTCTGGTGAAAGCCAGCACTAAAATGATGCTAGACTTGAAGTGGAAAGGGGTCTCATATCACTGGAGCAGGAAACAATCCGTGGAAAAGCTCAGATGTGATGTGGGATGAAAAGCAATTGGTTTCTGTCTCTGGTGACTTGTGAATTTATTACTGTATTCCTTCTAAAGCATCTCACACTGATCTCAAACCTTCATGTTGTCACGAGTTTCCTGGACAAGCAGGATTATTTTGCTATTAATCCTTCGCTAGATTTAGCAGTGCCTCAGACACTGAAACTCCACGTGAGAGCCAATCTTCCTGATTTCTCCACCTCACTTCTCTTGGCTCCCTCTATCAGTACTGGTAAGTATTTCTAAGCCCCTGGCATCACTCAGCCCAGGACAATTAGCATTATTTTGTCAAAAAGGGCTTTAGGTGCATACAACTGTACCACACCACCATTCACATCGTGCTCATCAGGCTGACAGACGGGGGTTACATTACCTACTGCTTTGTAATACAACTATTATACACATTTTTCCTGGATAACACGAAGCCTCAGTCTTTTGCAGTCCTCAGGGAGCCTTCTCACTGATGAGGTGGATCTGGCTGTAAAAGGCAGAGTGACCTAAAATCAGAGGCTTAAAGAGTTGCGTAACCTTTGAAAGAAAAAATAAAATTACAAATTAAATTTCCAAATAAACCAGAACCTCAAGGGAAGAGTCTCAGCCTAGTACTTGGGAGCCTTTAGCCACATGTTTCCAGCTAACATTTAATGTAGCTGGAAGGGTATATCCCTCTCTCAAGGAAAAATATGGCCTTTAGGTTTCCATCCCAAGGGATTAAGAATGGAGAAGAGGATTATTTGCATTTGCATTTGAAAAATATGTATTTCCAGATACTGAAAGAAAAGAAATAACTATATAGTAATGTCTGCCCTCAACTGTACCCTGCAAAATCAAGAAAGTGGACAGGCTAAACAGCCATCCAGATAAATCATTCAACACTTTAAAAGAAAATCCATCACAAAACCAACCCTAAATTTCCTTCTTTGATGTTTTCATACTGCATGCAGGGTGTAACACCAGGTACAACAAGGCTTCCTGCAACCCATCAACATCAACCATGTGGGTAAAGCCTAATTTTTCATTTGGTGGGCCAGGTTACTTCCTGGCATCCAGCAGCAATGCCAAAGCAGAGGTTTCCCCACCTGTTCACAACCCAACAAAATCCCAAACATCACCGGGTCAGGACCCTGGTTTCATGTTGATTTGGGAGCTTATTTGCTCTCTCTAGAGAAGGGGCAAAGGAATCCACAATGGTTTGTCATCTTTGTGCACCAGGAAAATTGAAATCCCCAGTGCACCTGAAACATGAGTTTGCTTATGTCTCTGCATAGTAACAAAGAATGAACTTTATGCTGTGCAAAAGATGAGTACAAAAGCAAAATTCACTTCAAGCTGTCTGTTTTCACAGGGATATTGAGAATAAAAGGTACAAACAACCCAGAAATAAACAGGGCTGACCCTCAGTCCCTCTTCAAACATGAACTTCATCCAAGCTCTTGGCACTGCAGACCTTTATCAGCAGCAGATCTGCCTTATCCAGAGTCATGCCTAAATCCAGGGGCAGATTAAAAAAAGGCTTTTGGAAGCACTGCTCCCCTTCTGCATCCATGGGCTGAGCGAGACACTGAGCCCAAGCCCCAGGGAGGGTTTCCATCAGCTCACGGCAACGGTGCAACAACACAAAAGCCAAAATTGAGAATTTACGTACACGTACACACACCCACAGACACACAGGGAAAATTGCTATCAATTATGCTAGTTAATTGTACATTATAATAGAATTAGAGTAAACCCTCCTTATTATCTCCTACTTCAGCCCCTGCTCCTCAGCGAGCTGACCACATGCAGCACTAATGCCAATAGCCCTTCACATTAACCTTTATCTGTGCCTCGCAGCTTTGCTGTTTGCTCTGTGTACCACGCTTGCTTTGACCTTGTTTCTGGCTGACCTTTCATTGAAATAGAACATTTGTAGCAGTCCTGGAGACTGGCTCATCTCCCACAGCCTTGGAACCACGATAGGTTTCCGTAGAGGATCTCAAACACAGGACGCCTTGTCTGCACCGCGTTCCCGGGATCCTCGCCTGCCCTTCGTCTTTCTCAGAGAGGCTGCGACACCACCAAGACAGTTTACAACAGCTGCTGTGTGTTCAGTTATTAAAAGGAAATCCCGAGGGACGTTTCATTACAATTATTTTTATTACTATTTTGCACAGAGGCTGTCAAAGAGGGGTAATCACAGCCATGCCTGTGAGCAGAGCACCGAGTGCCCTGGCTGTGCGTCTCGCAGCCGCCGGGGCACAGAACCCCCCAAACCAGCCTGCAACACCCCAGCTGTGAGTGCAGCAGGTTAAAGGGGCCTTCCACAGCTGTGATTCACTGCTGGAGGAAGCAGTTTGCTGCTGGATATTCAGTGATGGTGTTTAAGGCAGATGCCTGTGTGGGATCATGGGCTCCTGCGAGCGGCATGTCCTTAAGCATCGCTGCCAAGTCCTGACTGCGGGGACAAAATCATCTTCATGCACAGGAGGAAGCTGTGACCTGCATAGTATTTTCTCTGCAAAGTAAACCTGCCCTGTTTTAATTTTTTTTAAAGAAAAATAGGGAAATGAACCCAGAATCAAGTTCTCCTTTGAAGGATTACAGAAAAATCCATCAGGAGGAGGAAGCATCTTTCCAAAAAGGGCAAAGTCCCAACTGCCACATAACTGATTTGACACAGCAGTGCACAGAAGACAGTAATTTATACTCCCAGGAGCACAGGGAGTGCAATTTAACAGAGATTCCTCTTTTTTCCCCTACAGTAATAATACAAAGTGGCAAACAGCTTCCTGGTTTCAATCTCTGCTGTGCATTCCCTGACCTTCCCCACCGACTTTCATGGGGGCTTGAGTGTCAGAGATAAAACCTAAAAATCCCATTTGTGAGAGAAGGTCCAGGTAAGATTAGGAAAAGAAAAAAGGTAAAGAAAAGATGAATAAAAAAGATTCACTGAAAATTTAGCTCAGAAATGGTTCAAACTTCCAACTTGGCAAAGGGAGGTATTAATAAAAAACTAACAATCCCTTAAGGAAGATCATAAAAATGATTAAGCTAAATTCACAAGTCAAGAGCATGGAAACATTTGGTTCCTGAGAACTTCCTCGACAAGCACACTGGGCACGGGATAGAACCATCGTGGCTGCTGAGAGGTGGTGGTGGTTGTAGCTGAGCATGACACACACCTCAGGAACAGAGGAATTGGAATTGGCTTTATTGAGCAGATCTGGTGATAGTCACACATCCCCCACCAGGCAGAGCACCCTGGCTGCCTCCCCAGCTCTGCTCTGCTCACAGCAGAGACACAAAATCCACTGCTGGGGGCTTGTGACACGCCAGGACTGGGAGGAACCTCCGTGTGTCTCCACCTGCCCCCAAACATCCACCAAGGGCACAAGATCCATGGAGACCCCTCCCAGCCCCCTGCACACACAGACCAGTAAAGGCCACTGCCAAGAAATGCTCTGCTGACAGAAAAAAAGATTGGGTTTTTATTTCCTTCCCCTGACCCATACTTCTCTGGAGATATGAAGCTTAAACAACTCAACATTTAAGGATCATCAACGAAAGTCACAAATAGCTATATTTTTAAAAATTGCTTTAACATTTTAAACCCTCAAATGTCACCCAAAATAACTGCATTCAGCTTGTAAAATGGTATTTTTCACTTTGCAGATGTCCAGTGCAGGGCTTATGTCTCGCTTTCAAAAGCATCATTTCAGCCTTGCAATGGAAACTTCTTTCTTAAGAGAGGCTCAGTGACTGGAGAGAGAGAGATGCTCTGAGCACAAGGAAACTGAAGGCCATGGCACTCTGTGCTTAGGGCCAGGGAGCCCTAAGAGCCTCTGTGACCCAGGGACACAAAAGCCACCAAGCACTTCCAGCAGGAGCAGAAGGAACAAACACAACCCACGTGGAAGGGCACTGAACCTGCTGATGTCCTGTGCCCTGCTCCTGCCACTGCACTCCCTCCAGCCCTTCCCTGGGAGTGAGATAATCTGGCCTTTAAACAGGGATCACAGCACCTGACCCCAAACCTGCCAAGCAAGGGAAAGCAGGGCCTGCCAGGTGTTGGGGTGAGATGTCCTTTCAATACCTGCTAGGTTTTGAAAAGGCTTTTATGTGTTAGATCCACCCCTTTTTTAATACTATGAGGACAAAACGGCACTTACGAGGGAAAGGAGCATAAAAAAGGTAATAAACACTTAATGATCCAATAATTGGTTATATCAGAGTAATCACTGTTCAGTAATTAACTCCCATTCCTGCTTGCTCATTTGATATCTTCTGTACCCTTTGATAGGTTCCTGTGAATATCAGCACTCCTTAGAAACTCTTACACTGAAACCTTTTGATGAAGCTAAAAAGCAGCGACACCATTAATCACTGCACACGTCCCAGTGGCTCTCAGGCTCCATCTGAGACAGGGCCTTTCCTCCCTGCACATCCCTCCTCAGCTGCCTCCAGCACAGCCCCTTGGCCTTACAATTTGAGATTTTCTCCCTTGCTTCTTCATGTTCCCAGAAAAATGAATTAGCTGTACATTTTCTGTGCCAAAGGGTTAGTGGGAAAGTGCACCAACAAAAAATTACATCTTGAAAGATAACAAAAAAATAATTACATTGCAGTGTCACGGAAGAAAACAGGGAACAGCTGGCATGTTTTTGCAATGTAAAACTAGAATGAAACTCAGGTTAGTGTCACTTGCAACTAAGTGCCCATGGTAAGCAAGAGCAGACAGGCACTGGGCTTCTGCCGCAGCCTTCCACAGCCAGTCCTTCCTCACCCCAGCCTACAAAGCTCTCTGTCCCTGGAGACAGCAGAGTGTGCTGGCACAGCTTCATTTCTGCCATGGCAATCCCAACACAGCTCAGGCAAAGGGGAAAGGGCTGCCCCTGACAGAGTGCCCAGATGATCAGCTTTATCCAACAGGTACTTCTCCAGCCCTAAAGATCCTGGGCCTAAAGATCCCTAGACCTCCAGGTCCTAAATCTAACCAACTGTGACAAGTATTTTAAGGCAAACTCATATAATGAAAGGAGGCTTCATTTATGGTCTTTAAACTTTAAAAAATGTATTACACAATTTACTTTTCTAGAGTAACAGCTCTGTGATTTAACTGCTCTAGGTTTGTTTAAGAAAAATGATGATATAGAA
This sequence comes from Motacilla alba alba, assembly GCF_015832195.1. NCBI lineage: Eukaryota > Metazoa > Chordata > Aves > Passeriformes > Motacillidae > Motacilla > Motacilla alba. The sequence goes on along the minus strand of NC_052034.1, from coordinate 9,066,076 downwards.
ATGCTGACTCCATGTTTTTCCAAAGTAATAGATATCATTGCCTGCAGGGGGGAAAAAAAAAGCTAAATTTGAGTTACTCTCTTTGGGGTGGATTTTTATCTCTATCACATCAATGCAGAGCCAAAGTAAATCCATGGCATTTCCTTGTAGTCCACATTTATTGCAGCGAGACATTTGTTTAATCAAAAGTTCTTTCTTGAGACAAATATCTACTGAACATAAAACTAGTCAAGATATTTTCCCCCCTTTACTCTATATTTATGAATCCTTTACCCTATATTTATTTTCAGATGCCATCATTTTATACCAAATCTGATCTGCTGCTTGCAGTGGAGCTGCCTTTGGCTGCCAGGCTCTGAGCAGGAGGTGCTTTTCTTCCAAAACATACCCACACCTCCATCAGCACAAACCACAGAGCAGTAACTTCTGCCTCAAAGGTTTTAAAAATCAGGGGGCACAGAAGAGCACAGAAGAAAAAAAGATGTTCAGAAGTCGAATATTCTGCCCCAGTTGTCAATACTATGCAAAATGCTGGTATTGCAAAATTGTATTTTTAACTGCTGCTATATAAATTAATGGAGGTCAGTTAGCTCATGGAATGCTGATACTGAACATGAAATATCAAGTTAAACAGAACCACATGCATGGAGCAGTCAGCTCTGCCCTGCATGGGCCAGGGGGATTTCCCAAAGCACAGTGAGCTGGAGCCACAGCCTTTGCAGATCTGAAGCAGAGGGATTGTGAGCTCTTTGTATGTTACTCATGCACTTCAAGGCATTAGTAGTGATGGGAAGGGAGGGAGACAGGGAAACAGATTGAAAGGGGCAGGAAAATTAGAGAGAGCTCCTTGCCATTAATGGAAAAATAACTACAGAGTGTTGTAGCAGATTTCTCCTCTTTTGTATGCATAGGAATATTTATTTAATCAATGTTCTGTAACAAAACAGGCCTCTGGTGAGCTATTGTGGAGAGCGAACTCCATTCAGAGAGTGGTGATTTGAATCTTGCCACCTGTTTAGCTGGTACTGGAGAAAGCAACAATATGTGGTGGGATGGGAAGGTGTCTGCCCCAGGGAGAGGAAGAAGCATCCCGCAGAAGCTTTCCAAAGTAATCACCCAAAGGAATGCCACTTGCCAGGGAAATCCTGATGACTTGACACTACCAGGACTTTTGCAAGCAAAGCTGCAAAATTCACCACTTGTCTTAGAGAGGGATAAAACTGAATGCCATACAGCAGAGACGCCTGATGCTGTGTGTTACTTCCAGACCCAAACCTGTGCTTGAATGCAAACTCATCCAGCTAAGGGATGGAAAAAAGCTTTTGACAAATCCAGGCTCATGCCAGTGAGTTATTTCAGTCCCACTGTTACCCCCAGCCAAGCTCTGTTGGGCTTTTCCAGCATGGCCAGGGATGCTCCAGCATGTGGCCACTCCTGCATCCCACAGGACAAAGCTGGGCTGCATCACGAGGCAGAGCCTGGAACGTGCCTTGGCCCTGGAGCTCCCAGGAGCTGTCACACCAGACTCAATAAAAGAAAAATCCCAAGCCACTCTCCCGAGCTTCCCCTCAAACTAAACTATTATTTAAAAACAAGCCACTGTTAGGGAGCTTCATATTAAAGGTATGTTTCTATACACACCTTATAACATCCTACTCCTGCCTGCACTTCAGCATGTCCTGATTATAAGTGCACTGTGGTATGGTTTTTAACACACTCAAACTCTTTCTTAAAGAGGGACTGATCTAAACATGTGCAGAAATAAGTCCTTAAATAAAACCCTGCCAAAGGCCCACAGCAAAACCTGGGAATATCAGTGGGAGCTTCTCACTAGACTGTTTCTTTCTCCCTTCTGCACTGTTTGCTGCAAAAACACACCATATACATGAACTTTGTCTTCACCTTACCCAAACTTTATGGGAAAACAGCTTTGCTCTATAATTTGCTACACCAGGACTAAAAAATCCTATTTTTATAGGCCAGCTAGTACCAGAGATATACCAGTTTTATGATATATTATACCTCCCGACCCTGGCATTAATGACAGACCTAATTTGCTTATCCCATCACAGCTGCCAGCATTAGTAATACATCCTTTAACATTTCTTGTAGGCAGAATGAGAGTTTCTTCCCTGTTCTGTAATGGATTTAAGGAAAGATATTACCATAGAGAGCCATGCCACACACCACAGCTGGGACATATAACGTTGTAAGTGATTTAAACTGAAGCAAGCCAGAACTGAGCAACACCAACTTTTACACACTTAATAATCATAACAGCATAAAGAAAGATAAAGCATTAATCAGAATTTCATCGTGTTACCCTTCACATCAGATTTCTTTAATGAAGTTGGCTGTTGTCAGCAATTTTAAGGCAAAATTATAGCTTTATTTTAAAAGGTGGCTGACAACAAAAAAAGTGCTTTCAGTTATTTAAATAAGTGTTCTAGGCAGGTCCCTGCTACATGAGTACAGGCACTGGTGCTTTATTGTCCTACAGTAAAATTATGTAGATATTTTATGTTAACCAGTTACTATTTCTGCACCCTGCAGATGCTAATTAAGTAGCCAGGCAAACTGAGAAGAGGGACAGTATTATTAAACCTATTTTGTGGACAGAAAAACTCAGCTACAGCAAAACTAACACTCGAGCTCAAGGTGATCCCTAAGCACATATTTTGACTTCACACTAAATCCTACCTCACACATCAGCATTGTCCCCACATGCCTGCTCTTCTCAGTCAAGAAACCCAAATCTACAGCCTGGATCCCAGGTCCCCAGAGATACACATGGACCCAATCCCAAATCCATCCCTACTCAGCACAAGCCCGGAGCAGGTGCTTGCTGAGCTGGAATGGGAAGGGAGTGACTGCTCCAAGGTTACCAAGGATGGCTGTGACAGCACAGAAACCAGCCCCTATCTCTGAAGGACAGGCTCGGCACCTTCATTAAAAGAGTGTTTGTTTGAGGGAAAAGAGGTATCAAAGAGTTGTTTTGGAAACAACCTATGGAAACTCAAACACAACAGCACGTGCACGTGGAAAAGGTGGGAGAAAAAAGCCCCCATTGGTCTGAGGCAGACAGGCAGGGCACAGAACTGAGCAGGCTGCAAAAAGTAACACAAAAACAGTAATAAAACTAAAAAAGAAGGATCTTCTTTATGTGTATTATCCCTTCCACCCTCTAGCTTTCCCCTTTATATGGTGTAAGAGCATGAGCATCACTCCAGACTGGGGACAGGCTGTGTGCCATGTCCATCCCATGATGAGAATGTTGCAGAGGCCTTTGCTGACAGAGGCACTGCAGACCGCCAACTACCCCAGAAAAGCCACACCTCAAACTGTGAAGACAAAAAAAGAGGTAAAAGCTGAACAGATTGCCCTGCACTCCAAAATGTGTGGAGCTGTGCAGTGTAAAATGAACACAAAACTAATACACAAAATGTTCAGAGTAGCAGCCCAGCATGGAGGACTTAATAAAATAAAGACCCTTAAATTTTCAAAGCCAGTTTTTTGGTGCTTACATTCTGTGTATTTTTCCATGTGGTAAGTGGCATTTCCTGACGAGATAACTTGTCCGTGTGGATTGTGAGCCCTGGCCAACACAATGCAGGGTGAGGTGTGGCCACGGCCCTCAGACAGAGCTGCAGCTCATGCCATGCACGAGAGACACCTCCTTCCCCATGCATTTGAAAGGATCTTATATCAGATATTTTCAATAAATAAACAAACCCTTCCCTAACCTGTAACATAAACCAACACACTGCAGTGCAGCCTATCCCCACGAAAACGTGGTGACCCACACTCTAACACTGTAATCTAATCCTTGAACTAAAGACAGTTTAATGCCTTTACAAATCCATATGTTTTCTAATACCACCATTGCTGTCAGCAGACTACAGGAGCGCCTCTTTGAAGATGGAAGGAAAATGACAAAGCACATCATTGTGAAGGCAATTATATGCTGCAGTAACCATTTTACAATGGCCCATATGGGCTGTATTTCAACAACGCAATTTCCAAATCTGCCTTAGCAAACATATATCTCTGTCCCAATCCCAGGTAGATTTTGCAAAACAAAATAAGACTGCAGCCAGAACAAATCGAAAATATGGATAACAGATGTAAAAATATGCCAACAAGGACACCAGAGCAATTTTTTGTCAGAGTACCAAACAAAGAGAGCAGCCACGGCAGACCTCACGAGGCCATTCACAGCAAAGCTGCCCATTCAAGGGACTTAGAGATCTGGGTTTATCAGAAATCTGATTATACACTCTCGTGTGCTCTCCTATGCAGCTGCCCAATTCACTGCTGCAGCCACCAGCCCATCCACCTCCCCAGGGACCACAGGGCAGGGGAGCTGCACTCCCAGTTTAGAAGCTAAAATCAGATGTGAACCAAGGCTGTGCACACTCACCTCAAATCCTCTCTGACATCCAGGACCAAGGCCTAAATAAAGGGAAACAAGGGGAAAAAAACAACAAAAAACCCCACAAAACCTCTCTTGTCCTTACCCTTGTGATAGCAGTTTCAGAGGCCTGCTCTGTTCACCTTGCTGCCTGTGGTAGCTGGGGCCATGCCACCAGCCCAGCATCACCTCCAGCAGCCCCAGGGCTGCTCTCTGCCTGGTTCCCTAGGAGGCACAGAGCAATGGAACTGCAGCTCCACCCCAAAATCTCTGCCTCCTGTTGATAGAGAAGCAGGAGCCAGAGCTGAGGATCAGCCTTCATAGGGCAAAATTATGCAAAAGCTGTTCTCTAGTGAAAAGGGGGTTTAATTGTGCTTCTTTCTAGTAGTGATTCATTGCTTTTGAAGGCTCTGCAATGGGTACCTGCTTTGGGATATCTCTGTGCCAGTGCCACAATTTTCTAGGGGCTCTGGGGCCACACACTGGACCTACAGGCAGGATCCAGGCCACAGGACACCAGTTGGACAGTCCTGCATGCATTAGTAGCAGCAATAAAGACAGGAACAGACATGAACATATTTCTCCCTGAAGTGAAATAGTAATAAAAAATTTCTTAAGCTGCCTATAACAAAGACAGGAATGGTAAAGGTGAAAGCTTACAAGTTCATTGCTAATTCATTAACAACAAACTGTCTGCATCAACTATCTCACATTTCAATGCCAAGGGCAACAAGCAAAGGAACACATGCACAGCATGGAGCAAAAAAATCACCAACGCAAGGGACACATGGAACTGGGACCAGTAGCCAGGTCCTGCAAAGTGCATGATCCAGGTCTTATCATTGTCAGCTCCTCAAAATGATCTAGTGAATCTGGGCAAAAGCATTTCAAAGACTTTAATCCATGTGAAATATTACTTCCTGGAACCGGAAATTCAATCCCTAGCAATGAAAACAAAAGCACACTCATAAATGCACCTTTCAACTCAGCCAATATAGCCATATTTAGGCTCATGCTCTCTCAAAAAATCCTTTACTCATTAATATAAAGTAAACTTGAAATGATTGCTATAATTGCAGTTAAAAAATTAATCATGTTTTGAGATAAATGCAGATAAAAGCATGTTTTACTAATTATCTTTTGAAGCTTCGGCTCATGAAAGATTAAAGGTGGAAGAAAAGTTGTTGAAATATTGAAGACAAAAAAATCCTACCATTTGAAATCACTTTGAAGCCATGTACCTCATATGAGTGATCCTTAATGTCCAGATGTATAAAAAGGGAGTCTCTTTAATTCAGAAGAAGTCTAACAAAGCATGCCAATTGGAGTTTTTATGCCATCAGCTCCCTGGAAATTGGTGCATTTAGCAGCCCCTCCTCTGCAGAACTCCAGACCATAGTGGGATTTTCTTGTGCTTCATCCCCAGCTGGGACAAAAAACTTCAAGCCTGAATTCAAAACTGAGTTCTAGAATTTTGGGTTTCATGGAGCTCTCCAGAGCTCCCATAGTATCAGCCTACTTATAACTAGTTTTACATACCCAAGCAATCATCTGAGGAGCCCACAAAGACAGCACTTTTACAGCTCAGGAAGGAGGAGCTGGAGGCACAGACAGCAGACCCTCATCACCAGCCACAGGGTTACTCACAAGCCACACGAAGACTTGTTTCTGTCCCCAGGCACTTAAAGGCATGCAGGTTATCTGGGGTGCAAATTACCCAAAGCAAGACTGGCATTTCCATTCACAGCCCTGGAACTAACAAGGCAAATAATTCCCTTCCTGCTCCATACCACCAGCCTATTTGACATCAGCAGTTTGCAGCCTGAGCGTTAATTAGGAGAGCAGATCTATTGACCACAGGCTGAAATGGATGTCCACAACTCCACTGGAAATGTTTTAGGCTTCTGCAAATTGAAACAAGTTGAAAAATACTCTTAGGTAAAATTCCTAAGCAACTTTATAGCCATTTCAAAGACCTAGTAATAATTTCCATCAGATCTGAACTGGTGCAACAGTATACATTTTAGAAGTTTACACCTGCAGCATGACAGAAGCAAAGCCTGTTGTTACAGGGCAGTTTTCAAAAGGCATTGAACTGCGCTCAAAAGCTACACAGTGTCAATGTCAAGGACTCTTCAGTGCTCTGGAGTCTCAAGAGTCAGGGCAGATCTGAAATGGAGCAGCTGACACCTCTTCGCTGAGGGAAGGGTCCCCCTGTAATGAACATTACTCCCCAGGTGCACAGCCCCCTGCACTCCATTTCTCCTCGCTCCTTTCCCCTCACCCCGCAGCTTTTAACCCCCCTGCCCATCACAAAGCATGGTGACACCAAATTATTAAATTCTCCCCTTGCTGCACACCTGAGCAGGGCTAGGTAAATGATTAAATAGTTGGGTTTTTCATAACCACACATCCAAGGAAATTTGCCAATGTCTTTTTATTTGCATATCTGGCAGACTGCCCCAGACAACTAATACATAAGTGACAGCGTACAGGTGTATTAGTTTAGAGTTTGCCTTTAATCTAGAGGTGTCAATTTGCTTCTGTTTTAATTACATCCATCTTGATATGTTATTACAACCTCATGAAACTTCTTCATTATGTGAATGGCTATAAATACATACACATGACAAACAGTTGTTATAAATTTTCTGGTTCAGCAGTGGAGGCACAATATCTTAGCCCACACATCATGCTCATTTAAAACTGCAGTTTTCCCTCTCCTCTCTACCCCACTCCATTCCCTTCCTTCTCTTTTCTTTCATCCAATACCAAAATATTTTCCCCCTACATTTAATGGATTCTCTAATATTTACTAGTAGCAGCATCCCAATACAAATTCTCTCAGCTTAGGGAGCTGTTTCAGCCCTTGTGTGCTCTGGGCTGCACCTCTGTGAAATGTCTGTTTGTCATTAGGCAAATATAAGGAGATTGCACTGAGGCCTTATAAACATGCAAAGATCCACTTTTGTAGCTACATAATTCACTGAGTTTTTCAATACACATTCTGAGGTTGAAAACTTGGCTAATCCATCCACCAGATGTATCTTTATGATCCCAGAACTCATTAAAATTTACTTTTTTCCCCTCTTTTTTTAAAAGTCCAGCAGACTCAGCTGTTGAGCTACATTAATTGCATTTTTTTCCATAGTTAAAATGACTAATGCTAGCAGAGTCACTGCCTACAAGCACAATAGCCAGACAGTAAAAATTAGTAGGACTTCTAATCGTTCAGTAATATCCAAATCCCATAAAATTAAGAGAGGCAATTTGGTCCTCTCAAAACAGATGGTTTTGATTTTCAGTATTTATTTTGAATTTTCTTTAAGGGGAGAAAAGAGAGGACAAAAGACACAAATTCACACCAGAAGATTCCATTCAAAGGTCAAAGTGCCCTTGACATGCATTAAACCCCACAACACCAAGAGGGTCACAACATAAATCGTCCCCAACAGCAGCACTTCTTCCCTTGCCTTCTTACCACACAGACCCCTCCGAGGTCAACACTACTTTCACTGCCTCAGCCCTCCACCAGTGGCCTCTCTGATGGATGCCTCACCCTGCCAGCCATGCCCAACAATCTGGAGCAAGCTGCAGAGCGTGTGTTACCCAGTTCATGCAACAGCAGCACCTCCCAGCTCCTTCCCTTGGGCAACAGATCCCAGTTTCTGGGAGACCCCTGGAAAATACTCATGGTACCCTCTGGAGGCATGTGGTGCTAAGCACCTGGATGTACAGGAGACAAGAGGAAGGTGACAGAAGTCATTAGGAGCCACGTGAAGACCAAAGCCACATTCCTGGCCACAAGTCAGGTCCTTTGGCCACCTCTCTACCATTCACACCATCCATGTAAGCAAGGAGCCAGGTCCTTCAGCCATCTATCCTCTATTCCCACCTTCTGCAGAAGTAGATGTCTCATCAAAACAAAACAAAAAAAAAAAAACACAAAAAAAAATTAAACACATTATCAGACTGAAAGGTCTCAGGTCACTTAGGACTTCCAGAGAGAAAATAAACAAAAATCAGTGCCAAGAGCAATTATCACCATGTTTGTAACTCATCTCAGTCTCAGAAATAAAAAATGGTATGCAAACAACAAAACATGGGCTGTCAGGATTTGCCAGGAGGGAGAAGGAAGGAACCACACAGGTTTTGTACCCTGCTCTCCTGTACCCAAGAGCCACCCAAGTGTGGTCCTGGAGGAGTCAGTGGCAATTTCTGTCTCACTGGTTCCACTTCACAGGCAAAAGAATTAAAATGCCTTTACTACACCAGGAGGGTGAGTTAGGAGCAGCTGTAGGACACTCTAGAGCATCTTGGGTCCCCAAGGATGGGTCTCCTGGGACATGGTAAGCCACACCTGCACCTAGGGAAACAGGCAACTGTGGCTCTGGATTCCACTGACAGGTGAGCAGGTACCTGCACCAAGTATTATCACTGTTACACACTCCCCTCCAAAACACCGCTGCTCTCACAGTCAGCCTATGACCAAAAAAGGCTGCTCACAAACTTTCATGAATCTGGTCTGGATCTGACCACTACTTAATTTCATGGGAGTGTAAAACATGTTTTAAAGTCTGATACAACTGTTAGCATTACTGCACAACACACAAGCACCTCTTCAGAATTTCAGCCACCCAAATGTTAATCTAACCTAGAACCTCCTGGTGCCTACCTCTATCTGCTTCTGGTGTTCACTGTCATCCTGCACCATCCACAAACCTGCTCCAAGTGGCTTCACACAAATGATGCTCAGCACAGAGCTTGTCCCAAAAGCTGGAAGTGTTTGCCTCTTTTCATGAGCTCATCCAACAAAGGACGAGTCCAAGCTTGTGTCTGGATGGGGAGGATAGGTTGACAGTAGTTTTATTCTCAAACCATTAAGTCTCCTTTGGTACCAAATAAAAGTATGAAATGAGAGAATTTATAAGAGCACTAATTGTAGAGGAGAAGAAGCTTCCACTTTAGGAAGCTGGCAAACACACGTGAGACAGATTAAAGGGTGATCATTCCTGGAAAGAACACCGAGCTGAACTCCTGCATGGCTCTGAGTAACTGCTCCGTGTGGAGTTGGTGTATTAATCATATCAGTAATATGTGCATCAGCCAGCACAAATTTTGATTACACAAATCAGAAGTTCAGCCAGCCAGAATTTGGGCACATCAGATATCAGCACACCTCTGAACATCTCCCATGCCTTTGTCTCAGGACATTTTAAAAACAGCAGGACTGAGATGCACACCAAATACCAAGTAAAGCCACATGGAGCATATGCACCATGATCAAATTAAACCACATGAGGAGAACCTCACAAACAGAATAGTATGTGCAGAGCCAAGGGATAATCCACTTCTTTTGCTGACTTATTCCACCACTACTGCACAGAGGATAACAGAACCAAAACTCCTGGCTGTAGTATTTACCAGACTGAAGACATTATTTTGGTTAAAGCCTTCTCTCTCCACCACATGACTGTGTGAACTTCAGCAGCAGTGTTGCCAAGATACAAGGAGAAAAATCTCAAGACATTAAGGTAACACACTATTTAAAGGCAAACAGTACAGCAGAGCTGAGCTGGGGATCTGACAAATTGCCACTGCACGTTCTGCTGTTACAGCAAAACAAATCCCTACCTGCATTAGCCATTCCTCATTACTTACAAAGTGGATTTTCATATCCATTTTACAACAAAGGAGTTTAGAGGACTATGATGTTCTGAAGTGGTCTTCACCATGGCTTGGCATTGAGTCAAAATGACAACAAACTGACTATACAAAAAAATGCACGCAGCTGGTAATTTGTGGCACATACAGAGCCAAACCCCATCAAGAACACAAGATACTGAACTGATAAATTATAAGGATGATGTGCAAAAAGACAGAGAAACGTTGGAAGCAATTCTCTCTTGCAGAACCAAGGCAACACCGCAGTTCAAGTACAGGAAAACTGAGAGTTAAACATTTCCACATTTCAGTCTGCAACTTCCTAACTCCATTACCTTTTTATTAATTGCATTTGAGACTTCACTAAACTTGAGCTTGGGCTATTTTTAAAACCTATCTGACTCAACTTATTGTTGCCCAGAACAAAGATTAAACTTCTAATTTAGCTGCAGATAATTACAATGCTGCAGGTCAGACCCCCAGTGTAATGTGGTAGGGTGTCCCAGTCAAACTGATAGGTGTTCAGAAAAACCCCAAAAAACAAGAGTAGCAGAGCTGGGGGAAAGAGGGAATCATCTTCAGTGAGAGAGGAATCTTTCTGCCTTCCTTCCAGCTGAAGTTACTGGGATTAATGACTCCTTAAGTAGGGACAGATTTGGTTTAGTGTCTCCCCTTGGTACTGACAGCAGGACTCTCACCAAGAAGCATTTTTGTACACAGCAATGGATCTTTCCTGAAACTTCCACTTTTGGTAACAACATCCCCCTCTAGTTCTCTGTGTTCCCATACAGTCCCTGCTATTTCTTTATTGATCTCAGTGTTGTAAGTCAATCTTTCAATTACTCAGACCCTTGATGTCTTTCTGATGATTTTTTTTGCCTTTCCCTAATGATCATTTTCCTTCCAAGTTCCTGATCCTTTACCCTTATTTTATAAATCATAGAATCATATAACTGTTTAGGTTGGAAAAGGCCTCTAAGATCAGAGAGTCCGACCATTAACTCAGCACAGCCAGCCCCACTGCTAACCATGTGTCCAAGTGCCACATCTACACTTCTTTTAACACTCTCCAGGGATGGTGACTCCACCACTGCCCTGGATTTTACACTCCTTCAATGCCAGCAAGGCCCCAGGTATTTAATCAGAAAGGGCTTACTCCCCCAAATAGCAGGGAAAAAAGATGCCAAGATAAGGGAGGATAAGGGTGTCTTTTGTCTTTTGATGTGCAGCGTATTTCTCGTTAGTGCTAATCTTAAAGAGCGGTGCTAGTGGAGATTAATTGAATCACATTCATCTAAAAGAACTTGTCCTTATAGTTTAAACTCTTCCTTCTTCAACTCAAGGCCATTGTGCCTCCTACTACCTCCTATGGGAATGGCAAAAATCCCCACCTTTATTACATAGTTACCTTCAGGAGCTTAAAAGAATATTTAGGCAACAATCTCAATGCTTGGTCATTATCTGCCAAAGAGACAGCTTCAGCTCTCCAACAGCTACTGAAATCAGCTGAAGTTAAGAGTGCCTTGTCTCCCAGAAAGGTACCAGGCTTTTTAAAATAATTTCAAAGTATTTTTAAAGTATTCAGGTACCCAAATGACAGCAACATATGTTTCAAACATCACCCTAGACATTCCTTTTGAGGAATATGCATCCTGCTGTTTTCAGTCCCACTTTCAGTTTGAGTTGCTGTTTTTTCAGGTCTGGTCACTGAGGTTTTCATCAAGATAGTCAGCTACTCTCTCAAGGTTATCTCAAAATTTAATCCCAGGTCAGTTTACTGTTTCCTCTAAACACACAGTGAAAATAATAAATGCTTCGCTTTGTATGATATCCCAGTGTCACACAAAACTTAATGCTCTCCTCATCCCCAGATATCTTCATTTAGTTACTCCCTTCTTTTCTGCTGCTGGTCTAAATCTGCAGACTCGCATGTGCAAACAGAGACTGGGACAAACACCTAAGCATCTAAGCAGTCAATAAACACAAGAAGGGCCACCAAGATTTGCTGTCAGCACTAAACAAACATCTGATGCTATGATGCTGCTGTGGTAAGGCAGGAAGATCAAATTCCTTTTGAAATATGAAGGGATAGAGACAAGGCAGAACAAACCTGCTTGAAATCTCAAAGAATTTAAGCAAACAGGCTAATCAGGCCAGCTAGAAGATTGGTGAGAAGAGAACGATTTGGGGAGGAAAAGCACACAGCAAGCCAGCCATTCTGGTGTCCAGCTCAAAGCTTCTGCTGTCATACAGCCAAGCTATTTCTATTTTCAGTGGGCCATGCCTAGAGATGAGTATCACACACCAGTTATTAAAGCAAATTCCTGCATTCAGATGCATACACAGAGCCACACTGTCAGTGCACACAGACACAGAACTGAGACCACAGGACCTTCAAAACCTTCCTGCTACTTGCACATTTTGTTTTTGTAGTGTCTCTATTTTAAAGCCCAAATCAGCTATTAAGCTTTACTCCATCTAGTCTCGTGCTATCTGTGCAACTTGTAAAAGTGCTGCAGCTAACATCTGCCTAAACCACACAAACACCACGGAACAATTGCTTAAAAATTATTTACACTAGGTGGATGGAATCATCTGACACAGAATTTGAAGCTCATTAAACAGCTCCTTGACAAATATTTGTCAGCATTTCTCATTTGTAATTAATTATATTGGGCTTTACCTGACTATAATTTAGCACGGTCTCAAAACAGACTAATGCCTGTGTGCTGAACAGAAATTAGCTCAGCAAATGCACACTGAGAAATTGTGACAGTTTTATGAAACAAGAATCCCCATTTAAATGCGAGTCCCCCGCTTCCCACCCCACTTCTATCTGGGCTTTATAAATATCTGTGTCCCATTTCAGGCTTGTCAGATGAGCTGCCTGAGTTGAAGCTAAACAAACATCCGCAGAAAAAAACTCATTACCTTACTCAGTGCTCAGAAAACCTGAAACCAACTGCTTACTCCATAGGGATGGTCAGAGCTGACTCAGGAAACATAAAGTACTTCCTAGGCTTTAAGCCATCTTAACATTCAGGTCAGATTTCCTTTCTCATCACAGCAAACCATCTTCACCACGGCACGTCAACAGCCATGTCACGTCAGTCTGCTGCTCGGACACCTCTGCACTGGGGGGGTAGGAGGGAGACAAACATCTTCCTGAAATCTCACCCCACCAGAGAGCTCTGCAGAAGCCTCCTTGCCAGCACTGCCAGAGCACATCGTGGAGGAAGTCACTCCAACGGATTGATTTATCACATTCTGAGAAATGACCTTTCCCTGTCAAGCGGTGTCTAAAATGCCCACCTGGGTTTGGAGAACCTCGTGCTATTATTGCTGGTAACAAACACACCAGCAGTGCAGCACAGGCTCCTCCAAGCTAGGAAAAGCCACAGCTTGACAAGCCACTGGTCACACTAGCACAGGTACAGAGTGTCTGTGCCTTCCTGCTTTTCCAGGCTGGACATTTGGGGAGCTCAGGGCAGCAACGTGGAGTGAACCACAGGGCTTGCTGCTGCCAGTCCAGCAAGGCCACTCACAGGAGAATCTGGTGACCAATTGCAGGACCACACCTCAGCTGCTTTACTACACATTAAGGGCTGGTTTCTGAAGGTCAAGGCTCCAAAATGCTCCCCAGTGTAGAGGACAGGCCCATACTGCACACAGTCTTGAAGTCTTGCAAGGCCAGGCAAGGATCAGTCCGGCCACACATCTGCAACGACACTGGAATTGCTCGGCTGTCACTCCAAGAAGGAAAAAATCCACAGTGAGATCCCACTGTCTTCATTTAACTCCCTCTTCCTGAGTATTCCCCACACAAACATTAGAGACATCAAGGTATGGGGTGCCATAAATGCAGAGACAGATAACCAGAAGCAGATGGCCTCTATTTCAACACCAAACCATTTACACTTGAGAAGTATGACAAGGCTACTGACACCTGGACAGAAAAGCAGTTCCCAGAGTGGGAGATGGTTAGTTTTGTTTCAAGGGATGGGAACTTTTATCAACATAACCATAACAGATTGGATGACGACTCCTGAAGTTATAGTGGCATGGGATCTGTGTTCTTGTACAGCACCTGTGTCCCTTTGCCATCCACAAGCTTCACACAACCTGGTATTTTGCACAGGTTGGGCTTCTTCAATCACCCCAACAAAAAGCAAAAGCATTTAGTAAAAGACACGTGAAATCAAGCTGTGTGGAAGTTCTTGCTACCTTTTTTGAACCTTGATACATAAGAAGGTCCTGGGTGACACCTCACACCCAGCCAACCCACACCCCTACAGCTGCAAGGTTGTCCCCAGAAGCAGAGAGCTCAGCCTTGTCCCTTCAGGGTGGCTGTCCCCTCCTGCATGAGCCACCATCCACTTGTGTCCCCTCTTCTGAACCGTGGCTTAGATCCTCCAGTGGGTGAAACGTTCTGCAGTTCCCTTCTCACAGTTTTTCACACCAAGCAGACAAAACACTGTCTCTGCACGCTTTCAGCTGTGCTAAGCCCAAGAAAAGGCTGAAGTTCAAGCACAAGGCATGGGCTCGGAAAGTCTTGTCTACATTCTGGGCACGAGTGTCTTCTGGAACCTGGGGAGAATCTCCATGGCCTCCAACGAGCTGGGGGCAGACCCACAGCATGAGGTGTATGAATACCAGGACACCTCTCCACAGCACCCGAAGCTTCTTGACTCAACTCAAACACATTAACACCTGAACATCTCACCAAGGCTGAGGTATCTCACTCCACCAGCCAGTCAAAAGCTCCTCAACAACACCAGAATTACAATAAAAACTTCAGGCTGCTGCATGCAACACACAGAGCAATTTCTGCCACACTGGGGTTGTGCCTTAGACACCTTCGTCTCCCTCTGATCTTCAGAAACAAGTTTCTCAATGTACATACGGAGCTGCAGGAAAAAGCACCTAACAACGATTTTGTGACATTATTTCTTAACGCAGCATGAAATCGTTAGGTCAAAACGTGCCACCTATCACATGAACATTAAAAGTATGTCAAGTCTCAGTGTGCAAGCTATTGTTTTATCTGAATGTGATATTAGCTGGCAGAACTGGGTAATGTATCTGTGCTCCTTTTTAGTGATACAGGATTATGAGAGGATGCAAGTAGTAGCCAGGCTTGGCTTGGCAAAGAGAGCACAGCAATTATTTTCAAGTAGAAAATAAACAAATAAGAAGTGAAACAGAATAAAGACATTTTCTAAAATGCCCTACCAAGTTCTAAACTTGCTCTTCACTTCCTCTCCGAAAAGGACTACAGCCAAATTCTCGAGTCCTTATTCCCATAAAATTGCTTAATGACACAAACTAGGGCTTTGTTTGAGGAAAAGCAGAATTTTGTCCGAAACAGAAGCATACAAATTTCTCTCCTGCCAATAAACACATACTCACACTTTTGGTCCCTCTGGTTTGAGCAGGGCGCTTACGGATGGGCTCACCAGGTGAGAAATGGTGGATAAATGGAATCTGGACATTACCTCAGCATTTGTTCCTTATTGCTTACATGAGTCTAACACCAACCATGTGGAGGTTTGTTGGAGTGAACAAATCCTCCCTTAATTACACCAGAGTAAGTTCTGTTGGAGGCATAGTGTGGATGGATACAGGTGTAACCAAGGACTAAGTCTGGCTACAAAACAAGAAACAAAATAAAACAAACAAAAAAATCCCTGAAAATCCACTAAATATTCCTGGCTAAATATTTAAACATCTTAAAAGCTACACAGATTTCTTTTTCTTTTTGTTAAACAATCAGCTTCACCTCCAAATTTATTTTGACAGTTCATCATCATTCCAGTTGTGCCTCCAGTGCACGTAAACCCAAATAAATTTGCTTTTCACCACAGCAAACTTCTCCTGATCAGAACTTACAAACAACAAAGCCCTTCAAACACACGGGCTGGAGATCCCCTTCCATGGCAGCATCACCACCACGACCCCGGCTGGGCTGACAGCGCTTTCCACGCTCGCGAGTGGCTGGGCGGAGGGAGCACGGAGAGGCGAGGCCGGGCCGGGCGCAGGGAAGCGACGCCCGAGAAGCCCCGCGGGGCTTCGCCTCCCTCCGCCCGGCCTGGGCTCTGCCAGCCCCTTCGATCGCGCCGGGGGATGACTCGAGCCGCCCACCGCGGGGCCCACTCGTGACACGCCGGCAGGGAGCGCGGCAGGCCGGGCGCCCCCCGCCCGCAGCGGCACCGCGATCGCCCCGAGAAACACGCGCGGCCGCCCCCCCCGCGGCCCCGCGGACACGAGTGGGCGGCCCCGCCGGGCCACGGCGGCGCGAGAAAAGTTTGATCCGTGGGAGGGGAGGGGAAGCGCCGCCGGGGGACCGCGCACAACTCCCCGCTCCCCGCGCGGGGGGATGGCCCCGGCCCCGCCGCCCGCCGGGAGCGGCGCGCCGGGCTGCAGGTGTCGGCGGCAGGAGGGAGAAGGGAGGGCAGCGGGGCACCCCGGGGACGGGGAGGGGGCGGCGGGACCGCCCCCGCGGGCACCCCCGGCGGGCCGGCCCGGGGACCGGGGTCAGGGGCGGGGGGGTGTCCGGGGGGCGCCGCGGGGGCTCCCCCGCCGCTGCCCCCACACAATGAGGCGCACACAAAGCGCCGCCGCTCCTACCTCCAGCGCCTCGAAAGTGACGAAGCTGGACATCGCGAAACCGTCGATAATGTCCTCTTCGGCCGAGGAGGACTCCCGCCGCTTCCTCCGGGGGGGCCGCGGCCGGGACGGCGGCGGGGGCCCATTGTCTTCCTTCTCCGAGCCCGAGGAGGAGAGCGCGGCGGCCCCGGGGCCGGCGGCCCCGCCGGCGGCACAGCCGCGCCGCCCGCCTTTGGCTCGCCGCTCCCGGTCGCGCTGGGACCGCGATCGCCGCTTCTTCCGAAGCCCGTTGCATCGCGCCGGGCCATCCATGTCTCTCGCCGGCTCTCCCTCTCGCTCTCGTCCCCCCCCGCCCCACCGCAGCCACAAATCCGGCTCCCCCGGCGGAATAACGGGGGAGGGAGGGAGGGAGAGAGGGAAGGAGAAAGGGAGGGAGGAGAGGACAGCAAGGGGGTGGGGGGGATGAAAGAATCCGAGTGCGGTTCCACCACCACCAGCAGCAAGCACCAAATGTAAGAGATTCCTATAAGCGAGCCAAGGAAAGTAATGGCTGATCTCAGGTCGCCTTTGTAAAAAAAAAAAAAAAAAAAAAAAAAAAAAGCCACGGAGAGAAAGGAAAAAAAAAAAAAAAGCCTCCCCAAGCAGGCAATAAATCAGAATAGCGGAATGCTTTGATCAAGGGGCTGGGAGGGCGAGGATCTTCGAAAGAGAGGAAAAAAGGTTGAGACGAAGGGGGGAAAAATAAAGAAAGGAGACCAGGAGACCCGCTGGAAGGAGGGAGCTGAGAGTATTTCCTTGCACAAAATTTATTTTCTTTCTTCCTTTCCTCCCCAACTAAAAGAAGTTCCAGGGGGGGAAAAATATATATGTAGACGTACAGAACTCCCTTTCTGCCTGCGTGTGTGTGTGTGTGTGTGTGTGCAGGGAAGGGTGCAGCCTTCCCCTCCCCACCAACACGCACTCCTCTCCCCCTCCTCCTTTATCTCCCTGGATCAAACACAATAATAATAATAACGATGCATCCAGATGCAATTTTCTCAGGCACCGACCAGGGATGGACTCGGGAGTGGAGATCAGATCCCAGCCCGGCCCCTCCAAAAACAAAACCAAACAATAAAAAGAAGAAAAAAAAAGGAAAAAGAGAAAAAGGGGAGGTAAAAAAGAGCCCCAAAACACGCCCACCCACCCCAGCTATTAATACGGATCAATCATGGCAAATTCATCGTATTAATTGTGGCGAGGAGGGGGGGGTGCTGGTGCTGGTGACAATAGATCCGAGCGGAGGGGAGGCGGCCCCCGGGAGCGGCGGCGGCCACAACAACACGGCTGGTGCCCGGGGGCGCGGCGGTGCGGGCGCGGCGCGGCGGGCTCGGTGCCGCCCGGGCGGGGCCGCTGCCGCTGCCGGTGCCGGTGCCGGTGCCGGGGGGCGCCCGCCGAGCCCCGCGCGGGGCGGTCGCGGTGTCGCCCCCAGCGGCCGCGCGGCCCCGCGCCGCTCACGTGACCGCCGCCCCGCCCGCTCCCCGCCCGGCGGCGCGCGAAATGCGGCGCCCCCGCCGCGCGAAATAAGTCTCGGGCATGCGCGGGGGGCCTGCGCGGTGGGGCGGCCGGCACGCGCTGTGACACCCCCTCACAGACCCTCTCACAGCGCCTCTCACACCGCCCCTCAGCGCCCCTCACACTGCCCCTTACACCACTCATCACAGCGCCCCTCACACTGCCCCTCGCACCGCTCCTCACAGCGTCCCTCACACTGCCCCTCACACCGCCCCTCAGCGCCCCTCACACTGCCCCTTACACCACTCATCACAGCGCCCCTCACACTGCCCCTTACACCGCTCCTTACACCGCTCATCACAGCGCTCCTCACACTGCCCCTCGCACCGCTCCTCACAGCGCCCCTCACACTGCCCCTCACACCGCTCCTCAGCGCCCCTCACACTGCCCCCACACTGCCCCTCGCACCGCTCCTCACAGCGCCCCTCACACTGCCCCTCACACCGCCCCTCAGCGCCCCTCACACTGCCCCTCGCACCGCTCCTCACACCGCCCCTTACACCGCTCCTCACAGCGCTCCTCACACTGCTCCTCACACTGCCCCTCACACTGCCCCTCACACCGTTCTTCACAGCGCCCCCCACATCGCTCCTCACAGCGCCCCTCACACTGCCCCGGCCCGGCCCGCGCTGCCCCGGCGCCGCTCCGTCCCTCGAGCCGCGCAGGGATGTCCTCACGGGAACAGGCGTGGAGGGCGCGGACTCTCCTTTCTGGAGTCATTCCAAAGCCACCCGGACGCCTCTCCGGGTCACCTGCTGCGGGTGGCTGTATCGTGGCAGCGTTTGGACTGGATGATCTCCTGACATCCCTTCCAACCCCAGCTATTCTGGTTCTGTGATTCTGTGTCCAAGCCCTTGTCCCCCTGCCCAGTCTCCTTCCCTCACGGCTCGGGGCTGCCTCAGGTGCTTGTCCCTCACGGCCTCGGTTGCTGGCGGGCGCTGCCCCTGGCCAGCCTTGCGGTGGGTTGTGCTCCTGCTGTCCCTGAGGGGAGCCCGCACCCCTCTGCCCCGGGATGGCGGCTGTGGCCCTTGCCAGGGTGACCCTCCGACATGACTGGCACAGATGCTGAGGCTGCGAGCAGAACAACTTGTGGCCGCCCACCGGCAGCTCACCTGTCCTTGGCTCTGCCCTGCCCACGCTGTGTGTGTGTGGCCTTTTGCCTCTATCGCCTCGGCTTTGTTGTCTCTCCTCTTCATGTTCCCACCTCCGTGGGATTAGGGCATATTGTCCCTGTCGCCTCAGCACCAAGAGGGCAGTGGAACCAACAAATTCCCTTTTAAAGCTGGTTCTTATGGTCACCCTTCTCACCTGGTGCTTCTTCTCCTGCCCAGGGGAACCTGCTGAGGGAAGAGGCTTGGAAGGAGAAGGGCATGTGGAGCTATGTGGTCTGGCTTTGAGGAGAAAGCATTAGGAGTAGAGCCCTGGGGGAATCGGGACATTTGCTGGGAAGAGAGAAGGAGAGAGGAAGTGCAAGTAACAAGATGGAGAAGAAACCCCAACCTGTGAAGTCTCAATGTTCAGAACAGAGAAGAGGTGCTCTGCAAGCACAGCACTGGCTTTCCTCCATCTACCGGGTGATCATGCTGTTGTGTAGTTTGGAATATATGGGGGGAGATTGGAAGGACAGGTAGAAAAAGAGAAATCATTTAATAATCCTTCTTCACAAAGAACCTTCTGTACAAGAACCAAGTCTCTCTCCTGTAGCTGCTAATCATTCCTCCATTGAGATCCCCAGCCAAGGGAACACACACAGGCTGAGTGTATTTTTCCAATATTCTCCCTCTGGGCTGCTCTGACTCTCGGGGGATGAGGCTCTGCTTGACTGTATAATACGTTGTTTACTCTGTACCCTTAGGCCACCAATGGAGTCATATTTTTAGTATGTTTTCTATGAGTATTGAGTGATTATGTGAAATACTGGGAATCAGATACACCCTCTGTTTCCAGAAGGCAAGTGACACCTTTGCCACCTCTCTGCACGCCACATCTCCCGGACAGCACGCAGTGACTTTTAAGCTGGTGTGAGCCAGAGGAGGAGGAAGCACAAAGCTGTGGGTAACCCGAGAGTGTGAGAGCGTGTACCTTACAGAAGGCCACGCTGCCCGTTGCAGAGGTACATGGCTAGTTTTTAAACATTCTCAGATATCAACCTAGAGACCATCTCCTGATCTGACCTTAGATCTCCCTGTTCAGATTTTTCTTGCTGTTTAACAAATGCATTTCTCTATCTTTGGGTTCCTTTGTCTCATCGCTGCCTGCCAGTTCTATACAATCTGACTATACAGAAGCTGCGCTGGTATTGCTGAAGTGTTACAATTTCTGTGTACAGCAAGCTCAAATATTATAAGGTCTCTGTCTTCTGAAAAATATTAAGCTGTGCTATGTCAAACAACTATTACCTGTTGGGTTTTTTTGAAAATAACTCTGTAATTTTCAGGGCAAAGTAATTGATTATGGTTTCCTGCATATCCATCACCATTAAAGT
The DNA here is from genome assembly GCF_015832195.1 of Motacilla alba alba. Taxonomy (NCBI): domain Eukaryota; kingdom Metazoa; phylum Chordata; class Aves; order Passeriformes; family Motacillidae; genus Motacilla; species Motacilla alba. Next base: position 9,045,356 of record NC_052034.1, on the reverse strand, counting down.
GACTTAAGAGACCTGTAGTCAGACACATTTCTGCAGACATTCATTGCGTGGCTGAAAGTCTGCTCAGTCTGTTTTCTTCTTGAATGTGTGTATGTGGATAACAGACACAATACGTGATTCATTTTGCATTCTTTGTAGAAACAAATCCCCGGACTTGCATGTCTATGGAAAAAAATAAGATTAAAACCCATCCATCTAACTCATCCTCCACTGCAAAACATTTTTGTTCTGTGTAGTACTAATGGCAAGCATTAGAAATCACAGGTCACCTTTTTGGGTACGATACAGGTGAATTACCCCTTTTTCTGGGTCTGGTCCAGCAGGAGCATTTCCACGAGCCCTAATTGATTTGGGAATATCACACAGATCCTCAGGAAGTTCTTTCTCCAGTGCACTCTTGCCTCCAGCTGAGTATTTCAAGTCATCTTAGCAGAAAGAACATCACAGACCTCCACACACATTTGTTTTTGGGCTGCCTGTTAGCTTTCCTCTAGAAATACATCTTGCCTGGCATCTGGTGTGAGAAAACAGCACGCTTTTTTCCCTCTTTTTTTTTTTTTTTCTTTTTTTTTTCCTTAGGCTCTGGTACCTTGCTGAGTCTCTGTTTTTGAGGTTAATGACTAGTGTACTCAACTGGATACTCAGTAATTAACACCCACGGAAAGGGTACTACTTCAGAAGACCTATAATCTTCTGATTTGAGACATGTATCAAAAGCTTTCTCTTCCTAAGTAACGAAGACAGAAAGGCTAACACAGACCAAAAGCAACAATTGCAATTTCCATGTCACCATTAGGCATTGGAACAAAATAAAATTTGCAACTGTAAAAACACTATAAGCCGTTTTCTTAGGACTAGCCCCTGGCATACCTAAATGGAAAGGATATTTTGAACTAACTTGAATATCAGGAGATAATTCATTGCTTGAGGAAACGGCAAGAACCTTGCTTCTAGCAAGAGTAACTTGCACTGTGCTTTGGCATTAAGCTCCAGAAATGGAATTTTTAAGTTCAGTCCACATAGGAATCTCAGCAGAGGCAAATGTACCTTTCTGAAGTTATCATCCTTTTAGGAGATGGGTGGTTTGAAATAGCAGAGTATCTGCCTTGCAGACTACTATTTTTGTTTTAGAAGGAGTTTGATCTGGGAACACAAAAAAACCCAAGAGAAATGGAGAAAAGAGCCTTTTTGTTATTGTTTCCACCCTGCTCATACAGTGCATTTATAAGAATAGCAAATGATGAGAACCAAAATTCTAATACAAAATAAAAGGCAGGGTGATTGTGTGGATGGCAGAGGAATTTAAAACAGTTCCTTAAAACTAAACCAATTTTATCCAAATTGTATTGCTTATCAGAGAGGATTGTCTGGCTTTGTAGCTAAGGGCTGCACCTGTTGTTTTAAAAGGTGCTTTCCTAGAAGGTGGTTGGAAACAGAAACAGTTATGGAAGAAGGAGCATCCAAAGTGAACCAACAAGGAAGACTAGAAACCTGTGGCCTGTAAAAAACCCAAATAGCTCAAGACTAAAAATAAAGGCAGTACTAAAAGTAGTCAGTTAAAATGCAGGAGCAGGCAGGTTTCCAGAACAACCTCTAAAGAAAATACTCAGAGAAGAGACAATTGTTCCTTTCACAAATGAAGGGGCTAACCCAGTCAGAGGAACTCACTGCCACGAGGCTGCTCTGAAGTCCAGAATAATGAGAACTCTCCAAGTAACCAGAATATAAGTTACAGAGTGGCTGAGGGGGGTGAACATTTAATGCCTCAGAACCTAACACAGTTTCTAAAACAAAGCAGGAGACAGGAGACTGAACTGATGGACCATCAGCCTGATCCAATCTGCTGGGCCAGGGCTGGCACACATCTGAACCTGTGTTCACTTCTCTGTGAAGTGTGTTTTAGTTCCCGTGTTTGGAGCAATGCTGTATCCATCCTCACTGGCACCAGGAGATCAGGCGGCACATGAAAAAGTTGATAAATTAAACTGGGCCTGAAAAAGTTGAAGTTCAGATTTTTGTAGCTGGTAGAAATAATTGTGTAATGGGCAGCTACTTCTTAAAAATAGCTTAGAGTTCAGGAAATCTGGGAACTGGGTGGAGGGGAAAAGAAAAAGCCGGATGGCTTCAGCAGAAGTACAGGTTTCCCCAGAAAAGGTGAAAAAACTAATTCATCTATTTTTCTTGTTTTTCAGTTGGTTATAATACAACTCTGAAGTACCTATGACTAATTTTATCAGGGAAAAAAAAAAAAAAAAAAAGAAAAATCAGATCATGCAGGGGATAAGAAGTTCAGAGTCTTGATTTATTCACTCGTGTGGATCCATAGTAATTTACAGCAGGGGAAAATGTGTTCTCTAGAGAACAGGTCAATCATGAGCAATAAAGCTGTGCATGTTTATCATGTATGGCCAGATAAACTCAAGAATTTTTGGATCCTGCTGGTTCCTTGGGATTTCTTAATAAACACCTTAAGCCAACTAAACCTGTGTTTCTAATTGCCTTAGATTCCTTATCCCACAGCATGAACATTGGTGAATGGCAGCATTCATAAATGCAGGGTGAAGCAGGTATCCCTGGGTTTCAGGAAACTTCATTTGAAAACGTGATTCCAAGTTATGTGGATAGAAAAAAATACTGTATTGCTTGTGAAACTGTAAAGGATGGTGATAAATGGCAAGATCAGAGTTCGTGTCATTGTGGGTTGAATATCCTAAAAGGTTTGATACTGCAGCCCTGTTTTACTGAATATCTAATATCCAAAATATCAAATAAATAGTACATTAATGAAATTCAGAGACCACACTGGATTTGGAAGAACCATGAATATTCACATTGTGGAGGAACAAGTAGAAGATTTTCACCAAGAACAAGATTTTAAAAAAGAAAATAAAGTCATAGAATACAATCACAGAATCATTAAGATTGTAAAAGAACTCCAAGATTCCTGGGTCCAACCTTAGACCAATCACTGCCTTGTCAACCAGAGCGGAGCACTGAGTTCCACGTTCAGTTGTTCCTCCAACACCTCCAGGGATGGTGGAGCCACCACTCCCTGGGCAGCCCTTCCCAATGCCCAAACACCCTTTCTGAGAACTTATTCCTGGGAAAGGTAGTTCATTATATTCACTGTGGAAACAAAGGACCAGCTGCAAATTACAGTTCTTCAGTTAGCGTCCTATGAAGTGGACTGATCTTCTGGGGTGAAATTCTGACCTCAGTTATATGTAAGTGAGAAAACTTTTATTTTCTTCAGGAAATTCAGATGGGTTTACAATTTGATCATGGGAATTTTTTTTAATGTGACTAAGAGATTTAGGACTTGCCCTTTGGTCCCTTCCAAAATTGTTCACCAAAGCATACTGCTAAGTAGGTAGCACGTCTCTGCCCTGAGAATTGGTCAGCTTTTATTACCAGAAAACACCAACTGTTTATAATTTAGTGATGCTGAGTTCAGATTGCAGTACTGCATGCTGTACTGGTTCTGCTGATATGTCACAGGAAACAACCAATTTACAACTTTCCTTCTCTCCCACCTTCTCCAAAAAGCATGTAAAAGAAACATATGTTTTCTCCACCATTTAAAAATCAATGTTTAAGAGAAACTACGTTTTAGCCCAACCCAGGTTATGATACAGAGAGAACTACATGAAATTTAATAGCTTGGGTTATCCAGAAGGTCAGACTACCTGATCCTGGTCCGTTCTGGCCTCTTAAGTCTAGGAATAAATTAGAAACCTGATCTCTGAAAGTTTTAATTTCAGAGCAGTCTTTGTGAAAAGGGGTGGAGTAGAATCCCTAATGAATTACATCCTCCTCCAACATTCATTTTTCTCCCTGAGAAATGGTTTCTTTTGAAAAACAGTGTTTAGTTCCCCATCTTCTAAATTACAAAAAAATTATATCTCTTTATGTCTTACACTGTACTGTGTGCCAGCACAGCAATTATTAAAGCATTTTTATTGATATTACACAGCTCTCTGTGAAATGTGAATTAAATTTATCATGAAAATTGATTTTTAATGACAACTCAAGTTTACATTTCTGAAGTTCATACTTTTCCACTATTTTTCATTGGCACTAGAGTAGTACAGCTACAATACCTTTAGTTGTCAGAAATTGATTAGGAAATATCCTGTAGTTTACTCACATTTATCGGTGTGGTTCTGCTGATGAACACAATGAAGTTTTCTGTTGGATTTCATCTGCAGAGATCAGAAGTGAGCTAAATGGTCCAAACCTGCACACCCGAGTACCTGAAGTCCCTCATCTGCACTTAGGCATTTATAGGATTGTCTTGATTTTTAAAGCTGTTGAATGGGCTCAGCTTTCATTCTGGTTTTGTGAGAATTACGGGACACACACCCCTGGAATCAATCTGTCTTCCTCTGCCTCTTTTTCCCTATATATTATCTTTCCTTAATACTAATGGCATGCTGAAGGTAACACCTGAATGAGCAGCCTAAGCATGGCCCTGGATGCTAACCCAGTTACACTGCAGGGAATGCTGCTTTTTAATCTGCCTGGTTCTTCAGCTGCTCCAGATGGAAAGGGAGAGAGAATTTTCTGGGCTTGTTGTATTCTTGTGTTTTGGTGAAAGCAGTGGTCTGACACAGAACATGCAGGAGCAGTCTGGGCTCACAGCACGACTAGGTGTCCTCTGGCCTTAAGTAATCTCAGGACAGAAAAGTACAATGTGAAATCAAATGCAATTATTGACTACTCCAAACAACATTACACCAACTGAGCATCAAGCGTGCTTAGTGCTCAGGTAGCTTTCAGAAGGAAATTAGGGCTGCATTAGTGTAAGTTCCTGTGGATAAAACCCTCAGCTTGGCAAAAATGTCACTTAGGCATCTCCAGAATCATTGTATTTCTGTAAGACATATCTGTGCAGGAGCTGGGGGGAGGCTTGGGTTGTTTTTCATTGGCTGATGGGGGAAGGATTATTGTTTGCTGTTAAAAATGATCCCAAGCAAACTTTTACAAGGTCTTCTGTGACTAATAAAACCTGAGTCTTTGAAAATGTACTACAGCTCAAGTTGTTGTTTAGAGATAATTCACTTTGATCCAGATGCTTCCATCTGAAAGTGCAGAGAAAAGAAAAAGGGAGAAGGAAATTTGATGGAAAGTCCCAGAAAGCAAAGGGAGAAGAAATCTGCAATTTCTCTTATTTTAACACGCCATGTGCTGAACCTGGGCACTGAGAAGTCCCATGGCCAGTGTGCTGACCTGTACTGAGATCTGGGAGGAGGATAGTCCTGTCCTGGCTGGGTGGGGTACTGACACATTGGAGTCTCTTCTAGAAGGTGATCTCAGACACAGTGAGGCTATCTTGTTCCTGGTATAATCTCTGTAACAGTGAATACATGATTGTAGGTCTGTGAAAGTGTCTAGGAAGAGCCTGTCTTTACAGAAGTGCCCTGAGATTCAGGCAGAGGACTTGGACCATCCTCAGCTAGTTTGGCATATTCTGTAGATATAAAGGGCAGTAAAGTCCTTTCCTCTGTGGATTATCTTGTGTATTTCCAGCCATTTTTTCATCTCTTCCTGCACTCACACCCAAAGGCCTGTTCATGAGCAAATGAGCGAGACAAGGGGTGGAGGCATTTTCTCACAGTCCTGCAAGATGTGCTATGGCAGCTGCTCTTACAATGATGCAGCATCTCCCTCCAGGGAGGAATAAACATATTTTCCTGCCCTCCCATCTCTTGGGTTTTTAATCTCATTTTTTCCAATCTTTACACCCTTTTACCTGTGCTCTCTTGCATCTTGTTCATGACCACTCAACTTTGCACTTTGTTTTGGAGAAATGGAGATTTCAGCCATCTCTGGAAAAGCAAGTTTGTTTGTAAGCAATAAATCATGACTGGCAGCCTTGTGTCATGGGACACCAAATCCTTCTAACTATTTGAGATAACTGGAAATCTAAGGCACCTTTAAAAATCCCAGAATAGTTTGGGTTGGAAATGACCATAAATGTCATCTTGTTCAACCCCTGCCATGGCAGGGACACCTTCCACTATCCAGGGTGCTCCAAGCCTGTCCAGCCTGGCCTTGGGCACTGCCAGGGATCCAGGGGCAGCCCCAGCTGCTCTGGGCACCCTGTGCCCAACCTCCAGATCTGATAATATTCTGCAGATAGTGTACAAGCAGCCTTGATATTTACAGAACTTCATTGATAATGTCTCATTGTTTGCTTGCCCAAATCTGAAATATCCCATCAGCAGACACTGTATATATTCTGTTCTGAGAAGGCGATCCCTTTTTATCTTCCATGAATTTGAAAATACACCATGCTCCTTGAACAAAAAATAAAAATAAAAATGAGGCAGGCACAAGCAATATAAATCAATATAGACTATTGATGTAAACAGAGCTATGCAAATATATACTCACTGAGGATGACACATAAAACCAAGCCCTAACTTTATATGGAAGAAGATAGAAACTACAGCAGCAGTATTAACTACATTTTTCAGCTATGCTCAAAATGGATTTTGGAATAAGTCAGAGTTGTAATAAGTAATTTGAGAGGGTTGTGAATTCTTCTGTGAGCTTGTTGCGTCAGGAGACAGAAGAAAAATCAAAGCACAGGCTTGCAAGTAATATTCCCCCCGATATTAACAATAAAGCTGTAACACTTCTTGGTTTTAAATAACAATTCTAACCAGTTTTTGCAGGTTGTTGTAAATTCTGCTCTGCCCCAAAGAGTCAGGGTTACAAACTGCCATAAGAAATGCCTCTGCAGGTAAGTGATTTGCATCAGCATTGGTCAACTTTGGAGTTTTACTGAAAACAACATTATTACAGAAATAATTTCTGGCGGCAATGAGCATTGTGGTCATACTGCCGGGGAAGTTCCCAGTGAGGGGATAAAGATCCTAGTGACTAAACACCAAACATACCACTGTCATTAGTGCATTGCTACTCTTCTTAGCAGAAGAAGATGTTGGATTCACACAAAGCTGTGGTGGTGACAGAACAATAAATCTTTTCATTAAGCTGCCAGTCCAACACTAGTTTACCAGCACAAGACTTACCATATGTGTGAAGCCACTCTGTGATCTGATGAGCTCCTCCTGACTCTGAGGTTCTTTACTGTCAGAACTGACCACAGAAATGAGTAAACAAAGGGTAAACAAAGCTAAGAACACAAGAAAGACTACTTAATCAATCAACATCTTAGCAATTAATGCATGCACCTACCCCAGAAGTTCATGTAACAAAACTTGTATGAGTTAAATATTCACCTGGTATTCATTCCACAGATGGAATTACACCTCATGCACATTAACAGAGATAATTACTGAAACACCAAGATCAGCTTGGCTCCTGTATCCTGAAAAGAACAAAAAAGAAAAGAAATCATTGCAGCAAATTGTAGAATTGTTAAAGGGCTCAAAAGAGTGTTCAACTAGTAGACAATTTTAAGTAAAGCTAATAAAACACAGCCACTTCATTATTCATTCATGAGAAAAGGCTGAGTTCAGGCACTGTGTTTCAGTGCAGAAGCTGCTCTATAATATCCTGTCTCTTGTTCATCATTCCCACAATCTCCATGCACATCTTGTTCGTGTAGCAGTTCTTTCAGTGCAGTGAAGACCAGCCAGCCCAGGGAAGTCAAAGAAGAAATCCCCACTGTTTTAATAGACTTTTAATCTAGTCTTGGTCACCATCTGCCCAAAGCTGGGATGGAGCACCGCACAGTACAGAACACAACCTCATGCTGACAGTATTCTGCTTCCCAGGGAATAACCTCTCCCTTGTTTCCCTGAATCCTTATGAAAATCCTGGGTCTGCTCCTCATGGGTTCAGTTGCAAGATTCTCTTTGCCTTTTATTTGCAGCAGGACTGGAAGATCAGATGAAGAGCCACATCAGGAGATTTATGATCTGTTTTCTGGCTCTGGTTCTGACACATGTCGTGAATAATGGTGTGCAAATTACTCCAGTCATTTGTTCTTCACTCAGATGGCCGTGGAAACTGGGATGGAATTAATTTCCCTGTTTGTAAAGTGCCTTGACTCCACTCACAAGAGCAGAGGTGAGCCAAGGCTGTGGCTCTGAGGACAGGCTGCCTCAGGCACGGAGGGCTACGGTGAGCAGAGGCTTCCAGAGTCAGACAATCTGGATACGATCTGCATAGGCATCCAGATCACCAAGTTTAAAATATCATCTTTAAGCATCACCAGTCATAATCACTCCAGCATTTTGCCCCAGTCATCCTCTCATGCATAGCCAGTTCACCACCTTTTCTTTGCATTCTTCCTGCCTCTTTTCAGGCACAGCCCTTTGAGCCATGAAACTTCCAGGAGTGTAACCTCCTGTCATATGGGGAAAAACACTAAATAGTTAAATAAACAAGGAGCATCAGGGTCCATTGAATAAAGAGTTCGGTTGGGCAGAAACTAGTTTATAATTTTACTGATCTGATGCACCTTATTTTCATCTTCTCCTTTTGCTGTCAGAGGGTTGTTGCCTTTTAAAATTCAATCCCTTGATTTGACATTTTCTCCTGTCCTCCATGCCACTTGCTAAAATTACTCTTTCAATTTCCAAAGCAGTTTTTTTATTCCTGGACTGAAATTTACTTGTAATTTCTCAGAAAAAAAATCTCCCTGTTAAAAAACAAATGCCATGGAAAATTGAAGGGGGAAGGGGAGGAAAACAGGAGAGGGAGGATTATTGTTTGTAAGGGCACAGTTGAGGTAACAAAGGGAAACAGCAAGTTCCAGCTGTAAGGGTTGGTCAGATGTCTCCAACACCAGACAAAGCGGGTCGTGACCCCCTTGAGGTGGATGTACTTGTACAAGCCATGGTTCTTGCTTGGGGCTATTGCTTCTGTAGCCTGTCCCAAATCAAATAATAGCAGCAATAACTGAATCATAAGCAAATATGGACCATTAGATCATGAAAGAATGGTATATAGACCTTTACAGCACACCTCAGAAAGTTACAGTAGCAGGTGGATCAAGGCCCAGCCTTTGAAGGCCCCTTTCACAGAAGAGCCATGTCCCAGCCCTGGGGCACCACAGAGCCATAGAACAAGTTATGGTGGCAGAGACCTTTAGGATCATTCAGTCCAGCCATTGCACACTCATAGAATCATAGAACCTCAGAATGGCTTGGGTTGGAAAGGACCTTAAACGTCATCTCATTTCACCCCCTGCCATGGCAGGGACACCTCCCACTGTCCCAGGCTGCTCCAAGCCCTGTCCAGCCTGGCCTTGGGCACTGCCAGGGATGCAGGGGCAGCCCCAGCTGCTCTGGGCACCCTGTGCCAGGGCCTGCCATGAACCAATGGCTAGTATTATGTGCACTGAATTTCTCTGGGAATGCCACAGCAAACCAGAGTATGGAAATGCTAGACACACTTCCAGTAGGAAACACCTTTTCTAACATTGTAACTTAATAGGGCTTTATTATTTCAGTCAACTGCAAAATCAGAACATGACTCAGTAGCCTGACAATGTTATCTTGTCAAGATCCCAATTTGTTGACTGTTGGAGGTTTTTTCTTCTCGTTTTCTATCTGCTTTCGGTTTATCCTCAATTCTCTTTTCGTTTCCCTGTGTATTGATTCGCAATTTTCCTTTCTGCTTTTCACATTTCACACACTTAGATTGCAGTGATTTGGCTTCTTTTCTTCCTTCACTGGTATTTAATACGTGCACTTGTCTCCATGCTTAAACATACGGAATCTCAATATCTTATCAGCTTCTCAGAACTCCCACCAAGACTTTTCTTCTTTTGTTTTAGCTGGGGTCACACTAATGGTGTTCTGGCAGCTAAATGCTGGGACCTCTTTTCAACTAAAATTAATCAAACAGAAAAGCAGAGTTACAGGGGTTCCTTTGATAACTCCTCTGGTCTTTAAGCAAGTTCACAGGCTCAGAGATTACAGCCATATTTATAGCACCACTGAAGAAATGTTAGGGGTTTTAGCAGAAAGTTTATTCCTTTATTTATTATTAACATATAAACGTAAAGGGAAGTACAAATGCAGGAGTGTGAAATACGATTGTCACTGGGCTCAGCATTTCAAATGGATGCAATATTCATGGGCAACAGCTCAGAAAAGAGAGGGTGCAGCTGTCTCCAGGCCTGGGGTTTAACACAGGGCAGCTGGGCTTGCACAGGCCTTTCCAGGCAGCAAACCTTTAGCTGCTCTCCAGATGCTTCCCAAGCAATGTCAGCTTCTGGCACAGCATTTCTGGGACTGTGGGACGCTGCCCACCCTTCTGTGTCTGTCTTGCCCTCAGCTATGGGAATGAATTGCAGCCCAGAAGGGAAGGCATCACAGCTCCTCTGCCCAGTGCCTCCCAAGGGGCTAAATGGTGTTTGTGGCGTCCTCCAGTGCAGCCTGTACCCAGCACCACAGCTGGAGGGGAAAATGTACCTCCTCCTGCACCCAGGATGGCAGTCAGGAAGCTGCTGTATGTGTGAGGTGTGTAGCACCAAGCATTTAAAACTAGGTTATCGTAAAAGTTATTCTGCATCTGTTTAACCTTGCTGCCATGAGGAATCCCATTTCATAGAATCACAAACTGTTTGATTGGGAGGGACCTTAAAGATCATCCCCCTCCACCCCCTGCCATGAGTAGGGACACCTTCCACTAGAACAGGTTGCTCCACCCCATCCAGCCTATTCTTAAATACTTCCAGGGATTTCAGTATTTAAATCTATGTGATTCATCTGAAGCAAATTTTTCAGTGTACAAATAGGCACAGACTGTACCCATGGTCCACTCAGAATTATTGGAGGTGTTCAAGAAACAGCAAGATGTTTCTTTTTCAACTGAAACAACTGGATGTAGCAGTCAGTGCTCTGGTCTGGTTGACAAGGTGGAGACTGGTCAAAGGTTGGACTTAATGATCCTTGGAGGTCTTTTCCAGTCTAAATGTGCTTCTATGATTCTGTAACTCCCTGACTGCAGAATAAGAAGGAGTCCATCAGAAGAAATGCAGTGCACACCTTTGCTGAAAGACTGTGAGTGGCCAAGGTATCTCTTAGATTGCCATGACCTCAGGAGAAGCATGAGTTTCATCCAGTCTGCTTTTGGTCCTTTTACAACCATAAGTTGTTACTTTTGTTCAACGCCTTCATTTACTCATTCTGATAGTTTCAACTAAAAAATGAAGCAGGCAGTTTCAATGAGATCTTGGCTTTGTAGAGTAGGATATGATTGGCTCTTACCTCAACTATTTGTTGTCCAACTCCAGTATTTCTAGAATGACAGCAGCTGAAGACAAGCGGCTGTTCAGTAATCTCCACTTTTAAATAATAATAAGCATTTTGAAAAATAGTTTTACAAGCCTGTAGTATGTAGTATACGAATCACATCTTTTCACAATCAGTCGTTCAATAACATAGTTTTCATAAATCAGCCCTGTAATTTTGCTGGTTGTTGCCTTGATTTTAGAAAATTGGGATTTCAGAGTTTTGAGTGTATGAAATATCTATATCAGTAATTACTGAAAATCCATTTTTTTAAAGACTGATTTTTGAAATGGATATGAAATCAATTTACCTATGTCGAGTCTCAGAAAATTAATCCTTTGTTCACAGAATTAGTTAGTTTGTTAGAAAATTTGGGGAGGGTTTGCAGTGCTTATCATACAAATGAGAGTTAATAGATGTTTTGAGCACAGTGCAGAACTGCAAAAGATCCTGAAGATCTGTATTACAAAGAGGTTTGGGTGAAACAATATGAATTATTATTATGTTGGGGGTTTTTTTGTCTTTTTCATTATTCAAATCCTCACAGGCAGTATGAGATGTTGCATTTTGCCAGGAAGCTCTTTCAGAAACACTTCAACCATTGCTCTCCATGGAAGGATCTGTTGTTTTCTAGGAGCAATTCTCCATCAGTGGGATGTAAACACAGCTCCAATTTTGGTGGCTTGGCTACACTAAGGTTGTGAATAACAAAGTTTTCACAAGAGGATTTATTGACCGATTAATCCTTTTTTCCCCAGAATAGAAAAGATTATTCTGCCCAATTTTATCTTGAAGAAAAACCAGGAAATCTCTCTCATGAGAATCTAGAACACCCCTTTTTGTCAGTGTGTGGGAGCACTGGGAACACTGCCATTGCCTCTGCAGTTCACAGTACTTCTGGAAAGCTTCAGCAGAGAAACTTTGTTCCTCCAAAGAGCTGGATGCTCCTGAGCAGACAAGCTGATCCTCCCTGAGCTTGGGAGTGCTGTAATAGTGGGAATAAATGAGCAAAAATGACTAACCTTGAAATAACCAAAATTTGGGGAAAGCCAAGACTGGACTTTTGTTGATGTCATAAGCAATAATGATGTAAAAATCAAGAGCCAGTGGCAATATAACAACACCAAAAATAATCTCCAAGCACAATCCTGTACATTTTAGACAATCAAAATTACAACCCATGGGAGTACAAGATTAATTAAACTGTGACAGAAGACAGTATTTTCAAGCTTGAGTGAGATGATAGACTTTGAAGAATCCTGAATGATATAAATGACATCAAATTCAGGAATGCCAGCTCTTTCAGATTTATTGATCTGCAATGTCAATCTCTCTACTTGCTTTTCTTAACTGGCCATGTTGCCTGCCTGTAGACAAAAACAAACACACAAAAAAAAAAAAAAAAGAAAAAAAAAAGAAAAGAGAAAGAATAAGGCAAAAACCAAGTGGCTCATAAAGGATCCCCAAGTTGAACATGGTTGTGTTTTCTCCTCTTCTGCCCTTTCTCTAATATCCCTTCCCTCCCCCTCAAGCTCTGTTTCTCACTGGGGGTTGATGAAGGCCTGTTTGGGTTTTTTTATTATTGTTACAGTTTTGTTAGGAGTTCAGTTCCTCCTATAGCTGAAATTCTGTGATAGCTGGAGAATAAGTTAAATATGACACTACATAAAATAAGAGTAACTACAATAGGAAGAGATTTACAATTTGAGTGTGTAAAGCTTTGTGGTGATGTTTTTTGTTGACACTTAATTTCCCTTCTGTGTCTGGACTCACATTCTCCTGTGTTAAACCTTCACCTAGCGTCTCCTTTCTGAACTGGTGGAGTTGGATAGTGCATTTCTTGAGATACCTCACTGAAGAATTAACATGTGAGTGGTTTGACTGAATCACTGGAGCCCAGGGGAAAGTGAATCATCTGGGGACAGAAGCCCCAGATGATGGGACAAGGTGGGAGCTGTGATCACCCAGGCAAAGCACTGACCTGCAGAAAAGTAACTGCAGAGACAACAGCAAGTCAGGACAAGCTGTCCTCCCATCCCACCTGGAAGGTTTCACTCAATGAGTTTACTCTCAGCTCTCAGCAAGGATGCCGTAACACTTCTAGTAAAAACAGAACAGATCTCTTTAGCTTTTTCAAAAGAGGTTCCCTCACCCATCTTCTCCTTCCATCACCCTTTAAAGAGCTGTCAAGCAGCAGGTTTTATTTTTGCTGAATCCAAGTTTAGAGTGTGAAGAAACAAACCAACCAGGCACACATTTAAGAGAGACTCTGCATTTTCTTCACAGTGCACGGGCAAACCAAACTCCCTACCTACATACACCACCATCTTTTCTTCCTACCCGTCTCTGAGTTGAGTCACCTGAACCAGTTATGTTCTGGTAATAGAGAAAATAAAACAATATTAAATAGAATAAATTAATAAAGCACCTTGTCAATAAATGCTAATAAATGTTAATACCTGTTAATAAATGTTAATAAATGTTAACAAAGCACCATGTGGCTCGCTCCATTCCATGAGCCAGATTCCCACAGAGATTCCCCTTGCAGGGACAGAGTGTGTATCTCCATCAGGCTGCCACACCACAGCCCCATCCTGCCTCGTTCTTATTGCTGCCCTGCCTGCTCCACTCCCTCCCTCTCCTTCTTATCAGAGCAAGTGTTCCAGGGCTGCAAACATTCTGTTTTACATGTGCACAGTAGCAAGTGCAACGCAATTCCTGCCCTTAGGCGCTCACACAAAACAAATCTTAAAAGGAGTATTGTGTTTTTGCTTCTTCGTATGGCTTTGTGTGGAACGTGGCTGGCTCTGGGCTCGGCTTGGCCACAGTCATCTTCCCTGTACAAACAAGCCAGAGGGAAGCAAGCCCACAGGAGCTTTAGGAGTGGGTAAGGAGAAGGACTTCAGGGTGGTTGCACAGAGTTCTGGAAGGCTCCTTGACCTGGAGTGACTTGTGGAGGAATTGTGTCACAAGGGAAGATTGGATGATTGAGTGCTTGGAATGTTGGTCGCTGCTGAGCAGTGCCAGCGTCTGAGACCTCGCTGAGTCCAAGCAGGCAGTCAAGCACAGCTACTGTGAAAAGCTGAGCAGAGACAGACAGCAACCATTGCTGCCCCGGTGCAGGAGACAGCAAGAAAGCTGTCAGAGGCCACCACTTGGGTGATTTTGACAGCTGACAAATATCCTGGTGGAGAATGACCCTTCATCAAAGGCAAAATTAATTATGGATGAGATGTGAAGGAAGTGTTCAGGAGTGCTGTTTGGTTGTTAGGTACTGGTGGTCCAAGCTCTCAAGGTCACCACTAAAGGGGATGTTTAATGCCCAGTTGACACTCCCCTTTGATTTCAAGCTCCTTTTAAAATTAATTTGCACACTTCCTAGTCAGCTCAGATATAGCCTGGATTAGTAACACACACCACTGCTCAGCTCCCTCTCCTTTCGCTGCCTTTGAGTATTGCAGCTTCTTCCTTTGCTCTTGCTTATCTGAGATTTTTTAATCTATCTGCAGTGTTTTCTCTCTGTGCTGCTCTTATTTCCCTTCTCTGTCCCTCCATGTAATCCTTATCCTTCTCTGTGCTTCATTTAATCCTGGCTGCCCAATTATGCAAATTGCACATTTACATTTTTCAGGGCTCCTCCACCCCTTTTCACATCGTCATTTGTAATACAAATTATTCCCCCTTGCTTCCCCAGTTCGTGACTGCCTCTCAGCCTGCTCACTAGGATGTGGTGTTAAAAACGCGGGGCTCAGACCTAATCCTTCCAGCAGCCCTGTGCTGGGAGCCATAGCCCCAGTGCTGCCTGCACAGACAGCTCAGAGGAGCACACCGACCTCCTTCTGCTGCGCTGGATGAAGGAGATCGATGAACCTCCAAATGCTTTGGGTTGGGAGGGACCTCAAAGCTCAGCCCACCCCCTGCCATGGGCAGGGACAAGGGTGCTGCAAGCCTCATCCAGCCTGGCCTTGGGCACTGCCAGGGATCCAGAGGCAGCCACAGTTGCTCTGGGCACCCTGTGCCAGGGCCTGCCCACCCTCCCAGTAAAAACCAGATCTCGCCTGACCACTCCCAGCCATGAGCTGCAGAAGGGCTGTAGCTGCAAGAAGCTGAACTGGGAATCTTGTCCCTGGTAACCTCTCTCTTTCTTCCACTTTGTTTGAATGGATGCAGGTTCCATTGAGTAATTGTTTTCAGAAAGTTGTGGTTTTGCATCTATCCCTCAAAAATCAGCTGCACTTGTCTATTGCACATCTAGGGGAAAAATCATAGAATTTTAAGGAGTTGGAATGGGCCTTAAAGTCCTCCAATCCCAACCCCCCATGCCATGGGAGGGACACCTCCCACTAGAGCAGGCTGCTCAAAGCCTTACCCAACCCAGCTTTGAACCCTGCCAGGGTTGGGACATCCACAGCCTCCCTGGGAAACCTGTGCCAGAGTCCCACCACCTCACAGGGAAGAATTTCTTCCTAATACCTGACCTAAATTTCCCCTCTTTCCATTCGTACCCATTCCCGCTTGTGCTGTCACTCCAGTTCCTGATGCACAGTCCCTCTCTGGTTTCCCTGTAGCCCGTTCAGGCCCTGGAGGTGCTCTGGGGTTTCCACACAACCTTCTCTTCTCCAGGTTGAGCAGCCCCAACTCTCTCAGCCTGTCTCCATAGGGAGGTGCTCCAGTCCTCCCAGGGACTTCATGGCCCCCTCTGGACTTGCTCCAACAGTTCCATGTGTTTCCTGTTTTGGGGACACCAGAACTGTGCACAGGACTTCAGGCGGGTCTGACAAGAGCAGAGTAAGGGGGAGAATCGACTGCTCCCTCGACCTGCTGGCCACGCTCCTCTGGATGCAGCCCAGGACTCGTTGGTGTCTGGGCTGGGATCACTCACTGCAGGCTCAAGGTGAGGTTTTCCATCACCCATCACCCCAAGACTTCTCCCAGGGCTGCTCTCCACCACCTCTCTGCCCAGCCTGTGGGTGTGGCTGGCATTGTCCCAACCCAAGTGTAAGACCTTGCACTGCACTTTGCTGAACCCAGAGTACCTTCAAAAACAAAGTTGAAGTAGAGAAATTAAATGCCTCATCTTCCACAACTTAATAGGTAATACTCCCAAGATTTTACAATAGCACCTTCAACCTTGAGTTACATTTACTACTACTGCACTCTGAAGCAGATATTATGTTCCTTCATCTCTATAGCACATATTTTTTTCCAGTAGAGTAGCATCGGTTTGTGCTTCCCTTCCCTCTCTTGCTTGGAGGAGATTTGTTTCTGCAGACGAGTGTTTTATTTGGGTAAGGCCTTATTTATCTTTATTCTAAGTACATCCTGCTCTGCGTTTACATTGGAGAAGACAAGGTCAGGGAAGCATACATCTTATTTAGACTGGAAAGTGCTGAAGTCTGAGGGTTCCCAGTGAGAAGTCTCCCAGCAGTAGGCATTACTCTTACTGCTCTCTCAAGATGACCTTCATTAGCTCCCACATTAGTCCATTACCTCATCTCCCAAGAAGCTTCATATCTGTAACATGGTACACAGTGGCAAAAATTATATTTAAAATTACAAAACCCATCTTAGCTTCACTAGGCTGGGGCCAGAGTTAGATAAAGCACCATTGGCATCTCCAGCCTTCACCATCCTCACAACACTGTTAATGTAGAGGGATCATTGTCACGTTACCTACAGATGTAGCAGCACAGCCCCAGGATGGCCATCTCCAAAGGTCAGAGAGGGAAAGGCTGGGAGTGCAGCAGCATCAGCCACAGTTTACAGAGAAGCATTAGAGATTAGCCCGAGCTCAGGAAAGCTGGCAGCCAAGCCCGGGCACACCGAACCACTCGCCATGGAGTTTGCTGTGTGATTTACCTACATAGGAATTTTTATAACAGGAATGTATTTTTCTTCTTCTTTCTCTGTCAAGCTTGAGTGAGCACATGGTTACAAGACAAAATTGCCTTTGTTCCCCAGTAGTGCTGTCCCTGCCTGTTTTCCATCACTGCTCTCACACCCATTCTCCTCTGTCAGTTCCAGCTCTGTTCCATCTTTGCTCTTCTCCTCTTGGCCAAGACAACTTGGAAAACTCACACTGCTGAGGGCGAACTGGTATGTCAGAGTACTGCCTTCTCTCCCTACAGTTCCCCATGTTTCTAAACACACATGTTTACCTTTGAGCATTTGTTTTAATCTCTCTTTTATCAATCTCTAGATAAAGCCCCGTTGGTTTTCTATCCAGTTCAGCCCCTCATTTGAATTCCCAGTGCATGGCTTTCTCTACTTAGATTCAACTTCCTTCCCTCTCTTATCATCCCTCTTATCTGCTACCTCCAGCTTTGCATCTTTTATCTCCTCTTTTTCCTCCTGTGATAGATGAGCAATGCCATGGTTGACTCTCACAATTAAAAGGCAAATATCATTTATGTATGTTGAGAGCAGTTTCATAGATTTATAGTTGTGTTTTACCCCCTTGTGTTGTTATCAGGGGTGCCCTGGGTTTGGGACATTTGGGAGGGTCACTCGTTACTGTGGCAGCAGCTGAGCTCCAGTCAAGGTGTCAGGAATGATCTCCAGCACTGGGCAGGGAAGGAGGAGTGGATGGACAGAACTTTGGGAGGGGCCAAAGGGTTAAAAGGCGAAACCTCCATTGTGTGGGTGAGCACATGGTGGGAAAGATCCTCTGCTCCTGGTGCTGTAATAGTCTGCTGTTGTATTTTTGATAAGGTTTTAATAAACCTTTTACATTTTTTGGAAGTGAATATAATTTTTTACACTCCTCCTCTCCTTTTTCTGTCCATGTTTAAGTGAACTCCTCATGCACCACTAAACCCAGCCCATCACGTCGTTCCCAGTCCAGAGCCCAGCTGGCTCCACTCCTGCCATCGCTGCTGGAGCAGCGGCTGCCTGCCCTGCATGCACAGCTGGATAAATGGCCAGCATGAGGAATGTTCTGAGCTACAGGAGCCCGTGGCAGTGCTAATGTGCCACCACTAGTGCATCTCACTGCAGTCCTCACATCAGTCCTGGGGGAAATTACAGCCAGATGATCTACAGCTCTCGCCTCCTGCTTTAATCCAGGCTGCTTTGCGTCCTGCTGGAGCGAAGTGCAGTCGCGGTGGCGGCTGGAAACGACCGCTTTTATCACAATGCTGTGCCATGGCTTGTGCCACCCTGTGCTGGCTCCCACGGCCTGCTCCATGCCCAGGGAGGACCGGAGGAGCCAGGCTGGGCTGGGCTGCTCGTGGATGATCAACGCTGATGGCTTGGACCTTGGAGCTAGGGCTGGTAATGGCTCTGTGGGGCTTCTTGGCTAGCGGAGGAGGGCAACAGCCATGTGAGGAAGGGAAAGGTCACACACTGAGGGAAGGAGAAGGTACTTAAAGCTAAATGTCAGAACATCAATTTGGTGAACTAAAGAAATGTTTCCCCCTTTGCAAAGGGCCTTCAGAAGGGCTTGGGAGGGGTTGGGTATCACATTGGCCCTGCTCTGCTCCCGGCCACCGCAGGGAGTGTTTGTGCAAACAGCTCCTCAGCATCACTCAGCACGAGCACTGAGCCACATGCAGGCAGGACTGCTGTCGTCACGGATCACTTGCTTATTGAGACTTAGGGGCGAAAACCTGCCTGTAATGATTCCCTGTCACAGGCACCGCCACCCCTTTGGTGCAGCTGTATCCATTTTGTCTGGAGCAGTGGGGCCTTCAGAGTTAAAAGCTGGGCTGCAGCTGCACCTCGGGCTGCTGGACGTGCATTCCCAGCGCAGCAGTCATGGGTCAGGCTCTGTAGCAGACACATCCCAGGAGGCTGAGAGTGCCTGGATCCTGAGAAATCCTGGACACCGCTTTGAACTTCAATTATTAATAGCCACCTCAAGGCTTCCTGGAGAAGATGAGCTGAAAACCACAGTCTGTGCTTCACTCTGAGGATACTCCACCTTCATGTTTGTGTCAAAACAGGGGGCTTTCACAAATGGCTTTGTTGCCAGGGGCTGGAATTATGTACAGGGAACTTGGTTCTCCACTGCATCGCAGTAAACAGCAGCAAATTTTTATGGATTTATTAATCAGGTTTGAATGCATTTATTTTTCTGTAGTGGTTTAAGCAAATAAAATGCAGTAACAAGAGGATTTTTACTGAGTTAATTAAAGAGGAGAGCAGTTCTAGGCAAGCAGGACATTAAAGACTTGCCAAATACCTCTTTTCTGAAAATACTACCAGCCACTTTTAAGTCTGCTCCAATTCTTAGCTTTAATGGAAAGTCCTTTCCAGACCAACTTGTTTGAGTTTCAAAACAAGTTGGCTGTTGGCAAGTTTGTAAAGGCAAATGGGCAGGAGGAGGAAGGGGGGTTATGGGGAAAATAGGGAACAGAGTGCCTCTGAGATAATAGCTTAAAACTTCTGTGAGTGTCCCCCTCCCAAAGCATCATCACAATTTTGTTCTGTCTAAGGCTTCCAATTCAGGGATTGTGTGGTGAACCAGTTTCAGCAATTTCTAAACTCTAGCTGAATTTGGCCCTTGATGTCTAGAATCTGTTTGATGTAACATTCTTGTGCTCTTTCCCCAAGTTTTAAAGCTCTGTCCTGCTGTGCTGGCTTTGACAGGAAGCCCAAATCAGTCCTCAGTTTCTATAACCCAAGACATTGCTACAAACAGCTCTGTATTAAAATCAATGAGAGATCTGACCTGTTAATTTCTGAAGTAGCCTCTGGTATGCAGAGTGGCTCTGCAATATTGTCTGGCTCTCAGATGTGAGAAATGACACTTTGTATTGCCCATGGGGTGTTAAAAATGTATAGATGTGAAGTAGATTGGGAGGTCTGCCAGTTCAAAGTTAATGGAAATTCTCATAATTTCCCCAAGTGACATTAGTGACCTGGGCTTGAAGTGAAGCCAGGTCTGGTTTCACATCATCTAACATTTCACTAAATGTTAACTCATTGATATACAATTTTTATTAGGTATGCCAGAATTTCATAATTTACCACAACCTCTAGATATATATTTTCTTTTTACAGTCCAGAAGATGTTTATGATGGTCTTTGGAGATGCATTAAAGGGGCGTTAGTACAAATAAAGCTCCCTTCCTAATCTCCAGGCAAGCTGCAAAAGCAATTTAATCTGAGCACTCTGGATACCCGGGGTGCTGCTTTAGCTCATAAGGATCCAACAAGTACACTCCAATGCTCTCGAGGGCAGATGCTGGATGACCTCGAGCTGCTGCAGTGGGAGAAGGCAGCACAAGGATGCTGAGGGGAGAAAGCCCTTCTCAAAGGCAGCCCACCAACAGAGTGTTATTTTTCAAAATGTACCCACTCAACCCAATGGCACCCACAGCGGGGAAACATAAGCTAAATTAGTGACCTTTCAGGCCCAGATGTTAAGAGAGTAGAATAGCTGAGAAATCCAAGGGCTAAGGTCAAGATAAAGAGTGCTGCATAAATGCAACAGCTGTAAGGCACTGAAAAGGCATCAGAGCCAGCGAGCACCAGGAATATATAAATCACTCGGAGCAATCTGCTGCAGCAAGGCGTGCTAGGCTAGACAGTCTCTTTAAACTATTGCCAACACTTTCCAAAAGTGCGTGGTTAAAATTAGGCTTTCCAAGTCCATATTTAGAAATTGAAAGGCACCAGAAGTACTGAGCACCCATCGAAACATATGGGCTCACAAACCCTCTGGAAATCAGGTCACACATTCGAGGCAGAGCTTTCTGTGCTGCGTTGTCCCTGAACTGAGAATGGTCTTGGTCTGAGAGCACTGTTACCTCCGCTGCTTTTCAGATCCAGACTAAAGAAACAGCTAAGACTCAGCTCCTTGATTATGAAAAGCTTTGACCTATATAGAAAACTCAAGAAGCCTGAGCAGCAGAACTAATGGAATATGATTTCCAGCAGTTCTGTCCACCTGGATTTCCCAATACCCATAAGGAGTGACTTATAACAAGGTCTGTCTCTTCTATACTCCCCTAATTTTCATAGAACTTGCATAACTTTAGTGTCTTCATCAAGGGTGCTTAGAGTTAGCCCATGTTTTCAAACATCTCCTTGCTTATTTGGAAATATTCTCAAGGGTTTGGGGACCCTGTCACTTATAGTACAGCTTATACAAACCACGTAGGGACACAAACTCAAGACACACTCAAACTTGTGTTGTTGATGTGTCTGCAGCTTCTCTGATTTATTACAGGATTGTTACAAAGTAGGACCCTTCCAAAGGCTACATGTATGCTTACAGAGACTTTTTGGAATTTGGTTTTGTCAGTCTTTTTGTTGTTTAGGAAAAAAACAGGAGGCTGATTTGTGCTAAAATATGTACTATATTCTCTAATTTGCTTTACCGAGAAACTTACCTGAAACATTCTAAAATCTGAGAGGTGGAAGAAAAAAAGGATAAATCACCTTTAATTGCTACATATGGCCAAAAAAACCCCCCAACAAAAACCAGTTAGTTTACAAGTCTCCTTGTTTACTCACAGACCAGAGCCAACTCACAAAGGATGTAACTCTTCATCTCAGATGGGAGATAAACATTATTCCCCTTGACTAAGACACACACATCTGTAAACAACAGTGAGTATTCCTTTGGTAGATGCAATACCTGTGACCCCAGCAGCTCCCTGTGCTCTCTGCAGGCAGAGGCTGCAGCAGGAGTTCACAGGAGCAGCAGAAACAACTGATTAATTTGGGCACCAGAGAGCCTGAGCTTTATTGCAGGAGACACCAGGCTCCATGTGTAGAGCTGACCAGCAGAAAAATCTCATGAACCACTGGGCTTCTTCCTCCACCAGGTCCCAGTTTGGTCAGGTAGAGTTCTGATTTATTCACTGCTCATTAGTTTTTAAGGCTCTGATTGTGTAAACACTCATGTGTTTGTGTTCATTCCTATGATTTCAATTTTTGCCTGACACTGTTGCAGGAAGTTCAGTTGCTGTGTTTGTCTTTTATATGGAATTGAGTCCTATCAATACGTCCTAATTAAAATGAAAGTTAGGCAGCGATTAACAACTATTTCCCAAATCAAGAGGAAACAAAAAAGCCCCTTTGAGACAATACAAAGCTTTGTGCCCTCTGACAAATACTTCTATCTTCCCCAGTCCTTGTCACATTCAGACTTTACTGGTAGGAAGAAGAAACTCATAAGAATACTCTTGTTTTCTTAGAAAGGTCTGTTCTTCCATTTAAAATAGCTTTGAGAAAATACTCCACCAGCAATTTAAAATTTGTTTTCTCAAAGCAAAACAAAATGTACTACAACTCATACATATGTACATATAAATACAAAGCCATAAACAAAACACTTATAGAATCCTTGATTATTAACGTGTGTGTTTTGTAACATTACTGGTTTCAAGACAAACAGCTCACCTGGAGGATCTTTGCTGCTCTGACAGATGCTCAGAGCAGCTGCAGGGCCTCTTGCAGAGCCCCTGTGCTGGGCTTATGCTCACAGGTGAGGCTGTTCAACCCCACCCTGCAGGAGGGTCACAGGGGCCCTGGCTGCTTTAAAGAGCCCAGAGCAGAGCAAGGAAACACCAGGAATATCCTTGTTTGAAGCAGTTTGCTGGGTTTGAGCTGTGCTCTCATTTCAGAGTTGCCCAGACAGCTGAGCCCCAAGCAGGGGCAGGGTTCTGCTGGCTCAGGCAAGGTCGGTCAGTGCTGCAGTGTTTGCCATGTGTGTCTCTCCAGCAGCTGTCAGAGCACAGGGAGGCAGCAGGCACAGCCACGGGCTAATGAAGCTCATCTGGTACATTAGGTACAGGAGGTGTAATGCAGAAGATTGCATGTTCAAGCCCTGCTATTAACTCATGCAAAAGTTGGCTGTGTGCTCTTCCTGAAGATGGAGTGGAGGCTTGCAGTGTCATTACTGGGAATAAAGATGATAAATGACACTTGCTTTTCTAACCATGTGCATCTTTTCCCTCCAGTGTGACTCAAGTTCCTCCTGTGATCCACTTGGGGCAGCTACCACTCCAGGTTTTTTATTCTCATGCCTTTTACCAAGCCACTTGAAAGCATTTGCTCTTGGGTGAGAGCACCTCTTTCTTTGTATGGCCAGTGGTTTGCAATTCTGCATGCTCCTGACTGGGGTGAGGAGCCCTGTGGTGGTTTTGTATCCCTGTGTCTGGACCCATTTCATCCTCCCCTGTGCACAGACCAGGCTCTAGGGCTCTTAACGTGTCTCAGGGATTGTGCAGGGGTTCTGGCTGATTTGGGTGAAAGCACTCAACAGGAGCACTCAGAATCTGACTCCTGCTCTGCCTCAATTCCCTATGGACCAACAGCGAAGGCCACAGAGGGATGAAGCGTTTGGCTTTGAGCCCAGACCCTGCACAGAGCTGATTCCCAGGGGCTCAGCTCTCGTTCAGGCACATCCCTAGGGGGCTCAGCACTCAGGAATCTTCCTGCTGATGGCTGAGCAGGATTGTCTGGAGAGCCCAGCATCTTTGCACTGAACTCTCCAGACACCATGGAAGTTCCTCCTGGTGCTTGAATCAAATCCAAACTCACTCTGCTGTCTGTTCCTCATTCTGGGGAAACACTGGCCTTCATCTCTCCAAATGAAATTCTCAATCCACTGAACTCAAGAGGACTTTTGCCTTGAGCTTTGACTGAGCAACAGGATTTCTGCCACTCTGCCTCCATGTTCACCAGTGACGCTGGGAATGTCAAACATGTCCTTTTGTCAGATCAGGGCTCGGAGCTCTCGTGGGTGTGTGCAGCCACAGCCTCTCTGCTCCCAGGTCTTCTGAGTGCTGAAAGAATGAAAAATGCTTTAAACAGTCAGTGACAAGTTTAGTCTTTTCATGAGAGTCCTCAACCAGCTCATGGGATTCATATGGCAGACTGAATTTCTCTGTAAATTAATCCACAAAAATGCTGATCCCCCTGGGGTGCTAGTGATACCATTCAGAAGTCACAGATAACATCTTTGCCAATGTTCTGTAGTATCAATGCTGTTGTCTATCTTATTTTCTCCCTTATAATTTCTTCTTATTGGTCTTTTACGTGGAAGTAGCATTTTCGTCCTAATTAGACAATTGCACATTATGATACACTAATTTGTTAACCTATGTTCGCAAATCTTTTAATTACAGCAGTTGTCTTTGATGTGCTGTTATTATTCAGCTACAGCAGTAAACAATTCAACAGCTAACTGGAAGGAACTCATTATTTTCTGAGAGATGTTGTCATTATTTTTCAAAGTATTTTTTTCCTAAAAAACAGACAGTGAAGAACCAGAGAAACACACAGAGAGTCACTTCAGAAACAAGCACCTCATTTTACCACACTGATAGTTATTACTGAAAGCACAAATATTTTTAAAGCACAAATAAGTTGAGGACTTATCCTTCACACTTGTAATCCCAAAGCTTCAAATCTGCCAGGGTGATCAGGAAGACTTCTCTAGAGTCAGCACAGCAACAGGTACTGGATATGTGACCCTTCACAGTGCACCCATGTTTCCATGTAAGCACTGTGTTAGATGGGACACAGCCACATGGCAGAGGCTTTTGCTAATTTTTAAAGGGGAGGTAAAGATTCCACATGCTTAACTCCCATAGGAACCCTTAAAGAGAGGATTTAGCCCCTCTTTTGTCCTTACTTCTTGCTTAAGAAAACCATAGCTAGATTATGCATTCTTTCTCTTTCCTTTACTGTCATTGAGCTGCCTTTAATCTTTTAAGGATTATATTAATGTTTTCAATCATTTTTTCCCCTCTGGAGCAGGGAGGTATGGCTTCAGGGGCCCCTGTTTGTGGTGATCCTTCACTTTTCTGGATGAGGTGTTTGCCTCCTAAAGTCCTATGCTTTTGATGATGCTACATATATCCCACCACAGCAACATTCATTTGTGAACACCATGAAATCCCAGAAGGGTTTGGGTTGGAAGGCACCTTGTTCCACCCCTGCTATGGGCAGGGATACCTTCCATGAGCCCAGGTTGCTCCAAGTGCCATCCAAGCCAGCTCTGGGCATTTCCAGGGATGGGACACCAGCTTAGAAGTTACCTCCCTCCTGTTTTCAGTGGAAGTAAGCAAACTCATGTCTTGTGGTGTGTCTCTGCTGTGACTGAAGGAATGGTGCTCTTTGTTTGGGGTAGCCCTGCCTGCAGCCTGTAGGTTTCCCTGTGACCTTCCTTTCCACCATCCTCTCAGCAGCTCTTCTCTGCAGGAGATGAAGACTTTGCTCTGGTGCTGGTGTTGGCTGAGGCTGTCTCACCCTGCCCACTGCTCCCAAAGCCACACAGATATTTCACTGAGTGGGGAACCTATGAGCCCTCACATGCCCAGGCTCCAGCCTCTCAGCAGCCCTTCATGTTCCCCTTCCCTCCCCAGGAGGGGAGGTGTCACATACAGATTTGGATTTTAGCTGAAACTATCAAACTGTGGAGGCTTGTGTTTTATCACCAAGCACAGCATGAAGACGCCACAGTTGCAACGTACAGATTGCCAGGAACAGACTGTCTTTCTTGAAGATCAAGTTGTCCATGTGAATATTTGCCAGCTGCAAAGGACAGATTCAAATTTCTGGATGCTCCACTTTCCCAGGCCTGGGAAAGACTTTCTCCTGATTTTGCATCCCTAAAAAGATCAGCAACAGCTGCTGAGACCTCTTGTAAGAGTAGGAAGGGGGAAAGGGAAGCATAACCAGGCCATCTGTTGTAAAACCACAACTCCTTATTGATTTCAATAGACTATTTTTGGTCCAAACAGTTCCAACACACAAGCACTCACACACCCTTTCTGCTGGCAGTAGAAAGCCATGGCTGTTATTGAGAACAGGAAAGTGAATAGCACAAAGTAGCATTGGGTCTCCAAAGCAAAATCAGCCACCCCTCCTCATTCCTGGCAGATGTTTCCCTAACCCCTTCTTAAAGCCTTGTAATGATGGAGGTGTTACGCCCTTTCCAGCAAATCTCCTCCGGTGCCGAACCCTTCCTGCCCTGGAGTGCTTTTTCTAATGTGTAATCTGTGTCACCTCTGCGGCAATTTAGGACCATTATTTGTTGCTCTACCCACTTTTCTGGAAGAGAGGAGCAGAGCAGATGAGATAAGAGCGAGAGGAAGGGAAGACATCCGCAGAGTTTCCTGGGAAGCAAGCCTTGCTGACCTTTCTGTGGTTTTCAGCCTGGCTCATTTCTCCTGCTCTGGTTTCCACTCCATAAAACCCAGCAGCGAACGTGCCGTGCTGCGACGACTGGGGAGACCTTCGAGGGTTCATTTTGTCACGGTTTTAAAATGTCAGATTAGGCTGCACAGTCACATTAGTACTGTTAGCTTTAATATACTCGATACCTAATCTGCCAGGGCTTCTTTATTGACAGGCTGCCTCTCTATTTGAGCTTGAATAAACTTGTGCATAAAATGTTATCAGCAATGACAGCTGAAAAGAGGTCTATTGCTCTTTAAATTTTTGATGGGAGGCAAGCATTCTGTCATTTGTGATAGCATTATATGTAATCCAACATAACAACTTGATAGTCTGATATAACAACATTCCAGCTTCCCTGCTACCATTGTAAAGAGATGCTGTGTACAAGCTGCTCCTACACGCAATAATACCAGCACTGACAGCTGGTAAAAGAGTCAAGCTCCTCTCTTTCCATTTCTGGAAAGCAATCCTCATCTTTAGAGATATTTTTTTTTGCTTGGGTGTGGACAACATCTTTGCCCAAAAGTCCTGGGGAAATTGTGCTGGTTTGGAAATTCATTACAGGACAGAGTTGTCTCATGAGATGTCTTTATTTTCACAGGCTTTTTATTTTTTTTTAATTTTCACATTTGCTGCCTCCAAATGTGGTACAGTGGGATGGAGCTCTGTCCTGTATCACAGGACAGGAGTTCCTCAAAGCCTTTGCTCCCTGCATGTATTTCACTTACATCTTCCAAGTTCTCTCATCACTGCTGGTTCCCACTGTTGCCCCAGCCCTGGAAGTTTCCCAGGCCAGGTTGGATGGGGTTTGGAGCAACCTGGGATAGTGGAAGGCATCCCTGCTCATAGTAGGGGATTGGAATTGGATGAGCTTTAAGCCCCTTCCAATCCAAACCATCCTACGGTTCCCTGCCAGGCAGGAACTCGGTGCTGTCACCCAGAGCTCTTACCTTCTCCTTCCTTTGCTCTCAAGAACCCCAGGATAATCTCACCCAGCAGTTCTCAGAAGAACTCAGAACCTCAGAAGAGGTGTGCTCTGCCACCCTGCAGGGACTCTCCATCCTGTTCCTCCAGAGAGCACCTTTCCCGTCATGCTGGGCACTCCCTGCATTCACAGCCATGCAAAGGAAATGTAATGCATTAATCAAGTATTTTGACCAGTACTGGTTTATTAATTGAATTTTAACTTTTTATAACGCAGTATTTTAATTGCTTCAGGTCAGGTAATTTGGAAATAAACTTCAAGTTAGTTCTCACAAGAAGAAGATCAATACACAGGATAAAAGATATCCATTGGATTATGAACAGATCCTGTCCTAAAGAAATATCTACTCTGCTATTCTTTTGATTTTCACTCTTTTATACCTCCCCCATGCTTGTATAATTAAGTCAATGAAAATCCAGTGGAGCAATGCAGTTTAATTTAGCTGAGCTGCACCAGTGTGAAGCTGGTATGGAGTAAGGATCAGTGCTGGCTGATAAGGCAGCACCAGCTTTGGCAGTCGTGTCCAGAACCAGTCCATTTGTTCATGTACTCCACTGCACAGTACAGCAACATCAGCAAGCACACAAGAGTCATTGAGAAATATCCAGAGGTATGTTCAAATGGAGGAGCACATTTAAAAATTACACCATATGTTCCTGAACGAGCTGTCAGGCAACACTTCTAGGCAGGTGGATACCAGACCCAAACGTAAATAGCTGAGGTGTATTTTAAGGCACAGGTTTGTGGAGGAGGCTGTGCTTCACCTGATCTCTGGTTGGCAGAGAACATTGTGATAACCTCACCTGCCCCTGGATAGAACAGGAATCACAGAATTTCACAGGGGGTGTTTTTCCCTTCTGTTCTCGTTTTTATTCCTGTCTGTACATGTTACAGCATTGTTATAGGCTCCCTTTAGATACTTGAACGTGCTCTAAGGGCTCCCTGGAGCCTTGTCTTTTCCAAGCTGAACAATCCCCATCCCAGAGCCTTTCCTCACAGGATATGTTCTCCATCCCTCTGTCATAGATGAGTAATGCCATGGTTGACTCTCACAATTAAAAGGCAAATATCATGTATATGTGTTAGGAGCAGTTTTATAGATTTACAGTTGTGTTTTACCCCCTTGTGTCGTTATCAGGGGTGCCCTGGGTTTGGGACATTTGGGAGGGTCACTCGTTACTGTGGCAGCAGCTGAGCTCCAATCGAGGTGTCAGGAATGATCTCCAGCACTGGGCAGGGAAGGAGGAGTGAAGGAGGCTGATTGACAAGACTTTGGGAAGGGCTAAAGGGTTAAAAAGAAACCTCCATTGTGTGGGTGAGCACATGGTGGGGAAAAAAACTCTGCTCCTGGTGCTGTAATATTTTCTTTATTCAGTCTGCTGTTGTATTTTTATAAGGTTTTAATAAACCTTCTAAATTTTTTTGAAAGTGAGTATCATTTCACACACTTCTGATAATCTTCGTGGGCTCCTCTGGCCTCACTCCACCAGGTCTCTGTCATCCCTTCATTGTAAATACAAAGTACCCTTCTCTTGTCCACAGCACCATTACAGATGTTTGCCCATCCATGTGGAACCACAGAAGTTTGTAAAATACCTTTAAGATCATCAAGCCCAGCAATAAATCAAGCACTGCTGCATCCACCACTAAACTGTATCCCTAAATACCACAGTCAGAGAAACATCAGGGTCAGGCTGAGCCTCTGCTGCAGTGGCGCACAGAGCCAGGGAAGAGCAGGCTGCCTTCCCAGAGCATCTTACCCAGCAACACTGGGAAACGCTGCTTCTGTTGGCAGAAGGATGAATCAAACCACTTCTCTAGTGCCAGTTCCTCCTGGTGTCCCTAGGACTGAGCTGGCACAAAGCTGGGGACAGCCCTGGAGTCAGAGTCTTGTCCTTGGATAGCCTGGGCTGGACCTGCTCCTTGCTGTGCCAAGGCAGAGACTTCATCAAATTGGGCATGGTGTGGTGTGGAAACCCAGGGCACTGGGAGTATTTCTTTGTCTGCTCTGGGGTGCCCTGACCCCCAGGAGAGCACTGACTTTGACCCTCATCCATGGAGAAAGTTTCCTAGACTTCAGGATCAACTGGAATCCACAAAAGTGTGAAACAGATTACAGAGAGTAGTGCAGGTGTATCACCTGGTGAGAAATTTAGGTTTTGGGATGTTTACTATGTTGTGGATGGAAGCAAGATGGAGGGCACAGGGTGTCATCCTGGGTTTCTCCTTCATGCTTCTTCCTTCTTCTCCATGGCTTTGGGTGGCATTTTGTAATTGGGCAGAAAAGTCCACATTGGGGCTCTTTGGGATCAGTTATTGGGTTAAAAGGGGAAACAATCTAGGTGTCAGCTCTTAATTGGATGGTTTAGCTTTAAAAGACCTCGTAACAAGAGGTTGTTGCCATTTTTGTGGTGCTTTTCCAGTGTGCTGAGCCTGGTGTGGACAGCGTGCAAAACTCTAGATAAGATAACAATAAACAAGAACCTGAGGACTGAAAAGATCCAGTGCATCTCTCTTTCCTGACCCAAAACCACTCCAGGAGGGGCTCCCCCAACAGGGGACCCTCCTGGGAGGGCACAGCCTGGGGCTCAGAGATTGGGAAGCTAACATCTGGTACCCCAGCAGTGTGGGGAAGGTGTTATTCCCTGCAGAGCTTCATGGGAAAAGGCCTTAAGGCAACAGTGCTGTGCACATGGTACAGACTGGAAACCTGCAGGGTGAAGAAACATTCCAAGAGTGAGTTCTCCCGGCCCTCCAGACACATCCTGCTGCCATTGAAAATCAAATATGGTTTTATCCTGATCAGCTCTCTAGCAGGAAGAGGTGGGAAGATCAGAGCTTCTTGAATTAATTGAAGATTTTATTACTAAAATAAAAGAGTTCAGATACTGTGCATTAAAAAAAAAAAAAAATCATTTTTGTGATGCATTGTTTTCCAGAGCTTCCCGAGGCTGTTGCTAAGATAGGTGACTCTTAACACCTTTATGTTGCTTTCATTTATAGTTTCCAGACAAGCTTCCTAGGCTTAGACTGTGGGAGCAAAACATGTATGTGATACAAAGTAAAGGCATAAGTGTCAGCAGTTAATAGGGTAAATTAATAGGTAATTGGACCACACATGTACAATTAGTTCCAGGTTCTAGGATGGAAGTAAAAAAAAATACTCTTCTTCTAAAAGAAAAATTGCAGCCTACAAAATAATCCCAACATGTTGTAACCTAACCCTGGGCTTCTGTGTCTCACTCACAAAGCCAAAGGCCAGAGGCTGCATCTGACCAGGCTTCACCAGGGGTGGCACCAGGCTCACCAGGCTTCACCAGGGATGGCACCAGGCTCACCAGGCTTCACCAGGGGTGGCACCAGGCTCACCAGGCTTCACCAGGGGTGGCACCAGGCTCACCAGGCATCACCAGGGATGGCACCAGGCTCACCAGGCTTCACCAGGGGTGGCACCAGGCTCACCAGGCTTCACCAGGGGTGGCACCAGGCTCACCAGGCTTCACCAGGGGTGGCACCAGGCTCACCAGGCTTCACCAGGGGTAGCACCAGGCTCACCAGGCATCACCAGTGCTGGCACCAGGCTCACCAGGCTTCACCAGGGATGGCACCAGGCTCACCAGGCTTCACCAGGGGTGGCACCAGGCTCACCAGGCTTCACCAGGGATGGCACCAGGCTCACCAGGCTTCACCAGGGGTGGCACCAGGCTCACCAGGCTTCACCAGGGGTGGCACCAGGCTCACCAGGCATCACCAGGGATGGCACCAGGCTCACCAGGCTTCACCAGGGGTGGCACCAGGCTCACCAGGCTTCACCAGGGGTGGCACCAGGCTCACCAGGCTTCACCAGGGGTGGCACCAGGCTCACCAGGCTTCACCAGGGGTGGCACCAGGCTCACCAGGCTTCACCAGGGGTAGCACCAGGCTCACCAGGCATCACCAGTGCTGGCACCAGGCTCACCAGGCTTCACCAGGGATGGCACCAGGCTCACCAGGCTTCACCAGGGGTGGCACCAGGCTCACCAGGCTTCATCAGTGCTGGCACCAGGCTCACCAGGCTTCACCAGGGATGGCACCAGGCTCACCAGGCTTCACCAGGGGTGGCACCAGGCTCACCAGGCTTCACCAGGGGTGGCACCAGGCTCCTGGGCAGCACAGTCAGAGCTCTCTGCTGAGCTGCTCCTACCACATCCTGGGTAAAGCTCTGGGGGTTTGACTCTGAGGCTCTGCTGGAAGGCTGTGATTGTGCACTGAGGGTGTGCTCAGGTGCGTGGTGGGTGCTGACAGCCACGTCTCCCCGAATGGGAAGTTTGGGGAGCTCCAGACAGGGTATTGATCTCCTTCCCCTCTGGATCATCCTCCAGTCACACACAGAAACCCCTCCTGCCATGAGCTCAGCACCTCTCTCCTCATGGGGTGCCAGGTGCTCCCTGGTGCCGTGGCTCCTGCTGGCCCCTGGCAGCCCTTCCCCAAGAGCACTGGCCAAACTGGTGTTTGGTACTGGGCTGTTTGGGCTGAGGCTGCAGAAAGGGGTTTTGTGAATCTCTGTGAACTAAATTGCTTAACTGCAGCCCAGAGAGGACCACTGCATTAAAATTATGTCTCCATTTTAAATGTCAGCAATGTGGCCTTTGCTGGAAGATCAATAGAAACACAGGAGGAGTATTTTCAGTTTTGCATCCTTCATCCATCATTATCTTCATTACTTGCCTTGCTTGTGGGGCTGCCCCAGCCAAGGAAAAGAGACACAGTCTGTCAGTCATCTTGTGATAGATGAGCAATGCCATGGTTGACTCTCACAATTAGAAGGCAAATATCCTGTATGCATGTTAGGAAAGGTTTTATAGATTTACAGTTGTGTTTTACCCCCTTGTGTGGTTATCAGGGGTGCCCTGGGTTTGGGACATTTGGGAGGGTCACTCGTTACTGTGGCAGCAGCTGAGCTCCAATCGAGGTGTCAGGAATGATCTCCAGCACTGGGCAGGGAAGGAGGAGTGGATGGACAGAACTTTGGGAGGGGCCAAAGGGTTAAAAGGGGAAACCTCCATTGTGTGGGTGAGCCCATGGTGGGAAAAATCCTCTGCTCCTGGTGCTGTAATATTTTCTTTATTCAGTCTGCTGTTGTATTTTTGATAAGGTTTTAATAAACCTTTTAAATTTTTTGGAAGTGAGCATCATTTCTCACAATCTTGTCTTTTCTGAGGTGCACTCCATCTCTCTTTCCCTGCAGCCTGGGCCATGTAAGGAGTGGTTTGTGCCAGGAATGATCTCTCCAGGTTGAGGAGATCCCCTTCTTTCCCTGGCTGAGAAGGGGGCACTGGGCAGGGGTGCAACCTGCACTTGCTGGGGTGTCATAGTTTGACATGGGAGGAATTTAGGGAAGTGAGGTAAAAGATTTTTGTGTCATTTTTGTGTAACCCAGTGCACTGAGATACCTACTAAGGACAGACTTTTTGCCATAATTTGACAACACTATTGATATTAAAATATAAAAATAGGAAACTATAAAATATAAAATAGGGGATCAGAGTGGAGGGAGGAAGTCAGGAGAGCTGGAGCCATGCAGTGACCCCAGGCTGGAAGCTCCTGCCTGCTGAGGTGTGAAACACCACGGGTTTGTGCAAGGCACAGCTCAGGATGGATGGAGCTGGACAGCTCATCTTTGCACAAAAAGCAAAGTGGCAACTGTGAATTAAAGAAGGTGCACGAGTGGGTTTTAAAAAGGAATCAAACCATGTTAGGGGCAACAACAAACTGGGCTAGGAAAATGCCTAATGGAGAGTAGGCTTACTGAGGCTAAAAAGGCTGATGCTGTCCTCATCAGGGCAAATCCACCAGCTCCATTTGGGGGAAATTCATTTTACAGACAGGATGGTCTCTCCTTACCTAAAGTCCACACCTGTCCTAGTGCTGACCACCTCGAGGTGAGCTGAGCTGACACTTCCTCATAATGCAACTACCTTGAACAGCAGCTGAGAGAGGGGCCAGAGGTGTGTATTAACCTGTAGACAGCTTTTAGTGTTCATAAAATGCCTTTTCAGTGATAACTTAAATCAGAGGGTGAGAGAAATGGAGGGAATCCTGTGGTTTTTTTCCCTCTTCCCATGCACCAAAGGCAGGCTCTGAGGGGACAGCCACTGCACCTTACCACTCATGGGTTAATTGAGTGCTGCTGGTTTAGGTCTCATTCATGCTGCATTTTTTCAGTAAACACACATCAACTCTGAAGATCTTAATTAGTCTTTGGAAAAACCCAATATGCTATAATTCTTCCACTGAGGTCTATATGGAAAACAAGGAACATATTTCAAATGCAATGGCAACAAACAAACAAGTGTGCACAGCCCCAGTCTATAGACCCAGTGCACACACATGCACTTCCCTAATATGCTTGCTTAGGCTTTACAATCTGTTTATTAATTCGTGAGTAGACTTGATATGCCCTCTGGAAAAAATACTAAAATAATATCTCTCAATTGGCTTCACTGCTGTATGCCTCTAATTAAGTAATGTACACCTCCACTTGCTATTAAACAGTTCCATGATTTTTAACACCAGTGTTGTTTGGTGCCAGCTATAAAAATTTTTAACAGCTCTCCTGTTACCACTCTTCTCCTAAGTACATGAAAGTGGCTTTACATATTTGACCTTTCCCTTCCCTGCTCCCACACTTTAACCCTTCTTTCCCACTGCAGCAAGGAGCTGAAGCATTGAAGGTCTCACAGAGATGAAGATGAAAGAACCCCACTGCTTGGCACAGGAATTTCCACCAGCATGCCTCTGAGGGCAGAGCACTCTGGGCTTCCCCTGAGACTGCCAGGGATGGCTTGAGGAGCAAAGTTCTAATTTTGTCAGTGAAACTAACCCACAGAAGTAAAGCTGATCCATGGCAAAGGCCAGGAGAGATGCCATGGCAGCATCTTCGTGCCAGGAGCTGTCAGCCTGGCACTAAACTATCACTTTAACTCCAGATAATACAGAAACCCCACAGCCTAACACCCAGTAATCTCCAGCACGGCAGGACAAAATCCACGGGATTATTTTCCTTTTCAAGGTAAGCAGGTTAATGTTCTCAGCTGGAGTTGTGCCACGAGGCTGACAGACCCGGGGATTGTTATGAGTAGAAAAGGGTGTTCATTTTTTTTTTTAAAGTTTGCATAGTTAAATTGCTGCTAAGTTGGAGTCTTAACTATTTGTTGTTAATAATTTCATGTTGTAATTCCCTGCTGTTAATAGTTTTTTCTTTAATTACTTGTTGATCATTAAAAATCCCTCTCCCATCGAGCATCCCCTCCCCTCCCCGCCCCATCCTCGGAGATGACATCGGGGGCTGAAAAGGTGAACTCGGAGCTGACATGCAAATGCAAAGGTGTAAACTCCATACCAAATCCTGCAAAAACCCCTAAAACAACGAGCCAACATAGAATTAAGGGATCTAAGTGATGTCTAAAGGTGAGCGACTGAATGCAGTGTCTGTTAAGATCCTTTTTACCCCTCACCCTAACCACAGGATGCCAGCTAGGAAGAGGACATCGAATGTCTGAGTGGTGAAGAGGATTTGATGCTCCTGTGAGGAAAGGAGTCTCCAGGTTTGCCTGTATACCGGTGGACAAAGCTGCAATTAAACTTCTCCTCCTGGGTCGGTCCTCCCCACCTGAGCTGAATTCTTCTTAATAAAGGCATAAAAGAGGAGAAAGATCTCCTCCTCTATTTATTTCAGGGATGAGGCACGCCCTGCAGTTAGGGGAGCCAGGTGTGTTCATCCCAGAATCACCCATGCAAAGGGACCCTCTGGCCCAGTCCTGAACCAATGGCCGACCAAAATCCTCATCTGGAGGAAAAGCTGCTGTGTCCTGACCAGCTTCTTGTGGTCAGTGAACCGAGGAGGAGCAAGGAGTAACAGTGCATTGGGGCTGGGGATGCTGCAGAGGCTGCAGGGACCTGGCTCTGGACCACCATCACTGTGTGTATTATCCTCTTACAATTCACAGATAATGAATTAAAAAACAGATAATGAAGTAAAAAAATTCTGATTTTTGCTCATAAGTTGAAGAAAGAAAAGCAGATCTGTGCCCTGTCCATAGGGAAGACACAGGCAGATAAGCAATTTCTTCTGACCACTGACACCACGGACGTACTGAGTGCTATTAGGAATTCTAGAATGAATCATTCTCAAAACCCCCAAATGTCTGATCTGTGAATCAGCACGGTGTGATCCCAGTGAGCAGGTGAGAGCAGTGATTGCCCAGTGGAGGCTGCTGGACAGCCTGCCCAGAGCCCTGCCCGGGACATGCCGGGTGGGACAGGCTGCCAGCAGAGCAGCAGCAGCAGGGGCACGGTGCAGCCGGAGCTCTCCTGCTGTAGCCCCAGGCACCAGCCCTTCTTGGTCAGTAGCTGCACGTCTGCAGCAGCAGCTAATGGATCTGTGAATGATCTTACCTGTCTGTGAAATCCTTTGTAACATCCTGGGAGCGTCACAGTTTAACAATACAAGTGTGAAAAACCCTCCTTCTGTTCTCAGCAGTGAGGAAGTCTGGCAAGAGCTGAAAGCACTTGAAATTAGATCCTGAAAGGCTTTTGCCAGCAACCAGCATCCATCCACCCCAAGCGGCAGTCCTTGGCTCTCTGGTCAAAAGGTGCAAATGGCTCATGGCAGCTCTCTGCAAAATCACTTGTCCTGGGAGTTATCAAGCCATGCCACATAGGATGTACACCAGATCCTGCCGCAGACCTATGGAGTGTCTTTGTGGCCTTAAAACATTTTTTTTCCTAGTTTTTGCTTCCTAAGATAAGGGGAGGTTAGTGTCACAGCATCTGTCAGGGCACTGGCTGCATTTGCTGCCTGCTGGCCTCATGCAGGAGGGCTCAGCGGTGGGGAAGAGCCTGTCCTGGTACAGCCCTGCCTGTGCTGCTTCCCAGAGCTGCTCCCTCACCAAATGATCCTCGGAACTGCACACAGCTCTGTCGCAGCACAGGCCCTTGTGTCTGCAGAGGAGAGCCAGCACAGGGGACTGTGGTGCAGTGATCAGGGGACCCACCCTGATAACCAAAGAGGGCACGGGAACAGCGAGCAGCACAGACCCACCCGGACGTGTCCCTCAAGATTCCCGGAGGTCACTGCAGCAGCGAGGGGCTGTCACACCTGCTGGGGGTGGCACTCATCAATAACAGCCACCTGTGCCGGCAGGGAGGTGTAGCTGTTTGCAGGCAATTGCATGTGAAACAGGCAGACAGGTGCCATCAATCCAGCCTCAGCCCCCGCTAAGTCCTGCCGTTCACTGCTGGTATTCAGGGCACCAGCACAGCCTGGAACTGACTGGTGTCCTTCAAAGCCAGTTCTGGAGGCAGGTTTTGCTTGGAGGAATCGCTGTGTCCCTGCATTGCCACTATCCCTAGCAGAGAAGTGTGCCTAATGGGGGAGAAGGGTAATCTCATTTGATATGAAATTATATTAGTGCCAGTTCATTCCTGGCACTGCTGAGAGGGCTGGGCAGGCTGGATGGTGCTTTCATGGTACTTACTGATCCAAAAGTAAATAACTGAAAAGAAAATGTCACCAGGGTATGGGCCGTGGGGAATGGGGAGGGAGCAGCAGCAGGAGCGCATGGGGATGAGGTCAGGCACCATCAGCAGCCCAGCACACAGACGGGAAAGGAGAAAAAAGGGCAGCTGTCCCCAGGGCAGGGATGAAGATGTGCACAGGAAGAGGAAAAGGAGGAGTGGGCAGCAGCAGGGCCTGCTTGGTTATCCGGGAGTGAAGAAATTTCCTGTAGTGGCTTTGCTGCCTTCAGTGCCTGTAGCTCAGAGCAGGCAGGGCTGGCACCCACTGCCTCTGCTTTGCCCCAGGACAAGCACACCACACATCTCTATCCTGTTGCATTTCTTCTCAAGACACTTCCACAAAATGTAGAGTCAGCAATTTGTATGCAACCCTACAGGGCAACCAGTGCTGTAGAACTGAATATATGCCCCCTGATAAAGACCTCATAAACACCAGGTCACTGCCAGATCCTGAAACAAAAGCTCATCTCCTGGTGCTTCTTCATGTAGCACCAGCCTGCTGGCAGGCAGGGCCAGGGTGAGCAGAAAGCACCAGCACACCCCATCTCAGGACACCTCTGGCCTCACCTGAACTTCCACCTGGGGGTCTGGGTGCACTGGTGAAAACTGGTGCAGATGTTCATGGCCAGCCAGGCCCACCTCCATCCCTGCAAGGCTGCTGCAGGTCTGAGCCAGCTCAGAGATGGGGCTTTGCAGCTGGGGACCAGCCATGAGAAAGATGCTCCCAGTGCAGAGGAGGAAGAAACTCTGCTCTTGGGTCCATGGACTGACCCTTGCCTTGCTCCTGCTGTCAGAACGTAACACCTGCACTGTCATTTAACAAACAGATCAATAATTAGTTATTTCTGCTTAAAATAAGGTACATTGTTTGTGCTTTATTACTTACAGTTAGGAATATGATAAAATAAAATCAACTGTCCATTTAAAGATTTTGGGAGCTAAGATTGCACAGACAAGAATCCATTTTGCACATTAAAGTATTCCAGGGAGTGGGAAATGACCTTGTTTCTGCCTTCAGGTGTCCAGGAGGCAGGAGGCCCTGTGAAATGCCCTCTCCCTGGCCATGGTGGTGCTGAGCTGCAGTTCCTGGCAGAGCAGCACATTCTGCAGGGCTGGGTTACAACCCTGGGTTTGCAGAGCTCTCACATCAAGTGCTTTGTTGCAGGAGGTGGTGAAGCAGCCAAATGGACTGAAACACAGCCAGGCCTGGCATTCCCCAGGAGCAGAAGCAGTCTCTCACTTTCTTTTCCAGTCTTGTCCTTGCTGACAGCTCTGCTGCATCACATGCAAATGTCAGAAATGTCTTCTTGTCTTCTGCTCAGAAAGGAGAGGTTTGCTTTGTCCACAGTGAGGTCCCAAATTCTCTTTCTACCACTCTCTCATCTCCTGCTGCTCACTTCAGGCTGACTGAGGTCCACAGACTCTTCCTTGTGGCAGCCTGCCTTACTTTGCCACAAGCCCAACAAACAGCACAGCAAACAAAAGGGGGAGATTTCCTTTGGTTAATGCCTTCAGCTGGCTCAAGGTGGGTCTGAGGACCAGCAGAGCTACCACAGGAAATCATCATCAGGAGATGATGATCTCTGAGGAGACCTCAGGGGTTTCTCCTCAGAAAGCTGAACACAAACTGTATCTCCCATTTTTCCCTGTGTTGAGTGGGCTGGTGGAGGAACAGCCACTTTCCATTTTGTCTTGGTTTGAACAGACAGGTGTCTGCTAAGGAAGGCAGGATCCTCCCCTGAAATGGAAAATGTAAACCCCCTCCCTCTGAATAATTATAATTTTGGAATTAAGGGGCTCGCAGGCAAAGATATGGAAATAGGAATAACAGGTCTTTATTAGGAAAAATAAAAATACAAATGCAATGGTACAATAATACAAACAACAAAAAAAACCAAGCAAGCCACTGCCAGAGTGAGAACAGGCCCTGACCCCCTGTGCCACGTTGAAACAGAGGTGCAGAGGAGCCAGGCCATGCTGAAGGTGCCCTCAGCCCACCTCAGGATGGTGTTTTGGATCTTGCTGGGTCCCTGCAGAGACACAATATCAAGCAGGGGAATATAGCAGGCATCACACCCAATTATGTACCTCAGCATTGCCAGAGGCAGGGCCCATTGGCCACAACACCTCCTCATCTCTTTTCACAAATAATTGCTCACAGTTTGGGTCGGTGCCACTGATCTCTGTCCTGCTCACCAGCAGCTGCCCCACACACTCACTCCCATGGGGTCACCCCAGCACTGGCCCCATTTCCCTTCCACAGAGATCAGGCTCTTGCAGGGGTTTGTGCTGTGTTTTTAATTACAGGCTTTGATATGAAATGCTCCTGAATATGTGCTAGAGCAGCATTTTGCTCCCACCCCCTTCCAGCCTTTCTTGGTATCAGAGGCCAAACCACAATGAGGGAAATTTTTTGTTCCATATCTTTATGGTGCTTCTTCCAGTAGCACATAAAACAAATTAGCCACTTAGGCCATTATTAGGCACTTATGGCCTTTTGATGTTTATGATTTATAACAGCAATTTGCACTTATGTAGCACATTTCAGTTGAGGCTAATACAGCAATGATAGTGCTTTGCATTGCAGTCTCGTCCTCCCTCTCCAGCTCTTGGAGAGCTCTGGGGGACCACGCTGGGAGCAGCAGCAGGTAGCTCCTCTGGGGTGCCAGGAATCCTGTGCTGCTGGGCAACTCTCCATCATCTCTCCATCTCATCCCCCAGACTGGGATCCATGCTCAGGGCCAGCCTTGCTGGCTGAGCACCGTGGCCCTGGTAGAGGAAAATGCTGCAGAACAGGCTCTGCAGTCCATAAGAGCTGGTTCAGCTCTGTGGTAGACACAGGGGAGTCTGGTTTTCCCTTGGCTGCTGTTTTCAGGTAGCAATAACAAGCTTATTTCTTTGTGTGAGCAGGTGCTTTGCTCCAGGGCTGGGCAGGGAGGGTCAGCTGGGCACCCCTGAGGCTGGGCTGCAGAGCCCAGGGCAGGGCCAGCAGGGCCAGGGGCACTGCTCTGCCCCTGCATGTGGCACCTGGGATGTGCTCCTGGTGTTTGGGTCCCCAGCCCCAGCACAGGAGCCTTGAGCACTGCTGAGCCCACACTCAAAGGAGTCAAACTCCCCTGGCCTCTTCAGAGACAGAAACCCAAAGTCCAGTGAAATGTGGCAGGAATTCTTGGCTCTGGGCATGGTTTATATCCCAGAGCAGGCTGAGTGCTCCTGTACAGAGCCCAGCCCACTGTCACCTGCAGCCTTTCCTCCCTGAGGATTTACAGGAGACTTGGAAAGAGTTATCTGCCTGTCCTAGGATCTTATTTTCTCCCTCAGCTTTGGCATCTTGCTGCAGCTTAATTTAGCTCAGTGAGGAGACCCAGGGGTGCATGTTCCCAGCTGGGGCACAGGAGGTGGATCTGGGCTGTCTCCTCCAGGCTTGGATGTTGCCCCTGCACAGGGGGACGGGGGGGGTCATTTGTTTGGGTCTTGGTTCCCCCAGCTGAGAGATGAGTACGTCCTTGTTTCTTCACAAGGATGCTCTCACAGGTCTTGTTACTTCTTTGTGAGGTGAAAACCTCACAGGGTTCTGTCTGAAGGGCAAAGCCAGCTGGAATTTGCTGCAGAGGATGGAAGGTGGGAGGGCAGGTGGAGGGTGCTGGAGCTGGGGCTGTTTCTGGCACAGACTCCACGTGGGTTGGGAGTTGCAGGTTCTTCCACAGTTCATGGATAAATGTCTCAGTGCTCTTGCCAACTCACAGCTGTCCCTCTGTTTGCTCCTGGGCACCCCCTTGGCTGCTTCCCTCCTTGCACAGTCGTGGGGAGGTGCTCAGAGGCAGCAGGAACAAAGATGTTCTGAGCCAGTTTGCCAGGATACAGGTCTGACAAAAACTGCTAATGATGCAAACTCATTATCTGTAAACATGCCCTATTTCTTGGAGATGTTTTAGAAAATCAAACATGCTGTTGACTCAAAAGTTTACCTGTATGCAAATCAAAATGTCAACATCTGGCAGGAAGACTCATGGATTTTTTTCAGCCTGTCTGTAGCAAGGGGCTGCCTTCTCTATTTTGGTTTTGCCCAGACACTCCTCATCATAATCATGCTAAGCACATCCTGGAGTGATTTTTCTGGTAAAGGCAAGTGTAGAGAGCTAAGCATTAAATGCTCTTTCAAAGCCACCAGGAATATCAGTGTTTGCTTGTTTTCTGGTCCGTAACAGATGCTGGCATTCAGCATTTGGAGTGCCTCGGGAAAAAAGGGAAAAACAAAGATTGCCACGACAAGGTTAGCAAATGACAGTTATTTGTCAGCAAATCTCCTCCCCCTGCAGCGAGGCTGCTGCTTGTGAATGGGAGCTCCTGGCTCCCTGTGGGCTCTGCACAGAGGGGCTGTGGTGGCACGGTGTGACAGGCAGAGCTCGCTCAGAGCCACCAGGTGACAAACAGCCTCTCAGCACCAGCTGTGCTGCTCACCCCAACCCACGCTGGCAGCCTTTGGCACGCTTTAAAAGGCACTTGGGAGGAATCAATGGCAGGTAACTGACTGGCAGGTACTGCCTCCAACACAGCCCCTGCTCACTGGCACTGGCAAAACCACTCAGGCAACAGAATTCTAAGATCAGCAGAACTCTTATGAGTTTAAGGGAGCTTTAAGAGATATTTAAGAGTAGGAATATTCACCCCCACACACCTGCACATCCACACAGAGGATCCAGTGCCAAGCTCTGCAAGTGTCAGGCCCTTCTATCTGTGCCCAGAACAACCTTCTGGTGGCTGACCCTGCACAGGAGTGATGCAGAAGTGCCCAAACATCCCCCACTGGCCTCACTTGCCCACTGTGGGCATTCTCCTTCCACCCCAGTGCCGTGCCATTCCCTCCTGGATTTCCTCCTCTCCCCTCTTTGCAGCCTGGGAATTAAAAATGCCAACTTTTCATCAGCTTCCTTCCCTAAAGTGGGTCTCAGCCATGGTACAGCTGCTTTCCTGTTCCTTATTAACCACCACACAGCTCTTGCCTCTGGATTCCCCCTTGGGCCAGACCTGCTGTTGGCACACTGAGCTCTCAGTCATGCCACGAGCACCAAGCCCTTCCCCATGCTGTGCTCCAATCCTATTCCAGCCTATGGGAAATGCAGGGGAAAGCAGCTCTGCTGTGCTGCTTGGCAGTGTGCAATTAGCTTGAAGCACTGACATATAAATAAAAAACAGTGGACATGCACATAAACAAAATCTATTGCATCTCCTGCTTTCTGGAGTCAAGTGCTGTGCTGGGAAA
The DNA here is from genome assembly GCF_015832195.1 of Motacilla alba alba. NCBI lineage: Eukaryota > Metazoa > Chordata > Aves > Passeriformes > Motacillidae > Motacilla > Motacilla alba. Next base: position 9,003,190 of record NC_052034.1, on the reverse strand, counting down.
ACATTGCCTCTTCATCAGGTTTTATCTCTGGCAATCAATCCATTGGGCCAACCAAGAAGCTTTAGAGGAAAGACACAGATTTCCCAAGTTTTGTTTTCAGAGCTGGCCAGTCCTCTCCATCACGCTGAAAATGAGTTTCTGAGCAAGACTGGGAAAATGCAAACCCAGTGGGACCCAGCAGAGCTTTGGTGCTCCCTCCTTCCCCCAGCACTTGCCAAGGCTTACCATGGGGTTCCAGTCACATTGCTGCCACCACTGCCAGGACAGGACAGTGTCCCCAGGCTGGATGTCAGCAGAGGGTTTAGTGCAGAACTGTGACTCCTGCAGAAGAAAAAACATTGCTGCAAAGGGTACACAGGCTGATGTTTTGGTAGTGAGAGTTTTATTTTTTCCCCTCATGGCTATAAATCTATAGGTTACATTCTTCTCAGTGCCACAGGGAAAATGCTCTTTTATGAAAAAGGCAAAGAGTGGAGTGAGCGAGCTGATATTACCCTGAAAGGAGGCTGGGACACACTGGTGCAGTCAGGAAGCCTTTGGGCCAGTTGCAGAATTGATTTTGCTTTTCTCAGACACAAAACACGCTCCAAACCCTGGCTGGCTGTTGGCTGGGCACACACTGGTGCCACCGGGAGAGTGGGGGGGTTTTCTGCAGAGCAGAGGATCAGTGATGTGCTGCAGCCCTGCCTCTCCCACCTGGTCTTCTCCAGGTGCTGGTGTCAGCCCCAGGCTCCATGGCCTCACTGGCCTGGCCTGAGCCACTGTGGTCACTTCTAACAGGGCACTGAGGGGCTGGTTTAGGCCAGAAGAAGGCAGAACTGGCCACACAGCCCTGCTGGCTTCACCAGAGTTCCTGTGGCTTTGCCAGACCTGATGGTTGTTATTGATACTGGGTCATCCTTCAGCTGTCCTCAAAACCTCCAGGTAAGCTCTGGGCTCAGTTGTGCTGAGGGTTTCCCACCCACACAGCCCCACCACACCTGCAGTGTCACCTGGGGCTGGGGCTGAGGCAGGAAATGGTTCCCTGGTTCAGAGATCACCATGAAGTTGTGTCCCCAGCTCTGGAAGGACACAGCTGGTGGCTTCCCCAACATCATGGATGGCTTCCTCATCAACCCCCATCCTTTGCTTCCCTAAGCTCCGAGGTTTGGGTGGCACTGGTGAGATTTGGTGCTTTGTCCCCAGACCCTGAGGCTGCAGTCCAGTGACAGGTTAAAATTCCTCTGCAACCACAGGAGCTGGCAAAGGGCTTTCCTCTGCAACACCTGGTACAGTCCTGGAATAACAAGAGCACAGGTGCTGAAAACGTAAGAAAAAGCATTAGAAGATATCACAGTGCAAATAAACTGCAAGAGAAGATGAGGCAGGAGCTGCAATAAGCAATATTTGAAGGACTTCCCTTCTCAACAGCTTGTATGTCCCAGCAGTGTGCTGATCCTGGTGCTGGTTAATTCCCCTGATGGATGATTTCTGTTGTGCTCAGAAGGCAAGCTCCAGACTAACCCACTGACCTCACAGGCAGGCTGCAAGCTATCTGCCACAGCAGCTTTGGCAGTGAGAGCTGACCCCGGGGCCATGGAAGGAGCCAGAAAATGATGTTACCCATTGCCAAAGAAATTCATCACAGCACACAAAGCTTCACTGCCAGATATACCTTGGGCTGGCCACAGCCAGGAGCTGCAGAGCTGGCCCTGCCACAAGAGCTGCTGACAAATGACAAATGCAGAGAGATGAGGAGGAGGATCGGCAGCCCAGGCCACAAGAGAGGCCATTGTGGGGCTGGCAGGGAGCGCGGGCGCGCGTGCCAGGCTCCTTTGTCACCCTGCTGCCACTCAGGGCAGGGACAGGAGCTGACAAAGGCTCCTCAGTGAAAGAATCACCTCTGTGTGTGTGTGAAATGCAGTTTGCAGTTGTGCTGGGCTGATGGGATTCAAATGCAACTTGTGCCAGCACTCCAAATTGAAAGCCTTGCAAGGAAGAATTCTTAAAATGCTCCACTGGAGATATTGTGGCTGTTTCACTCAAAGGGAGGTGGAAGGAAGAGGGCTGGGGAAAACAGAGAAAAGAAAGCATAGATGAGTTCTGTTATGCAGAAACTATAGCCTAGAAAAGCCTGTAAACTAAACTATACCCCAGAAAAGCAGGAGACTGGTGGTTATCCTGTGAAACCCCTCATTCTGCGTTGTGTCAGGTTAAAACTGGAACCTTCAAGGTTTACCAGTCTTCTAGGAACTGAGCTGGGACAAAGCTCAGAACCTGTTATGCTTAGATCTGTCTCTTTATGGTCTGGGTCTCCAAATCACTCAGAGCAAATACTTTTCCTTCCATACATGATAACACTCATAAACATAATCATAAAGGTGCAAACCTTGGCACTGTCTTGATTTTAAAAGGATTGGGATTTTTTTTTTTTGCTGTTTAGTTTCAAGCAAGGAGAGATTCTACCATGGAGTTTGTGGCGTTGGTCTGCCTCTTAGATTTATAATCCTTCCTTTGCTGTGTGCTCAGGATGAACGTGAGGCTGCTCCCAGCCTCGTGGCAGCCCTGGTGCTCAGGGCTTCCAATTCTGCAAAGCACTTGAGCACATGCTTAGCACCAGCACTAGCACATCAAGCACATGCTCATGTTCCCTTGACTTATCTGAGATTAGCACATGCACTGAGAGCTGGAAAGGGTCTGAGGAGGTGAGTGCAGTGCCTGGCTGGGAGCTTGTGTCAACAGGCTCTGCAGAGCAGGAGACACAATCGAGCACGCCCTTCAAATGAAGCATGTGCTCAAGCAACCTGCTCAAGTTAATTCTCATTCTGTTACTGTAGGACAGCAACAGACACCAAATCTTCAGGCAAGGTCCTCAAATAGCAGGAAACCAGCCCCAAGAGCAGCAGGAGGCTCAAGGGGAGCAGGGCAGGGTGCTGGATTCATCCAGGGGATGCTGAACACAAGAGCTCTGTGGGGAGCTTTAAACATGTTACCCAACATGTTTATCCCTCCTGAAAAAACCTTCTCTTTCTTCAACTGCAGTAGAAGCTGATCCAGACCATCTTTTGCCCTTTCTGTAGCTTAAGCCTGGTTTCCTTTGCATTTTCCTGTCTAAAAGCTGTCTAACCTCTTAGGTAATTCACAGAGGTACAGAATGGGTTGGGTTGGAAGGGATCTTCAGGATCATCTCCCCCCATTCCCTGTCATTCACAGAGACATCTTCCACTGTCCCAGGCTGCTCCAAGCCCTGTCCAGCCTGGCCTTGGGCACTGCCAGGGATCCAGGGGCAGCCACAGCTGCTCTGGGCACCCTGCCCACCCTGCCAGGGAACAATTCCTTCCCAATATCCCATCCATCCCTGCCCTCTGGCAGTGGGAGCCATTCCCTGTGTCCTGTCCCTCCATGCCTTGTCCCAAGTCTCTCTCCAGCTCTCCTGGAGCCCCCTCAGGCACTGGAAGAGGCTCTGAGGTTCCCCCAGAGCCTTCTCTAGGCTGAACAGCCTCAACTCTCTCAGCCTGTCTCTGTAGCAGAGCTGCTCCATGATAGCTTCTGATAGTTTCACCTTGTAACTTTCACTCCAGATGTAAAATTCACATTTAACCATTTAACCAGTGCCATAAAGACATCAGCCTTCCTTGCCCAATTTTACCAAGAGTGAGAGTTAGCTGTGGGCACCAGTATCCCTGGTGCACCTCTCTGAGCTAGTTTTGTGTGTTTTATTTTTGTGTTTATGGCTGGCTTCAAGTAGAGACACCAAATACCAGAGTAGCACTTTCTAGCATTCAGCTCTGTTTGATTTAGAAATAAGCTGTTACATGACCCAGAAAACACATGAAGCCTGGTGACCCCTCACCTTCTCCTGTGGGGACCCTTTGAAGTTTAACAGAAGTGGGAGCTGGGAGCCTTTCCCTTGCTGAGCAGACTAATGCCACCTCGCTTCTCTGATTGTCCACCTTTTCCATCATGTAAGAAACCAGCACATGTGAGATGGTTTCTTACATGACACCCCATCTCTGTGTCAGGTTTAGCTGGAGGTGGCCAATGGCCCCCGAGGCAGGGACACAGTGTGAGGTTCCTGGGTTTCCTCCAGCAGCTGTTAACAGGCAGGGGGAAGTTGTCACTGGCTGGGAATCAGGCAGCAGACCAGCAGAAGGCAGCCCTGGCTGGGGCTGGTGGGAAGGAGTCGGGTGCTTGGGACACACCTGGAGCTATCCCACAAAAAGCAGGAGAGCCTGGGAAGCTTAAAGCCCTGCTCTTGTCCGTGCAATAAATGATGAAGGCACTTCATCATTTCTGCTAAGGAAGATACTCCTTTCTCCTGACTTTGAAGCCCCACCTGGTGTCTAGGGAGGAGCTGGAGGCCCAGGAATCCATCCCTAAGGCGGGAATCCCCCTTTCCAGCCACACTTGGCTGTGCATGTGTATTTCTGCATCCAGCAGTGTGAAAATCCAATGGTATTGACTGGAGCACGCAGGAAATACAGTGCCTCAGCCCAGCAAAACCCAGATCAATCAGCTAATTACTTCAGAGGAGGTTTGCAGCAGGCAGCTGCTGGTCCCTGACAGACCCTCTCGGCCCATCTGCTGCCAGGCTGAGCATTTTGGGCTTTCCTGGCAAAGCTTGAGTGCAGCCCTGGGGGGATCTGCAGGCTGCAGAGCTGTTCCCTCCTGCCACACCCGGCTGGATTTGCTGGTTGCCTCTCTGTCTGCCTCAGTGGGCTCAGGCAATCTCACTGAATCTGTTCTTATCGATTTAGGAAAAGGCTTTGATTCTGAAAACTGCAAGCTCTTACTCACGAAACTATGACAACTTGGTATTAGCTGCAAATCAATGACCTTTTTAAATGCAGTCTAAGCAACAAAACTCACTTACTGCTAAACCCTGATAAGCCTGGTTCTGGGACAAGTCAAACCTTTATCTTAACTGCCATATGATCTTTTCCAGCTTGATAGTTCCATTTACTGTATCAATAAGGATTATAACCCATCTGCAGTGAGATTTTACCCTCCCTGGAAGCTCTTGTACAACAGATGATATTGAAAAGGAAATATTTTTTTAAACTTCTCTTCATACCAGGTATTTCCCAATATATTATTCTTATTCCCTGTTTCCTTTCCAGCTCCTTCTGTCTGCCTTCCTGATCTTGGCTGTTCTGAGGCCAAGCAGAAGCTGTGAGCACGGCAGAGAAGGTTATTCAACGTGACAGAGCTGTGGCTGGGATGGGACTCATGCTGCTGCACGAATGGTGGCCACAGGCTGGAGTTGCCCACCTGCAAACCCCAGCCTAGGGAGACTTGTGGCCTCCTCCGTCCTGGGGTTCCTTACCCACACTTCCCATCAGTGGGTGGGAATAATCCACCACGACTGGCACTGCTGGGCTTGGACTGTGCCAGGAAAATTGGCATTGTGGCATTCACATTCTCTGAAAAATCCCTTCGCCCAGGATTTTTCCCCTGGGAAGCTCAGAAGCCTCAGAGACAAAGGAAAACAATTCTTATCTCATTTGCTTCTCCTGTGTTGTGCTCGTGTGGAATGTGTTTGGAGATTGTTCACCCACAGGTGATTGTTCCATTGGGTTCTGCTGTGAGCTGTTTTCACTCTTTGGCCAATCAGGGCCAAGCTGTGTCGGGACTCTGGAAAGAGTCACGAGTTTCATTATTATCTTTTAACATTCAGTAAGTATCCTTCCTGTATTCTCTAGTATAGTATAGTATTCTTTACTATAATACAGTATAATAAAGTAATAAATTAGCCTTCTGAGAACATGGAGTCAGATGCATCATTCCTCCCTGCCACAGGGGTCCCTGCAAATACAATTGGCATCATCAGGTTAAATTTACACTTTTCTGGGGGGAGTGATCCATAACACAATCCCTCCTCTTGAATTTTGTTTCCCTCCCTATGTGGGTGCTGGGTCTGTCCCCCAGGGAAAGTCCCATGGGGCTCCTTCTACCTGGGCACCCTTTGGGTGGCATTCAGCCCCCAGCTCCCTGTGTAGGTACTTGGAATGAGATCCTAAACACCTTCCCAGCATGGCAGCTTCAGCCCAGCAGCTCAGGAATTGGGGAGGCTGCTCCCAAATGAGAGGCTGGTACAGTCAGATGCCACCTCAGGCCAGCTGGGTGTCACCAGAAAGCAGCAAGGCAAAGCCTGAAGACTGGAGGCACTGGAGCATCCCCACCCAGGCCCTGCAAATGCCAGGGAATCTGGGAGAATAATGGGCCCATTTATTCCCCCAGGGGGGAAATGTCAGAAAACACTGAAATGAGGAAAAAATTGCCTCTTTGTTCTGCAAATGGTCGTCATTGTGAGAAAGTTTATCCACCCTCTGGGAATTCATTTAGCATCATCAAAGAGAGGCTTTACAAAAGTGACTTCTTATTTACCCACAGAGCTTTTACTGAGTGATTTCTTTACTGGAAGGAAGGTGAAGTGGAGTTAGCCACGCTGAGAGATGCTGTGTCTCTGCCCTGCAGAGGTGCAAAGGTACATGGCGGGGGAAGCTGCTCCTATTCAGAAGTGATTTAAGCCACCATGAAATGCTGTAGGAGCTCCCTTAGCCATGGGAATGCACTCACAGGGGTCAAGCTGCTCCATGGAGCTGATTCTTCCTTCCTTCCCATGAAAGGATGGTTAAGAAGATGTTTGTGTATACAGGATTTAACAACTTTAAAATGCACTGGCCAGCCATGAGCAGCCTGTGGGAGGCCTTGGGGACAGCACAGAACAGTGTTTTTAGAAGGATGTTTTATTTATGGTATTCATGGCTGTTGCCATTACAGGCCCTGCAAAGATCAGACCTTGCTGTGAATATATATTCACTGAGGAAATCATTCTGGCCCCAAAAACCTCACACTGAGCACCTCAAACAGACATGTTCTCATGGAAAGCATTTTCCTGCTCCAACAAAGTGTTGGTTACTGGTTTAGGTAGTAAAAAAAAAACCAAAAACAAAACTCTCATCTTTTTGCCAGATTCATACATTCACACTTCTAAAAATTATTACACTGAATTCAACCAAGTAAGAAAATAGATGTTTTTTCAGCCTTCTTGGAGATCTTGATATTTTTTAAGCTTTGAGGCTGCATTATAGCCAAGTTCTGGTCAAACCACAACCCCGCTTCTTATAAAAGAGCTTCTGGGATAACCAAAGGCTGTAAAGTCAGCCTTTCTTGGCAGTAACCCTGCCTTGAGCAGCCCTCCAAGACATCCATCACCCCCATGCAGTCACCCCAGAGAGGCACCAGGAATGAGACCCCAGGGGTGGCACAGAGGAGCTGCCCGAGGCTGGGCTGGGACAGCAGAGTGTGGGGCTCCTCACACAAGCCAAGTTCACGCTGGGATTCAGACAGACATTAGCAAAAAGAGACTTATTTTCCACACTGAATTCAGATGCAAAGGGGGAACCTCACCCCCCCACCCCTCCAGTTCTGAGTAATTTTGCAGCTTAGGAATATTTCACATTCTTCTCTCACCATAATGTGAAGGCCAGATATAACTTACTGATTAATGGGGGCCATGGAGTGCAATAAATGCAGCTTTAAAGGAAATTCATTTCACAGCAAGCACAATCAGTCTTTCAGAACCCCACCCCCTGTATACACTGGGTGGGTTTTGCCTGCAAATTTAAGAGTGCCTGAGGGAATTAGGTACCCAGGTCCCATCCAGAGTCTGTGGGGTTTGGCTCTTTGGTTCCTAGAAATGCCTCTGTAACCCTCAGCCTCTGGGGGTGTGTCCTGGGCTGCCCTCTCAGTTTGGGTTCTTGCATAGGTAAGCTCCCTAAAATACAAATAAAAGCTTTTCCCTCGTGCTTTTTGCCTTTTTTGCTATGTTTTACTAGTGGAGGGGTGAGCTGGGTCACACAAGCACCATGTGAATGCTGTGGCTGGCCTGAACTCCCCAGAGCATCTTCAGCTGTGGCCAAAATGAACCAAAATTGGGCAGGGGAGCACTGCTGCTGAGCAGCCCGAGCACACTTGTTACTGAAAGGTGGTTTAGTGCTTGGAGAAGCTGCTGATGGGACTTGTTTGGTGGGTCATGAGAGGAAAAAGTGACTTATGACATAAGGGATGAGAAATGTCGAAAGAGGAGCAGAAATTGTGCACTATGAATATTCACTGAGAGTCACACAGCCAAAATTGTACCCCCAAGCTGCTTGGATGAATTAATCAACACCCCCAAATCCACAAATTTGTCAATCTGTGAGCTTTTCAGGTGAGTATTGCACATGTGGGGGAAACCAGACCAGTGCTGGTCACCCACCCCTGGGGGCTCACAGCGCTGGGGGGCATCTGAGCACCTCCCATGGTTTTGTGTACCAGGGCATTCAATTGTCCTTACTCCGTGGTGAAGTAAAATCACAGAATCATTTAGGTTGGAAAAGCCCTCTAAGATCCCCCCAGCACTAACCCGTGCCCCCAGGTGCCCCATCCACAGGGTTTTTAAATCTCTTCAGGGAATGTGACTCCATCACTGCCCTGGACAACCTGTTCCAATGTTTTCCAGCATTTTCAGTGAAGGAAATTTCCTGATATCCCATCAAAACCCACCCTGGCCCAGCCTGAGGCCGTTCCCTCTGCTCCTGTCCCTGTTCCCTGGAGCAGAGCCCGACCCCCCCGGCTGTCCCCTCCTGTCAGAAGCTGTGCAGAGCCACAAGAGCCCCCCTGAGCCTCCTTTTCTCCAGGCTGAGCCCCTTCCCAGCTCCCTCAGCTGCTCCTGGGGCTCCAGACCCTCCCTAGCTCCATTCCCTTCCCTGGACACGCTCCAGCCCCTGCAGAAATGCCTTTTCTGTAGTGAGGGGCCCAAAACTGACCCCAGGACTGAAGGTGCAGCCCAGGTAGGAGGTTCTAAAGAAGAGCTAGGGGAATGAAAGAAGCCAGGACAGCTACCTTTCAATAATAATTAGGGAGGGAAAGGAATGCAGACTCTAATTATTGAAGATGCTGCACTGGGAGCTGCTGGTGGCTGAGCCCTTGGGCAGGAGGGTTCCTCAAGCAGGTGCCAGGTCTCTGCCTGCCTTGGAAGAAGCCTCCTGCCTCTGAGAGCCCAGGTGCTGCTCTGTGCAGCAACCCTGTCCTTTCCTGAGCAGCAGAGGTGTCAGACACGCTCAGGCCAAGCCCAGCTCTGTCTGTGTTTGGGGTCTCCTTGCAGAGGCCCCAGCTGAGCCTACAAAGCCCCTCAAGACTGGGCTCACTCTGACAGCTTTGAATCATGGATATGTGGCAGAAACGGCTTCTGCTTAGTGAGATGAATCCACTCTGTGCTCCCTTCTGACAAACAGGAGTGCTTGGGTCATGTTTGGAAGCAGCACTGTGCCCAGAAGGTGCCACAGAGCATCCTGGCCCTGTCTGTCCTCCTCTGGGCTGCAGAACAGCACTGCTGGTTCAGTTCTTCTTTGGCAAACTGGCACTTACTAAAACCTGGTTCCACGCTGTATAATTTCTATGGCTTTTATTAATGCAGACAGTATAGGCTCCATAAAGAAGAAAAATTACCAGTGGAAGATAAAACTAAAATACTAGTTGCATTACAATCACATTCTAGTGCTGCAATAAATTGCATGAAGCCAATAAAGCAAAACTAACTGAAGATATTTGACACAAACCAAAAATGAAATGAGAGTCATTATGCAGTCTGCTACAGGGACCTGCCTTGATGTAGTTAAAGCAATAAACTACCTGGGAGTAATCTTTACTTATTTTAAATTGCATATTCCAATTGCAAAGCTGTTTCTGGCATTTCTGCCACACTTACTTTAGTCTGCTCAGAAAAAGAATTACATGTCTGGATAAGTCATGTCCTATTAAATGTGCATCATATCTGCAGCACTCATAAGTCACTTGAGTCATAATATTGTTTATTCTAACATTAGTCATTATTTTCTGTCATAAATTAGCTATTCTCCAGAAGAGTGGGAACGAGATGGAGCCAAGGTTGCAATTATTTCCTACATCCATGCTGGCACACAGAACAGATGAGGTGGCTATCTCTACAGAGGAATTATCAGCATCAGGCCATGGGTCAATTATAACAAATGTATTCATGCCATTAGCCCCCAGGTACCTTCAATAATAAGAGTTTGCATTCCTTTCCCTCCCTAATTATTCTCCTCCATGGTCTGGCTGACCCACACATGTGTCAAAATAAGCAGCAGCAGCAGCAGTGCCTTTTGCAATATTCAAGGTTAAACCCTCCCAGCCATCATTTCCTGCCAGCCCCTCTAATCCTCCCTGCCCACGGGATATTTGCATGCAGATAGGGTGCACGGTGTGTCTTTGCCACGCCACCAGCCCTGCTGCTAATTAATTGTCTGCTGGGCTGCCTTTGGGAGCAGAGGGAGCAGCCCTCGCCCCGCTGCCAGAGAGGGAGGGGATGTGGTTCTGCTGCCCTCCAGCCAGCCCAGTTCCAGTTTGGCTGGGCTGGTGCTGGAATTTCCCTGTCCCTGAGCAGGATCGGGGCACATCTCCATCCTGGGGACCTGCTGTGCTTCACCCCCGGGCTCCGGGCTCTGATGGAGCACTTTTGGTTGGGATGCATTAAGTCTTGTTTGTATACAAACCCCTTTTAGTTAAAATGGAGTGTTTTGCCCCAAAGGGAGCAGGCCATTATAGCAGTGAATGGTGCTTTAGAACATAGCTCATTCCCTCGGGGAAGAGGCAATCAGTTGCCCCAGCTGAAGACACATTCATACTTGAATTAAAAACCTTCAATAGCTGTTTTTCTAAATTGCCTCTCATACAGACCGAGATGCCAGGCTCTAAAAGAAAAAAAAGAAAAAAAGAGAAAAGCAGCCGACTTGCACATCAGTTTGTTCCCTTAATAACACACCTATCCCCCTGGGAATCTGTGTCTGTGGAAAACTAGAGCTCTGCTGCATGCAGGTTTCAGGTGTCCCTCACCCATGTGGGACCAGCTGTGCAGAGAAGAAGCTGGGCTGCCTCAGACCCATCAGCATCCTGTGCCAGGATCAAGTGGAAAAGCTCTTTACAAAATCAGACTGATTTGGGTTCAAAGGGACCTTGAAAACCACCTCATTCCACCCCCTGCCATGGGCAGAGACAGCTCCTTCTATCCCAGGCTGCTGCAAGGCAGGGCAGTGCAGCCTCTCTGTGCCAGCACACCTGGCTCCCACCTGGGCTGGTTTTGCTCCATCACACCCAGGCTGCCTTTCTAAGGGGGCAGGAACAGCTCCATGTACTGCTCCCTCCTCTTTTCAGCATGATGGGAAGCACCAGAAGTCAGTATAATCTCGTTTTGGACGCTGGCTGAGAGCAGTATCTAAAAGAGACTGTAAATCCAGGGCAAGCCCATATGGACAGACTCCATGTGGGTTTCCCTGCACACTCTCCACATCTGGTGATCCACAGCTTCCCACCTCCAGAGACTCGGATAATGCCATCACATTTAACAGCTGTCAACAGGTTTTTGTCCCACAGGTTCAGACTGTAATTGGATAAAGCTGTGTCAATATTTTGTGTCCAAGGTGTTGTGTGACAGCAGTTTCAGCTCAGCAACAGGCAGGGGAAAGCAACATCTCCTCTGGGGTTTTGGCCCTGCTTTGGCTGGTGGCTCCACGTCCATGGAAAAACCTGAGGAGAAGGACACAAGCTACCTATGCAAATGTAAAGATTATTCTTTAGTCTTTTAAAAATAAAACAGCTCTCAGGCACTGAAGTAACACCATGAGCCCAAGTCCCAAGGACACACTTTGCCCCTTTTTCCAAGGAGCCTGCCCTTGCCAGACACAGACTTGGTGCTCACTGCCTTCCCTTCCCCTCATTGTAATTAAAACATAATAAAAATGACAAAAAAGCTTTTTACACCTAGAAAATACCTTCTTATTATACCTTATAACATATATACCTTATAATATACCTTAATATTATAATACCTTATAATATAATAGACCTTAATATTATAATACCTTACAATATAATAGACCTTAAAGAACTTAGCCTTATAGAAAGGAATTTAATGTCCTCTATGCAGCCTTGTTTGGCTTGGTGGGAATTCAGAGCCACCCTTGCTCCCACTGAAGCCAGAGGCAGGACACGAAGCAGCTCCTCCAGAAAGGCCCTGGCAGAGCTGGCTAACACACCTCATGAGCTGATGGGAACCAAAAGGAAAAGAAAGAGAGGAAACCCAAGCAAATTTAATAAGAAAAAACCAGTGCTTGTCACAGCCACTCTGCTTGCTTTTTGGTGGGTTTGCTGATTTTCCTGTCACTTCCATGCAAACACAGCTGTACACAGACATTGCAGGGGAGTGCGGGCTGCTGGGGATGGAAAGTGCCACATTTTCTGCATTTACAGAGTATTTCCAAACTCTGAACATGGGCTCAAGGCAGGGGCTTGTTTTACCTGGCCATGCCCAGGCCAGGCTGTGCCAGGCCCTACAGCTGCTGGAGGCTGGAACCACCCCAGCTCCTGGTAACCCAGTGCCTGCTTGTGCTGTGGAAACATTGCAAGCACACGGCTACTCACCCCAGCTGAGGCTGTCTCACAGGGTGGGTGAGGGCTGTGGGTGCACTGCCCAGCCTGCCAGGACACCCCAAGCCCCTCTTTGCTCCAAACAGCAGCCACCCTCCCTGGGAAGCCAGTGGGGCTGGAGGTTTTGCTCTCTGTTTGCAGAGTAAATAAGAGCTAGAAGTGTGCAATTCCACTTCAGTGCAGAATCAAGAGGTCTCATCTTGTGACTGAAGCATTCACAGTGCTGAGCACAGATGCCCTCCTGCTCACCTTTAAAGTCTGCAACCTCCCTGTGCTTCCCACGCGTCCTTTGCCTTCACCTCCAGGATGTCTGTCTTGCTTTTGAAATATCACTGCTCTCCTACTGTTAAAGTATGTGGAAGGATGAATCTTTTATCTCCCTTTTCTATTTGGGAGGTTGATTCTGGGTTCATTGGTTAGTTTTAAGATGTTACAAAAGCATCTGCCTGGTGGGATTTAAAGATGACAACCCTCCAGTGTTATTTCAATGCAGGTAATGGCAAGTAGATCCCCCTGCTTCCTTTACACACTGTTAGGAGAAAAAGCCTGTCTGGAATAAGGATGTAGAGATAAGAAGAGATTAGAGATTCAGGCTGAAGGCAGCTTGCTTGCCTGGAGAGCACGGGGAGCAGCACAGCTGAGCCCAGCTCTGCCCTTCTGCAAATGATGCCCCAGAGCAGCTGTGGCTGCCCCTCCTGGCTTTGGAGGATGTTCCCTCTGACAGGGAGGCTTCCTGCAGCCCCCTAGACTAGCCCTGGCTGCAAATCCTGGCCTGAACTCTGTGGCAACATGAGAACTGTTTGTGCTACTTGTGGAGACAGGTCCAGCCCAGCCAGGCCCAGCTTGGGCTGCAGGCTGCCCCCAGGGAAGCTGCTGTGAACCATCCCATGGAGCTTCCCACTGGAAAAACATGGGTTGGGTTGAACTGCAACTGCCCAAAGAAAGCTGGAGAGATTTCACCTATGTCAAAAAGGACCTGTGACAAAATCCATGATTTCTGAAAAATGCTGGTGTTGTTGCCAATGTGCACTGTTGTTTTACAGGTAATTTGGGTGTAAATTTTTCAGGTTTGCCAGGTTGCTTGGCATAACTCAAGAGCTCTGCAGGTCTGAGGCACCAGCCTGACTCAAAGTGCTCAGCTCACTCCTGAGAACCTGCCCACACCCACAGCTGAGAGCATCCCTTGCTTTATTCTCCTCTGCTTTGTTTCTCAAGCACTGAGGAGAGCTCCAACTTCATATGAAGCTGAAGTCATCCAATTTTCTGGATCAAAGTGTCTCCTGTTTTTGTTGTAATGAAGCAATTTGACACTTTTGGTAATACAAACATTCCCAAGTCTAATTAGAGGGGCAGCTGTTCTCAATATCTCCAGAAAACTCTTCCAGATTAGCACAAGAACATGGCCAAAAATCACAGGACACCAGAGGAGGGGAATATTTCCTTCCAGCAAGGCTCTTCTGTGTGCTCCAGCTCCCCATCCCCCTGCCCCATACTGACAGGGGAGCTACAAAAATTCCTGGCTTTTGTGGCTGCCAAAGCCAGCAGCCAGGCCATTGGGGAGAGCTGGTGCAGGCTGAGGACCAGCACGGAGCAGGGCAGACCCTTCAGCCCCTCCAGAAGAGGGGCAGGGACCCAGTGCCAGGTGAGCTCTGCTGCTCCAGGCCTGGCATCCAGCAGGACGAGAAGCAGACCCAGAGAAGGGAAGGGGAGCCTGCCTGCCTTTGTGCCATGGAGTTCTGGAACTGCCTGGGAGGTGCCTGAGGTGTCCCCTGCTGGGCTGGGGCCGTGTGCCAGGACAGGGTTTGGCTGTGGGTCAGTTCTCATCTCACTCCAGAGCTGGGGGAGCAGAGCCTGAGCTCAGCCTGGGGCAGGAGGGAGCGTTCATGGAACCATTGGTGCCAAGCCATGGAGCTGTGAACCCACAATTAGAGACAGACAGGCTTGGCTCTGCTTCCCACGGGCTGGTCAGGGAGCAGCAAGCTGCAATCCTGTCTCAGCCCCTCATGGAAATCAGGGTGACAACAGCAGATTTGTGGGAGCTCCAGGGTGAGGGCTCGGTGGGGCTGTGTTCAGGTTGTGTCCGTCTTGCAGAGACTGGGGAGATGAGCAAAGCTCCATCCTGACCCTGCAGGAGAGGAAAAGGTGCTGTGTCCAAGCTGGCCAGGCCAGGCTGGATCCCAGCCACGGGCATCGGGGGCTCTTGCTCACACCCACGGTGCCAAAAAGCCATTTATTCATTTTGTCTCCTGAACAAGTGTTAAGATGAATATCAAAACATAATTGTCTCAACAATCTTTGGGCTTTTACTTATCAGCTGATGATAAGGCTATAGAGGGATATGTTCATTTGTCTGCAGATCTCTGTAATCCTATTAAGTTTAGAGTGATAACTGTTAAACTGTACTTATACACAGCCATGCACACGTTTGTTGGGGAAAGTATTTAACACACACACACATACACAGGCACACAGTCTCTCAGCCCAATTCCCTGCTGCACAGCCAGGCTAAGTGCCTCTGGACGGACAACCCACCTCAATTAGCCACGGATCACTCAGGTCAAAGAC
Organism: Motacilla alba alba; assembly: GCF_015832195.1. Taxonomy (NCBI): domain Eukaryota; kingdom Metazoa; phylum Chordata; class Aves; order Passeriformes; family Motacillidae; genus Motacilla; species Motacilla alba. Next base: position 8,988,157 of record NC_052034.1, on the reverse strand, counting down.
CCCTCCTAGCAAACATCAGGAATGCTGCTGGAACTAGTCTGGGCAAAAAGAAACATTTCCCCCTGCATTTTATTTTGAATTTCCTTCTGAGAAGAGGGAATTTTCCTGGCTCTGTGTTTCATACCTGGAATCTGTGGGACCAGGCTGGGGCAGAGCTGCCCTCACCTGATGCTTAAATCTACCACTGGTGCCTCCACCAACAGCACCCCAGGATAAATCCATAGGGAACAGGAGGCTTCTCCCCTCTACTTGGCTGTATCTAAATTAGGAGAGCCCATCTGGGGAAAAAACACAGAGATTTTCACCCACCAAAACTAAATATCCTGGGCTTCAATAGCAAAGGAAGAGCAAGGCTGATGCTTTCAGCCCCAAACCTGGCAGTGGCACAGGTTGGCTTTTGCTCCAAAAGCTGGACTTCAGTAGCTGCTGCCCAGGTGCAGATACGTGGCTCAGGACACCTGGCAGGCTGTGGTGCAGTGCATGGCCTGGTGGGATGTGACACTGCCCACGGGGACAGGGACATGGCTGCACTGTGACTCAGCCCTGGCTGGCTGGATGGGCATGGTCCTGGCTCCCTGCAGCCTTCTGGCCTCCCAGACTCCCAGGAACAGACATTTTTCCCAGGTGCAGAAGTGCCTGATGCTGCAGATGGGTGATAGGGAGGTTCTTCCAAGGCCTGCAGGGATCTGGTGTTTGGAGAGATAAGGAGGCATCAGGGCAGAGATGTTTCTGGTTGCAGGGAGCTCTGAGTGCCGATGCCCTCCCAGGGTACTCCTCGTGGAGAGAGCCCTCCTGGCTCAGGGCCTGCTTTGAGCTCCCAAATGAACCTGGGAGGGCTTCAAGAGCAGGAGTCTGTGCACCTAACACAGGGTGCTAGGCACTGCAAGGTCCATGCCAGGATGCTTCTGTGTTGGTGGAAATGGTCCCAGTGGCCCCAGTCTGTGCCCACCTCCTGATGACCCCCTGACCCCCACCCAGAGCCACTGCCAGCTGCTTTGCCAAGCACACCAAGCCTTCATTCCCTCTTCACTCCCCATTCCAGCAGGTAGAAGGACCTGGCCATGCTGCCACAGCTGTGGGACTGTCTGATGTGTCCAGAGCTGACACACCACTGCCACCACGGTGGGACTGTGTCCAGAGCTGACACACCACTGCCTCCCCTCCCTGCTGAGCTCTCCTGGCACTGGAAACAGCCCCCAGCCCAGGGAACCATTTCCCATTCCTGCTCCGTGCCTCTCTGTCCTGGGAGCTCACGTGGCACCAACCCAGTGCCCCTGCCCTGCCCTCCCAGGAGATACAGCTGTGGGAATAAATCACACAGCCTCCATTTTCTTCATGGTGGAAAAAGCCCCCTCTTCATTCACATAATTCCTTTCTATACAGTTTTACAGACCTCCTGTGGGACTCCAATTGATTAGTAATTTTCTTGCCAATTACTTTATTGGTCAGTAACAAGTTGCTATTCTGTATTAATTGGTCACTCCATCCCCTGGTGTGTATGTGCAGAGAAAGTTGTTCGTGAGAGACGGTTTTCATTTTTCTTCTATCTAAAGGTGTAAAAGCAGTTTATACAGGTGCGAGTTGTCTTTCACCAGGAACAGATTGTTATGTTAATGAACTGCTCACACAGGATTGCTTTCACATGGGAACTTGCACAGTGCTAGCTTGGCTTAGAAGAAATGACAGGCCAGCCAGAGCAGGCCGGGTTTTATAAGGATTTTGTTTATAATTTTTCTACCTTACTGCAACATACAGCCACAGCACCATCCCTGTGTACAGCCAGGTCCCCCCCTGTCCCTTCTTTGTGCTTATTCTGGAGCACCCTCACACTGTGCAGGCACCCAACAGCCTGCAGTACCCACCACAGACCATTTCCTGCTCATTGCCTCCCTAAATTACTCTGAATTCATTCTCAACAGTATTTCCAGAAACCTCTCGGCATTAAAAACACCGTTTTCAAAACAAAGGTACTACAGCCAACAAGCTGGGCATAGGGACTCACATCCTGAGTCCCTCCCTCCGTGGCCTTGGCTGCTGCTGCTGAAGGAGCTGGGAAAGCCGTGGGAGACCACCCAGCAGCACATCCCACTCATGGAGCATCTCCCTTGCTTCCCGGGCTTGAAATTTGATTCCAGCTGGGCACTTTTCACAGAATCACAGAGTGGTTTGGGTGGGAAGGGATCTTCAAAGGCCATCCAGTCCAAGCCCTGCAGTGAGCAGGGACATGAACTAGACCAGACTGCTCTGTCCAGCCTGACCAGAGATGGGGCATCCGCCACCTCTCTGGACAACCGCTGCCAGTGTCTCACCACCCTCGTGAGCACAAACACCAATGGCTGCCCACTTTTAACTCTTTCTGCCCCACAGGTGCACAAATACCTGCTGTGCCGTGGCAGCTGGAGCTCGCCAGAGCCTTGGGGCCAGCAGCAGCAGCAGTTGGTGAGGGGCACTCTGAATTTTGGACATCAGTAAAGCTGGCTGTGCTGTGCTCACTGGTGAGCCTTTGCCCTGCCCTGAGGTGGGAAAGGTTCCTGGTGTCACCATTGAGTCAGAGATGACACAGAGTCACATCAGAAGGCAAAATGGCAAAAGCCCTGTTTATTTGATCCCCTCCCCATTCATAGCTTACTTTGCTACAGGGGGACCTGATTGGTCATTTAATCAATACATTTCACACGACTGGCTAATTTACAAGACGCCTATTTGTAAAAAACCTTATGAGGAAAACAGCAAAACAGATTGTTAAAAAACACCACCTGCAGATTTTTTTTTATATTTGGCTATCATTAGTTATCTCCAGCTCCCTAAAACTTCCCAGGCCAATTAATGGGAAAACTTATCCTGCTTTCTCTCTCTCTGACCAGACTGTCACTTCCACACCTGGGACCTATTTCCTCAATCCAGGCTGGGAGGCACAAAGGCACACAAGAAGGAGCTGTAATTTATTGTGGCTGGGGTAAGTGGGGCTGTCAGGAGGCAGCCAGGAGAAGGTTTGGTCCCTGCTGGGTGCTGCTAAAGGAGCAGAGTCTTCTCCCTGACTCTTGTTAAACACTGAGCTGAAATGCAAAGTGATGGGAAAATACAAGGAAAATAAGGCAGGAAGTAGCATTAGATATATTGATAATTTGGGCAAATCACTCCTATGGACCTTCTTTGATTACTTTATCTGTTCAGTCTGCCTTACTAAGTGCTGCTATCACAGAAGCATAATAAAACAAGAATATATAAATGGGAAGAATTAAGAGCAATCCTACTGGGACCAATTTAATCTTTGCTTCATTTAAAAGGAGAACATGGCTCCCTTATCTAATGTACATGAAATTGCTCTTTATTCCCCAGGTTTACATAGAGATGACAGGTCTGTATAAATATGGATCTGCTCCTTTTCCCCATTCTGTTGTGAGAAGAGCCACCTTCCACCACATCTCTCCTAAGCTCTGGACACTTGAAGGAGAGTCTCCCTCCTGCTCTGTGGCATTTCTGTGAAAGGAGAATGAGGGTATGGCAGCATCATTTGGAAGGCACAAGCTCACACAGTGGGTGTTTGAAGGTAAAAAGCAACAAGACCAGTCCCAAGTAGCTCTTGTTCAAAGGCACGTGGTGCTGGTGGGAATGGGCTGAAACCCAGCCAAACCAGCCCCTCCAAGGTCACTTCACTCCCTTCCATCCTTGCTAGCTTTGCTTCTGGGGGTCACAGAGCAAATCCACAGGGGTTTCTGAGCTGTACAAGACAGGCAGGAAACCATGACATCTCCTGTGAAGTGTCATGGACAGGCCACTCAGAGTGCCCAGTTTTACTGGGGAATTACCAAAAGCAAAGACAGCCCTGCCAGGACAAGGGTCCTGCTGAGCTGCCATGTGGGTGAGAGCAGCCCTGGGCTTCCTCCCCAGGAAAGGTTCAACCATGGTCTCAAGGGTGTTGGGAGAAGATTTAGAGCATCCACCAGAAGCCATTTCTGTCTCCACAGGTTCAGGTTTTTAGGTTACAACTCAGTTATCACCTGAAAATAGACTTGCCCACACCCAGAGAGACAAACTGAAGCTGAAAGGTGGATCTCAGTCAAGCCCAGTGTCTCTGCCAAACTTCTCACTGGTCCTGTTTCCATCACTGAATGGGACCTGAGTCACTGTGGTTCACATCCCTGCCCATATGGAACCATGTCCTTTTCTACAGGACACACTCAGAAATGGGGATGACTTCCTCTCTTCCTCACCTCTGAGCTGGGAAAAAAAGCAGTATTTGTGCTTTCTAACATGCTAGAAGCATCAGAGGACTCCCTGCTCTTTCAAACCAGCCATCATAAGTGCAATTTCAAAGTGTTTCTCTCTGCTAATATCCAGTGGCTTTTTAAAAATCAGCTGACAGCAGCGCTGGAATGGCTAATGCCTAATTAGCTAATGGGTAATGATGCTCCTGTGAATAAAGCTGACATTTCACTCTGTAATTATCATCTGGGCTGATCCCATATCCCACAGTGGGCAGGGGAGGCTGCCTTGGGACAGGCCTGTGGAATGGCAGGGCTGGAGTGATGCTCCCTCTGGGCCGTGGACGCGTGTCCCCTGGGCTGCCACCCCCACGGGGCCAGCAGAGCCCCAGCTTTGGCACGGCTGCCCGTCCCCACACACAGCCTCGCTTCCCACCCCCAGGCTTACAGATCTGAGCTGAAAAAGGGATTTTGCTGGGTGTTGCAGCTGCCAGGCAGCCTGTGAGCAGCTCTGCCCTGGCTCACAGGGCTGTGTCTGGGGGAATAAATCTCACAGACTCCATTTTCTTCCTGGTGGAAAAAGCCCCCTCTTTATTCACAAAACTCATTTTTATACAGTTTTACAAACCTCGTGAGTGACTCCCATTGGTCAGGAGCTTTCTTGTTAATTACTTTATTGATCAGTAACAAGTTGATATTCTGTATTAATTGGTCACTCCAACTCCTGGTGTGTATGTGCAAGGACAGTTGTTTGTGAGAGATGGTTTTCATTTTTCTATCTAACAGTGTAAAAGCAGTTTACACAGGTGCCAGTTGGTTTTTTTTGATTGTTATGTTAATGAACTGCTCACACCAGGATTGCTTTCACATGGGAACTTGCAAAGGGCTAGCCTGGCAAGGCCAGCCACTGATTTTAGGAGAGCAGGATTGATTTTATGAGGCATTTCTTTATGATTTTTCTACCTTACTGCATCATGTGTCTCCATCCAGGAGGCACTGGAGGAGCTGCAGAAATCCCTCTCTGCTCTGCTGGGACTTGCCATAAAGCTTTGAGGAATAACCATTTGGTGAAACATTCTGAAGCTGAAGGCTTATATGTTGTATGACCCCAAAAAGGTCAAAGTCCTCTCTTTGAGCAGATTTGGGTTCAGCATGCTGCCAGGAAAGATCTGCCTATACCATGTTTTAGTCTCCAGATCACTGTGGCTTTTTTCTTTTATGGGAACAACTCAGTTTTGTTCCTTGGGCCACCAAAGCATGAACACTAATTTATAGATATCGGGGAGGGTTAATCCCTGTGTGTTTAAGTGCAAAATCAACCCTTCTAGAGTCTCTGCTTTGCTTTTCCTCAGCCCCTGCCCTACCCACCACACTGGACACCCTCTCCAAAGACAAGCCTGCAGCTCTAGGGTCCATCTCAAATCTCCAAGCCAACTGCAACTCTTAGGAAAAAAGTTGCTAGAGGATCTGTTAAACAAAGAGCCAGCACTGGAAACTTTCACCCATTTTCCTGGGGTTTTAGGGATGCCACCAGCCTCGTGCTGCATGGAGGCTGTTGGGGAGCTGGGAGAGCTCCCACATGGACACAGCACTGGAGGATCCCTGGGAAGTTTTTCTCCTATCAGTCTCCAAATCTATAGTTTCATGCACTGCCAGTTTTCAGACATGCTGAATGCTCCCAGTTAAAGGAGCTTGCTGGAGCTGAGCTCTTCCGGGGACAGAAGGGAGGCACACACGAGCCCTGACACTGAGACAGAGATGCTCCTGCACCGGGCAAACCTGACCCAGCCCTTCCTTCAACAGCCCTTGGCAACGGGACCAGACACACCCCCTGCACACCTCTGCTTTTCCACTTCCATGTTTCTCTGAAAGGTGGGAGATGTGCCAGCGCTGGCAAAGGCTGCTGACATCAGAGGGTACGTGTGAGAACAGGAGTTCCTGCAATACAGCACTCAATTGGCAGATTGAAAAATAATAGCACTACTACTAATAATAAAGATGGTTATTAATGAGCAGAAGGAGCCTTGGGAGACACATCAGCTGTTTGAACAAGCAGATATTTCTGTCCCTCCCTCCCTGTGTAATCAATGTGTTTTTATTTCTTTATTTAGCTCAATGCTCACCCTTTGAGGAGGAGATGAAAGTGTCAAGATGATCCTCTCCTTATCGTGCCCTGCACAAGGGAAAGCTTTGAAGATACAATATGCAGAAACACTGGGCTCTCCTGTGATTTCTCCAGATTTAATTAGCCCAACCTTCTGGATGGATCCTGCCTCCCCCTCCAGACAGCCCTTTTTTCCCCCTCCCCAGCCTCAGACAAGCTCCTGGACTCACTGGCAAAATAGCAGCTGCTCAAGCCCTCAGTTTAATTCAGAGCTTGGCTCTCCAAGATGAGCTAAAAAAAATGCCACCCCAAAGATGGAGCTGCTTTTAGCATTATACACGAGCTGCAACTGCCAAGGAAAGTTTATCTTGGAGCCAATGTGAGCTCTGTTGCTCCAAGTTAAATATTTCCATTTAAAAAGTAGAATGAACTATACTGTGGGACTTCCAATTGCTTCCTGAAATATTAAGAAGGAATATCTTTAAACATTAATATTTTGTTACAGTGCTGAAGCCTTTCTCAGGGAGGGTTATTTTTTAGAGCTGTGTATTTTTCTCTGCATAATTGGAGCCTCTGATCTGTGCCTGTACTCTCTGCTCCCAAAAGTCGCTGTACACCAGCAACCTTCCTTCCAAAGCAATCAATAAAAATCCTTCTTTTTTCTCCTCCCTGCTGTTCCTGCTGCTAGGAGGCACTTGCCAAGGACACCTGTGTGTGAGCCCTTGAGGTAAGTGCCCCATGATGTGCAGAACCTCTGTGACCCCACAGGGCTGCCGAGAGCCTGGTCCTGCTGCACCCGCCCCCACTGACACAGCCATGGATGTGCTCCCATTGCCCATCCCACATGGAGCAGCACTGGGACCACCTGGACCAGCTGCTTCCAGCCAGCCAGGCCTTCCCTGTGCCCCAGCCCATGGCCCATCCCTCCTCTCTGGCACCAGGGAAGCAGCCATCAAAAGGGCAGATCAGGAGAGCAGATTTAATGCTGCTTTCATGGTAGGGAGGGGAAAAAGAATTAAAAAAAACAAGAAGAAGAAGAAAGAAGAGAGAGAAAAATTATGTTGCTTTCAGGCCATTTACATGTTCATTTCTCTAGAGAATGCGACACTTTATCCTTTTCCTCAAATTAACTTCTGTGTCACAGGTGGAATAAAAGGATTGGATAGGTGGGAACTGAAACATGGAGAAATAAAGAGTGGGAGCATGTGTTTGTGATCTGCAGGAGCCAGGGCAGGGACAGCAGTGCAGCCCTGCTATGCCAGCCATTGTTCAGCAGCTTGCTATGCTGGCCTAACCTTACAAGGTCTCCCAGAAGTTCTTTTTTCCAGATTTTTTTTCTCACTTTCCTTCAGGGGGGACATCAGAGCCAGCAGGACAGCCCCAGCAGGCACACTGGAGGCATGGGTATGGCATTCACATTCCCTGAAAAATCCCTTTGCCCAGGATTTTTCCCCTGGGAAGCTCAGAAGCCTCAGAGAAAAGGAAAACAATTCTGATCTCATTTGCTTCTCCTGGGTTGTGCTCGTGTGGAATGTGTTTGGAGATTGTTCACCCACAGGTGATTGTTCCATTGGGTTCTGCTGTGAGCTGTTTTCACTCTTTGACCAATCAGGGCCAAGCTGTGTCAGGACTCTGGAAAGAGTCACGAGTTTCATTATTATCTTTTAGCATTCAGTAAGTATCCTTTCTGTATTCTTTAGTACAGTACAGTATTCTTTAATATAATACAGTATCATAAAGTAATAAATTAGCCTTCTGAGAACATGGAGTCAGGTGCATCGTTCCTCCCTGCCATGGGGATCCCTGTAAATACACCAGCATGGGCTGGTCCTTGCCCACGGGCTGGCACCAGAGGCATGGGGAGCACTGATGGAAAGTGTCAGGAAGAACCTGAAAAAGGATCACAGAACAGAGGGGTTTGTGTGATGCACTGGGCAGGGTGACACCGTGTGACATTCAGCCATCATCAGCTGAGCTGAAGCTCTGGTTTCACACCAATGTCACCCACAGCTCCAACCCAAGCCCGAGGACACATCCAGTGACAGCCTGGGAGGGTGAGGGTTGTTCAGCCAGCAGAAGAGTTTGGGAAGAACCTGTGGCACCTTCTGGTGCCTAAAGGGGCTCCAGGAGAGTTGGAGAGGGACTTTGGACAAGGGCCTGGGGTGACAGGACGAGGGGGCATGAGTGCCCACTGCCAGGGGGCAGGGTAGGTGGGATGTGTCAAGGTTCAGCAGCCACCACCTCGGTGCCTGGCCAGCTGGGAGTAGTGTGGCAAAAGAAATAGGGACAGGAACAATTGAGATACCCAAAAAGAACTTTAATAAACAGAGTCAAAACAACAAAGAACAAAAGCCACACGTGCTAGGGGGTGATCTCAAAAGACCCCAAAGGTGCTGGAAACACAACAATATATAAGGTAGGTCTGAGGGTAGGGGCCCAATCATGAAAGAGAACTAGAAACACGGCCTTCCTGGACAAGATGGCTCTGGAGACCCACAAGTTCTGAGACAGCAGAAGCCTGTCTGTCCCTCAGGCATCCCCATCCCTCGAGGAACGCAGCACTCTGGCTGGGTTTAGGACACCATGGGTCAGTGTTTTAGGGACCTCCATCTGTGCAGGAGGTGACAGCGTCGAGCTGCTGTGGGCTGGCACCCAGAGCAGGACACCTGAGGCACACCAGGCAGCTGGGAGTTATTTGTCTGTCCAGGACTGCAATTTAACCTCAAGGGTCAAAGTGTTTAAGTGTTTTGGTTCAGGCTTTGTGGTTTCTGGGTGTGCAGCTGGAGGGACCTTGGACCTTGGTGGTGCACTCAAGGAGGAAAGGGGAGGTCAGTGTTTCTTCAGAGAGATTCAGAGCATGCACATCATTGCAGCAGTGGGATTTATCTCACTTTGAGTGCCCACATCGTATTTAGCTCTATCAGATTTCACCACTGATCACCCCTGAGCACCTGGGGGAGTGTGGGTGTTCCCAGGACATGATTTCCCTCCCATAACATGGATATGTGATGTTGGACAAGAGGACTCACATGCCACATTGCCTGTTTCTCTGCAGCACTACTGAGGCTGCAGGACAGCCCTGGCTGAGGATCCCACTCCACAAGGTCTCTTTGTCAGCCTCAGCCCCAGCCTTTGCTCCACCAGCATAAAAAGAGAGCAGAACATTATCAATTTTAGTATTCAATTTGAGAAGAATGTCCATTTTGAAGAAGAAAATGTACCTGCTACAACAATTGCATTATTCTAGTTTGACATTTCAACCTTTTTTTTTTTTTTTTTTTTTTTTTTTTTTTTTTTTTTTTTTCCTTTGGCAAAAGCTTGAAAGAAAGAAGCCTGAGGAAAAGAAAAGCTCTTCTTGCCACCTCCCAGCAAAATCCAAATGGAGGACCCTTGCCTTCCCCACCAGCTGCAGTATGTAGGTCAAGTCGTGTCTGTGCTCTAAGGGACAGGATTTGCTGTGTGGAAAATCAGGCAGTGACAGCAGATGAGGCTCCCAGTGCCCCTGGCTGGGCCATGGATCAGGAGAGGACACAGGACAGGCTCTGTCCCTGCCCTCTCCCCCACACTCAGGACCTGCTCTGCTTCAATCACAGCAGCCTGGAAAACACCCACACCCTGCCCCATGGACATCCCAGCTCTCCTGGCTGACAGGAGCCACGAAATCTTTTCTCCAGATCAACTTCAACTTCTGATCAAAGACAGCTACAAAGACAAACTCTTTGTTTAAAGCAGACTCTGAATCCACAAAATGCTGTCCAGCTGACAGCACTGTGAGAGCAGAGAGTGTTGGAGGAGCTGGGGAGCAGCTGGCTGGGGTTTGTGCCTGCCCCAAGTTCCATCTCACCCCTGTGGGCCAAAGGGCTTTCTGCATCTTCACCTGCTAAAAATATCCCAGTTGTGCATATTTCTATATGGAATATATGGAAGTTAAAAGAAATATGGAAGTTAGAAGGAATTAAATATTTAGCAGTTGCATGAAGGCACCTTGGGATGAAAGTGTATGGATACAAAGCTGTCATCTTATCCCTTCATCATCATATTTTTATGTAGCAGACATGTGTCTTGTTGGCAAGGACACTTGTGTTTTAAACCAGCCTCATAAACCTCATTAAGATGTGTTTTCTAAACCATCTGTTCCAAAAAAACAGGAACAGGCACCCACTGGACATGACTCCAGGTCCCTTGGGGTTCTTCTCACCCAAGCTCTCAGCAGGAGCTCTCTGGACACTTCCCATTGGGATGGTTCACAGTGCCTCCTGAGATACCTGCAGCAGGACCAGCACACACCTGGCTTCACTAGAAAGGCTCCTGCAGATTTTAACCACATTGGGGTACACCCAGAATTTCTTTCCCCACTATAAACACAACAAAACAAACTCACTTTTCACCTTGTGGCCCCAGAGAGCTGTAACCTGGCAAACCCATCTGGGCTGAACTCCAGCTGGAGGCGGGTGGGCAAACAGGAGATGTGTCTTGCAAAACCACTCATGTTTAGACCATTACACCTGCAGTGCAGCAGCCTCGTCTCTGGGTGTGCCACCAGAACCTGCTCCTCTGGGAAAGGAGGGTGGCTGGACATCCCAGGGCCAGGTTTGAACCCAGATGCTGTGGCTGCCTTGAGGCAGAATGAAATCAAACATCACTGGTCTCCTGGAGGCCAAGCAGAGCTGTGGGAAACACACAGTTAGGACACAGACATTTTTAAAATGCACAATATTGTATTTCTGGGGAATCTTTAATTCAAACTGATTAAATAATGATCCCCTGCAGTGATTTACCCTTTCAAATACCCACTCAAGGAGTAATTCAGTGTGCTGGCAGCAGCACAGGCTCACTGCCCATCTCACATGAGCTTGCAGGACTTTGACATACTCTCACAGGACAATGCCTCCCTCTTCAATAGCACAACCAATTTAATTTAGTGCCAGCTTTGCTGTCCCACAGACACTCTCCTTTTTCAAGCATGCTGCCTCCATGACATTTGGTGGCACCTGGCCCACAGCTGCTTCTCAGGGGGTCCCATCAGCCTCTGGAGCAGAGATATCCCTCATTTTCCTGGCAGCAGAGTCTGTGGGAGCTGTTATCAGACTTGTCCATGAGTGGGAAGTGTGGGATGGAGGGGAATGGATGGAGACACCCCCAGGCAGCTCTGTGCTTGCAGTCCCGTGCAGGGTTGTAATGCAGACAGCTGCATCCCGTAAGAAATTACTGCTCACTTTTAAAAAAATGTATTAAACTTTAACAAAAATTACAACAAAAGACTGAATAAGGAAAAATCACAGCACTGGGAACCTCCATGACTATCAGCCACTGCTCTTATGCAAAAGGGATGCTCTGCTTTTTATACCCTTAGCCCTCTCAAAGTTCTGTCTGTTAACTCCTTCTCTGCCATCCACTGGTGGAGGTCACTTGTCACACCTTGATTGGAGCTCAGGTGTTGTTACCCCACCCCTCCTGGTGACAAACTGCCCTCTCTGAATGTCCTGACTGCTGAGGCTGTTACAGGGGGGAGGGGAAGAGGACTGTGGGAGGACATACTACAGTAACATCACTGTACATCTGTATAATATCTATCTCTTAATTGTGAGAGCCACTATTGCATTTCTTATCTATAACACTCCCAAATCAGCACAGCCTGCTGAGCCTCTGTCGGTGACGTCTTCCTGCCAGGGATGTGACTTTTCACAGGTCACTCCTTGGGGCTCTCTGACTACACACTGATGAAAACAATCCAGAAATAAGGATTTGGGGGCAGGGAAGAGGAGCATTTGTTTGAGTGGACACAGTCTGCCCACCCTGGATCTGCTGGGAGAAGGCATTTCCCTGGGTGAGGGAGGAAAGGAGGCTGCTCCTCACAGACCCAAGCAGGGGGCTGCTCTGTGGGACAGCCCTGGCACCTCTCTCTCTCTCTTGCTACACTCTGGCCACTGAGGCAAAAGGAGGCAGATTGGGCAGAAAAGTGAGGAAGCAATGGTGCTGTGTGGACATGACAGCCTGGTCAGAGAGGGAGAAAACTAGAACAGTTTTCCCAGAATCAGCCTGGGAAACTTTAGGGAGTTTAAGATAAACAGTGATACCCAATTATTAAAAACATCCTGCAGGTGTTGTTTTCCTAATACCTGTTTTCTTGTTATTCTCATAAAATTGTTTATAAATTTAAAATTAAATGAAATTTTTGGGTGTCTTGTTAATTAGCCAGTCAGGTGAAATGTATTGATTAATATTAAGTTGATTGATTAAATTGATTGATTAAATGACCAATCAGGTTCACCTGTATCCATCAGTGCATAAAATAAGTGGTTGGAAGTAAAGCCTTGTGCTTCTGCCACTCAGCCTTCTGATGGTCCCTTTGTCATTTCTCACTGAACTGTGGCAGTGCTGTGGTCAGCTCCTGACCTGCAGCCCCTCCAGAGCCCCCAGGGCTCACAGGGACACAGCAGCAATCTCAGCTCTGAGCATCCCCTGCCCAGCCCAAGCCCTTGTGCAGACACACCAGCAGGGCTGAAGGGCCATGATCCCTCTTTCCTGGTGAAAGCACAAAAGAACACGACACAGACACGCAGCTCTCCCAAGGTAAAAAGGCACTTTTAAATTTTTTAATTTTAATTTTTCACTTTTAATTTTTAAAAATTAAAAATTTTTAATTTCTCCAACATTTACAGATTTCCAGAAGTGACAGTGGATTGGAGGGTGACAGTGCCACCTCTCCAATGACACTGGACGTACCAACAGTCCATCAGATTTCTCCTCCTCCATAAAAGAATGCAAACCAATAAGGTATTTACATAAAGTGTGTGAGAAAGTTCGTTACAAGAATGTAAACATCAGAAGGCTCAGAAAATCAGGGCAACAGACAATGCCACCAGGCTTGATTGGTGAGGGGCATTCATGTGCCCGTGCCCAGCGCCCCTGTCCTCACTCCCATCAGTGCACACAGGTCTGATGCCAGTGGCTTTAAGAGGCATGTGCAGGGCCTGGTGGCCAGCAGGGCTCCTGAAAGGAGCATCTGGAGGCCATTTATCCCCCTAAACTGAACCCAGCTCCCTCCCAGTCAGCAGCAAACACACAACACACCCCCACAAAGGCTTTTGGAAGTTGCTTTTCCCCTGCTCTCCCTGTTGCAGGATTTAGCAGGTCCTGGGATATCACGGTCACTTTTGGGGATGCCCTCTGGGAGACAGCAGTGGCTTTGCTGTTTCTCTCACCAGTTTCACGTGCCTGGGAGTGAGGTCAGTTATTTTCTCCCACTGGCACAGATAGGATGTGGTTTTTGGGAGGAGAGGAGCCTGTTCACAGCAGCAACACCCCATGGATCCAGAAGCCCAGACAGTGACACAGGAATGCTCAAATCAAGGTGTGTCCCCAGAATTCAGAGAGGTGTCCTGCTGAAACCCTTCACGTGGCATCCCCCTGACTCCCCCTCCTCCAGTTTCCCTGTGTTCCAGCCCAAGATCCTTGCTGCTTTATTTATTCTGGGCATAAACATTCCTGGCAGCACTCATCAGTGCAGAGACAGGTCTCCCTCAGCTCCCCTGCCCAATTAGTGCCACTCTGCCTGTGTGCAGGAGGAGCAGCAGCCCCTGGCCACAGAAGGCAGCTCAGCATTGCCCGTGGCTACAGAATGCATCACACCTGCCTGCCTCTCACTGCCTTGGGTGAGCTGAACCCAATGAATATTTCAATAGGCTCTGCTGGCCCAGGATACTATTAATTTTGGAGTCCCTGTAATCCAATTCCTTTTCCTCCAAGTGGGTGGTGATTATTAATTTCACAAGCTGTGCTTCCACCAGCTCCTTCCCAGTCCCTTGTGGCTGAGGAATATTAATCCACATTCATCCTGTCATTCAGCTGCCCAGGAGGCTCTGGTGTGAATGGTGTTATTATTAACACCACGGCTCCACACGTGGTTATAGCAACTCAGAGGCGTACAGGTGGGTTGCAAAGGTCATTTGCAGAATAGCACCTCAATCCTGGTGTTCAGACAAATAAAACAGGGCCCAGGCAGTGCTTTCTGGAGCTGTTTCTCCAGGTCCTGGACCTGCAGGTGCTGGTCCTGCCTTGCCAGGGCACAGCTGACAGATAATCCCAGAAAATCTTGGACCTCTGAAGGTCCAAGAGAAGGCGATGAGCTGCAGCCTTGTCCCAGCCATATCTAGCAGCCAGCAAAGAGCAAATACTTCTGTCCTTCTTTTGGGGAAATTGGGAAAAAAATAAATTGGAGAATCCAAACATGATCTCTCTACTTAAATAAAATGCCATAATACCCTGGAATGTAATCACTTTTGACTCCCCAACCTCATTATTGAATTTGCTTGAAATTAGGCAATTCATTTGTGTTCTGCTGGAAAGGCAGAGGGTGGAAGAAAGCAGCTGCTACATTTCTTTGGAGAGCAAAAAAGCCTTTCCCAAGCAGCCAGGTTTACCCAGGCAGGTGAGACACATTTCAGTCAAATATCTCAGTGAGGGGTTGGACAACCCATCAAGGTTCCTTGAACGTGGGGCACTGAAAGGCAGGGAGAGAAACAGGAAAGAGAAAGCTGAGAAATATTAAATGAATTAAATTAAATTATAAACACCCCCTGAGGTCTCTCACAAGGGTCAGAGCATCAGTGAGTGACAGAGGGAGGAAGGGCAGGGTGAGGCAGTGCTGAAGGAACCTCGAGGATCACTGCAGATCACAGGCTCAGGGCTGTGCTGGGGCTGCTGCTGAGCAGAGCATCTCCACAGCTGCAAACCCCCCTGAACCACCCTGCTCCTCTCTCACTCCCCCTGAATCACCCTGCTTCTCTCTCCAAGTCCTCCTGGATCACCCTGCTCCTCTCTCATACCTCCTGAACTGCCCTGCTCCTCTCTCACTCCCCCTGAATCACCCTGCTCCTCTCTCACTCCTCCTGGACCACCCTGCTCCTCTCTCAGCCCACACTGCAGGGTGCTCCCACCCCAAATAATCCCCAGTGCAAGTGAAGCCAGCCTCACACCTGAGCTTGTCTGCTTTGCACAGGGGCTGTGGCACCAGCCACGGTGCAGAGGCCCCTTCTCAAGGCAGTGAAGGCCAGCAGCATCTGAAACCAGTGCATGTTTCAGTTTTGTACATTTTTGGCAGCTGAGATGGGCTGGAGGCTTCACAGATGTAACTACTTTTGCAGTTTTTCCTGCTAGAAGAATGCAGCCTTCCCAAATTGTCAGCACTTCAGCCAGCACAGCCCCGGCAAAGGCACCAACACAATTACAAAAGCAGAGGAGGGAAAGATTGCTGCCTCCCAGCCCTCATCCAGAAAGGACAAGCAGTCAAATCCCAGGGCTGCTGAGCCCCACTCTGGGTGGCAAACTCTTGGTTTTCCAGATGCCCAGGCTGCCAGATGTGCCAGCCCCACAGCCCCTGCCCGGGGGGATGGCATGGAGCAGGGCCCCAGCTGGGTCCATCAGCCTTGCAGTGCAGCCCTCACTGCAGGAAGGAAGGATTCCATCCCCCCATTCACCCTCCCAAATAATCATAGAAAGGTTTGGGTTGGAAGGGAAGTTTAGAGTTCATCCAGGCCAACCCCCCTGTCAATAAGCAGGGCCTTACCTTGACCAGATTGCTGCTCAGAGCCCCATCCAGCCCGACCTTGAATGAGCCCCTCAGGAAGGGGGAGTCCAACACCTCTCTGAGGAACCTGTTCCATGAATAATAAACAAACAAGTTCTCACTGTTGCCAGTAACCCCCTGGTCACTGAAAGCCATTCCCTTTCCACCTTCTCCTACCAACAGGACTCACTCACAGCCTCTCACCTCAGCCTTTCCTCCCCCCTGTTGGGGTACACAAAACAGAGAGTACTTTGGACCTTCTTAGTGTAAGAGATTTGATAACAGGATGCCTTGGCAATAGCAAACAGAACTTTGAGGATTAAATCCTGCAAGAAGATTCAATCAGAGGAGTTAACCAGGAAAAAGAAAATGACATCAGACTTCTGCAAGCAAGAGATGTTTAAGATGTCTAAGTTTGTTTATGTGATGATTAGCCCAATCAATGTAGTAAAACATAACTAGTCTTCCTAGAATAAGTATATAAGCAGTTGTATTTCAGAATAAATTCAGATTTTTTGATCACCTCACCGAGTCCCTGTCTCTCTCTTCATTGCTGACACATCACTGCTGCAGAGCCCAGACAACCAACAAGCAACCAGCTGCTCCTGGCTTGCAGCCTTTCCTTGGTTTCTGTTCAAGCCCCCCAGCTGGCCACAGCAGGTTCCCATGGGCTGCCACAGGGGCTGGGACCAAGGAGCTCCTGTCCAGCAGGGTGGCTGGACATGGCCCAGGGGTTCAGCACCCACTCCCTGAGGTGTCACCTGCAGGGTCAGCCTTGGCTCTGCAGCCACCAGACAGCTCCTGGGTAACCTGGGCTCTGCTTGCACTCCTAAGAATTCCCAGGGCATCCAAGAATCACAGAAGCATGGAATTCCAGAATGGGTTGGGTTGGCTTGGAAGGGACCTCATTGCTCATCTTGTTCCACCCCTGCCATGGCAGGGACACCTTCCACTGTCCCAGGCTGCTCCAAGCCCTGTCCAGCCTGGCCTTGGGCACTGCCAGGGATCCAGGGGCAGTCACAGCTGCTCTGGGCACCCTGTGCCAGGGCCTCCCACCCTCACAGGGTGGAATTTCTCCCCAGTATCCCACCTAACCCTGCCCTCTGGCAGTGGGAGCCATTCCCTGTGTCCTGTCCCTCCATCCCTTGGCCCCAGCCCCTCTCCAGCTCTCCTGGAGCCCCTTTAGGCTCTGGGAGGGGCTCTGAGGTTTTCCCAGAGCCTTTTCTTCTGCAGGTGAGCACCCCCAGCTCTGCCAGCCCATGCCCACAGCAGAGCTGCTCCATCCCTCTGCCCATCCTCGTGGCCTCCTCTGGGCTGTCTTGCACAGCTCCATGTCCCTGTGCTGGGGACCCAGAGCTGGCTGCAGTGGGGACCCAGTGGGGTCTCAGGGGAATGGGTGAACTAACACTGTGCCAAAGATCTCAGTGACCCTGTTAACCCCAGTGAGGTTTCTGCAGGAAGATGTGCTTCATTGGAGCCACTGCAAGGTTTCTAATCCTTTTCCAGACGTCTGGAGAAAAGCTGTCCTGGGCTGTCACAGCACAGGAGCATCTGAGCTCTGCCCTGCTCACTCACAGCCTGAGCTATGTCAGACGTGCTTTCCCCCATTATTCTGACAAACAAACCTAATCTGGATGATCTGCTGCTGATATTGCTGTTTTGCATAAAATGTCTCGCTCTAAATGACTTTAATTACAATTCACAGAGGTTGCAGATTAATGCTAGGTGGAGAAAGGCAAACTGCTCATGAGTGTATGAGCAGCTGCAGAGCAAGGACAGGCCCTGAGCAGGCTGGATGGGCTTGGAGCAACCTGGTCTTGTGGCAGGGGGATTGGAACAATGTGAGCCTCGAGGTCCCTTCCAATCCAAACCATCCTGGGATTCTGTCACTATTCCACTCCAGCCTACCAGTGATGCCTGAGGGAGAGGGATGGGTTTGAGAAGTGATTTGGAGACTAAAATTAATTTTTTTTAAGTGATACAGGCCTTTGGGAATTGGAATCACATTGAACATCATTTACATTTAGGTCCTTGTATTCATAAGTCATATTTCAATAATATTTGAGGCTGATTCTGATGCTCTTTTTGGGATGGAGTGGGCCAGTGGAGACATCAGAGTGTCCTGAAATCCTTCTGAGGAACAAGGGGAAACAAAGCCTTTGGTCCCTAACCTGGTGACTTCTCTTGAAAGATTTTTGGGAAGTCAAAGAATCTCTTAAGCTGTGTGGGGGACTTTGTGAAGGTTCTGTTTTGACATGGGCTGCATAGACAGGCACAGAGACTTTTGCCTTTACCCCTGCATGTGCTCTCTGGCCTGAGCCTGCACTCAGCACCCAGCCCCAGGGCCAGTGCACAGGACTGTTCTAAGGGGATTTCACTGGTTCCAGGTCTGTTTTAATGGGACTTCACTGGTTCCAGGAGTCTTGAAGGGTGGGGGTACCAGTCCCACAAGGAACTTCTCCTTTTGGCCCAGGAATGTGCTAAAATTCCCTCTGAAATGACACTGCCATTCATTAGGAGAGTGAGAGATTTGAACATGTCCTTAAGTGTTGGCTTAAGAGATATTTCAGCAGCTGATCATTACTTCTACATGTAAAAGGCAATAAAAAGAAAAATTAAGCCAAGAGTGATGATCTCACCTGCTTTTATTAAGGCAGCCATTAATTCTGGCCTGATGGGGGTTGATAAAACCTGCTCTCACATGGGCACTGCTATTGTCTGCAGCAGTCCCAGGGAGCTGCTGGTCTGCTCCAGCCTGGAAATGCAGGATGCAGGGAGAGATCAGAGCTCCTCATCTCTCTGTAGGGTGTGGAAGAACCAGACTCCTCTGATGGGCTCTGCACACTGAAGAGAGGAAGGGAGCAAAGCTTGGGGAGATAAAGTGAGGTTTTAGACTTATTTTACAGGCAGGAAAGAGGAGGTGTGAGGGTTATGGAGCATGTTTGGGAAAAGCCTGAATCCAGTCCTCTTTCCCCACAAAGTGACAGAAAGCTCCTTTGCAGGCCTGAGTTAATTCAGCTTTCCTTCTAACTCGCCATGGGGTCACAGCCTGGTTCCTTAAACCTGCCTCAGTGTCCCATTACAGAGCAGAGGTTATAATCCTAGCCTAACTCAGCATTAATCCTTGCTAGATTGCAAAGCACTTTTTTGTTTTGTCTCTAAAATTAGCAACACCCCCCATGATACTATTACAGCAGGAGCAGAGTGTAGGTAGCAAAACACAAGAAATAACACCAGTTGCAAGAGCAGCTCATTTTCTGCACCAGTACCCCCTGTTTTGGCACTAAAAACAATGGACTTCCAGGTGTTAAGAGGCTGAGCAAACACTGGTTTCCTCTGGCCTGCCTCTGGATGGAAATGCCCTTGTCTATGTGCCTGAGCAGATGGACTGAGGGGTGCAGTGCCCTGCAGCTCCTGCTCTCTGCCCACACAGCTGGATTAGGTGTAGAAACAGCTGTATGTTGTCTCCATGCCTTCCCAGGGCCAGAGGAAAACCAGGATGTTTTATTAAGCATGTTACAGCACTGTCTTGTTGGGATATTTCCTGGCAGTTAACATCTTGCTGGATCAAATACCTTCGGCTTTGCCTGGGGCCCTCAGCTCATCCAGGCATTCAGCTGCCAGGAAAAATACCCTCTCTGCTGGCAACCACAATTTAATTAGTGCAGCTTTTCTAAGGCAGGGAATCAGGAGACTGGCGCTTGAAGAAACACCTTCCCTCCTGCCAAATCATCCCAAAGAGTGCTTTTTACACAGCACTGAAGGATGTGAACAGCAGCACCATGTCCACGTAAGGCAGCCCAGCAAGGGCCAGCTACTGCTCTCACTCACTCAGCAGGAGCTGATGGGATTCCTGAGGAGCAGGATTGTCCTCAAAAATTAATGTTTTGCACTCTAAAATGTACCTTTGGTGCACTATTCTCCTGCCAGATGGGTTTTGCTGCATCAGCCTTGCACTGAGCATGGACTCGGCCACAAGGAACTTGTCCGATGGTGGCTGAGCCTAAGGAACCCAGATTTCCATGTCTGTGCCCTTTCAGTGCAGTGGGTGGGCAGGGATGGGATGTCCCTGAGCTCTCAGGTGGGTGCAGCCCTGTCTGTGGTGAAGCTGCACTGCCCGGTGTGCCCTCACTGCCTCGAGTGTAAATTTTACAGCCTTTTTAAAGTTTACAGTCTTTTGTGGGTGTAGTACAAGATGTCAGGTGTAAGTTGGAATCTCTGTGTAATTCACATCTGTGTGCTTGTTTTTTAACTTGTGGAGTGGTCAGCATTTTCTGATGTGACAGGGTTTTACCTGGAGCTGGCAAGTCACAGGGCTTTTTCCCACCAGGAGCCCTGCATCCACCACCCCATTTCACTGGCTGCAGACACACACTTGGACCCTTACATGTCAGCTTCTGTGCCCTGAAATGGCCCAGGACACATTTAATTTGTTAATCTTGGTGCAGTAAACTTTCCTCCAGCCATGAGCAGTGGTAGCCTACAGTAATGTCATGGAAACATTGATTTTTCCTTATATCCCTGGGGTGAAGTCCTGCTCACATTGCTGCACCCAAAAGGCTATGTGAGGCAAGGAAAGGCCAGACATCTTATAACATTCAGCACAAAGCCCCAAAACCTGGTCTCTCAAAAACCTCCTGGCATTTGTGGCAAGAAAGAGAGTAGGTTTAGTTTAGATATTGGGAAGGAATTGTGCCCTGGGAGGGTGGGCAGGCCCTGGCACAGGGTGCCCAGAGCAGCTGGGGCTGCCCTGCATCCCTGGCAGTGCCCGAGGCCAGGCTGGATGGGGCTTGGAGCAGCCTGGGACAGTGGAAGGTGTCCCTGGACCATAGCAGAGGGTGGGATAAGATGATCTTTAAGGTCCTTTCCAACCCAAACCATTCTGGGATTCTGTAAAATACAATTCTCCAGGGTGCTTTTTCTGGTGTTAGAATTAAGGTTCCTACAGGGAAAAAAAAGGCAGACAAAGATTGCTGAGGGTAAATCTCTTACTAAAATGGAATTTAGAGAATGGGGCTGCAGCTTTACTTGCCGAGGCATTGAATGAAAATCCCAAACCCCTGCTCTGCCATGCAGCAAACTCCAGCTTCTCTCAGCAACTCTCCCACATTTGGTGCTTGCAGACAGAGGAGCCCATGCAGCCTCCCAGCACACACAGCAGAAATTACAGAATGTATGGGACTGAAGATTGTAATTTAATAGAGCCGAGCCAATCTGTTCATTATTTAATGATTTCATTGATAACCACAGCCGAAAGCTGAAAAATGCATAGCCCTGGCCTATAAAGCACCTTGTGCTCCACTTATTAAATGCAGTGACACAACATATTGAACTGAATATATTGGAATGTAAATAGGGCACACGTTAGCATACAGGTAATTATTGCACTTAGAACCTACTGCTGTTGTAGGTGTCTTAGATTAATTTAGCACCACTCACGGAGAGAGGCAAAGCAGTGTAAACACGTGGTGGTGTGAGCAGCTGCTCCTGCTAATGCACACAAATCCCTTCACCCTGGCAGAGAGGAGGGGAACACAGCAGCTGCTTCATCCTCTCCATCATTATATCTGCCTTTTCTCAGTGCTCTAACCCACACCCAGGCACTGTTGCTCCTAAACCATCCCAGGGCCACAGCTCAGCATTGTCACTCCCTGCCAGGGCTGTCCCACCACGGCCAGCTCAGCAGGCTGAGCTACAAATGCTGTCCAACCAGCAGGAACGAGGTGGGAACCATAAAACACTTTGCTGACAGCAAATATGCTTTGTATTTGTGTGGAAAATGTAGTGGAGGGTGATTTGTGTCTATTTGCCTTTGTCAAAACCCTGGTTCTGTTTTCCCCTGTGCTGGTTTTGGAGGCCCGGTGCTGATGGCACCACCTCAGTCAGCGCCCAGGGCTCAGGGACAGCCAGCACAGGGCAGAGCCTGTCTGCCCTGGGGCACCTCACTGAACCCCTCCCAGTGAAATACTCTGCTCTGCTAACACCAGGCAGCCACCCCAGCTCAGCACTCCTCTCTCTGTCCTAGTGTGAGTGGTTCTTACTCTCCTACTGCCTGAGCAAACAGCCAGCTTTTATTCTGGGAACGGCCCCGTGGGGCTGCAGGGCTGGACATCTCCCCGTGGAGCAGAGAGGGCTGCAGGCACTGAGAGCCCACACAAGCCCGGGGTAATGCAAACAGCACTGCAGCTGCTGCAGCTCCCTGTGCCAGCCTGGCCTTCCTAAGAACTGGTAAGACACCAGGGAATTTAAATCTTGTAGAACATCCTGTTGTTAAACAGGTGATGCTGCACCAGCAGAATATTTTGGGAGCATTGATGTTGCTCACAGCTGTGTCCAGAAGAGGGTTATTCTGCTCTTGTTATACCTTTAATGTCTCTTTAATCTGAGTTGATGCTGATGCAGGTGCTGACAATGTCTCTTCCCTCTCCCTCCCCACCCCTGATCCTCTGCCTGCTCTCAGCCCTACTGCTGAATAAATTGCAATGGGTTCTCATCCTGCAGAAATTGGTAGGGAAATGTATTTGTTAGGAAGCAGTGAGATTGTGTTAGACACCCAGATTACAGGTACAATTTGAATGGCAATACATTTTGACAAGATGCTATTATGTATTTATTTGCACATGGTATAGTAGAGATGACAATCAACAGATTGTGTCAGAAGTGGGGAGGTTCAGAAAGGATTTCAATTTAGCAGAAGAGCCAGTGCCTTGTTAACTTCTGACATCTGAAAACAGCTCCCAGATGCTCACAGGCTGCCTTGGCTAGCCTGACACACCATCCTCATTTATCTTGTCCTAGTGCGTGGTCAGAAGGACTCACTGACTGCCTAATGCTCCAGAGGAGAGAGAGCTAAAGGTTCATAGAGTCAAAGTAACCCTATTTCAGCTTCCCTCTGCCTCTTCCTGCCTTGGGAGGTCCAGGTCCCCAAAGCAGAGGTGACCCTGTGACAATGCCGTGGCTGCAGGAACCTGCACATCCTGCAAGCAAATATTCCCTCCAGAATCTCAAGGTTATCTGGAAAGTCCTTTTGAGTTTCTGCCAACAGATGAGAAGGACTTTCAGTTACAAGCAGGAATTCCTATTAGCCCGAGGTGACAATGCCTGGGGCACCTTTGTGGCCATTTCATAAGAAATTCCCTGGCACACACTCCCTTAGGGGTGAAGGCTGCTGCCATCTCAGGGGTGCTGATGGCTCACCCCAGGTAGGGTCCACCTGGCCAGGGATGTTCTCACCCCTGGCACACAGATGGGCACTGCTGCCCGTCCTGCTGGCAGAAGGGTGTCAAGAGCAGCTCATCATGAGGGGCTGCACATTGGGGAAACTGAGGCACTGCCTCTGGGCGTTGTTCTTTAAATTATGCACATAGGAACTTTGGCTCTTTAGCCAGCCCCAAAGGCAAATGGATGGAAAATCCTGTCACCCTCTGCACCGAACTGGCAGTGATGGCAGCCTGGCCAGCCCAGCCTCCCTGCACACACTCCCGTGGCTGCAGCAGCTCCTGGGCAAAGCTGCCTGCCAGACTCAGTGTCTGCATGATTTTCCAAACTTTGGACAGTGTCTGCATGATTTTCCAGACTTTGGGCTTGTCTACATGATTTTCCAAACTCATGATTTTCCAAACATTTTGATTTTCCAAACATGTGATTTTCCCAAAATTTGGACTTGTCTACATAATTTTCCATGATACTTTGGACAGTGTCTACATGATTTTCCAAACTTTGGGCTTGTCTTGCATGGCTGTGAAGTCCTCACTGTTCCCACAGTGTTCCAGGGAGGTGAAGGCAGCATCTGATCTTAGTCAGGCTCAGCTTCTTTATCTTAAAGGAGAGAACATAATGGCCTTTCATTTCTCATCCTCCTAATGAATAAAGGCTAATTAGGAATTTCTAATTTCCACTGTTTGTATGAAGCACTTCTGCTTTATTTCCTTTTGACTCTGTTTGCAGAACCTGCAGGAGTTCACTTAGCCCCTGGTGCCTCTATGCAACAGGAAATACAATCAAATAAGGAAATTTGTGTAAACCTCGGGTTTGCAGGAGGAAGATGTGCTCCTGTGTGTGAATTGGCAATGAATAGGCTCTCATAATGTATTCCTCATTGCTTTCCTCTTCCTTTGCAGACAGTCAATACCCTGGAGAAAAGTTAATTAGATCCGCTTCACTCTGTTTGGTCCTGAAGGCTGAATGCAGGGGAGAGGGAAATCCCAGCAAAGCAAATTGACTCCATTAGAGTAAGAGACCACTGAACAATTGTTGCCATTGTGTGTGATCACAGAGGATGATCCACTTGAAAAGCAAGCGTGAAAATGTTAAAACAATGACTTTAAAATATTTGTGCAAAATCCCAGCTCAGAAGCAGAATGCGAGTGGCAGCTTAAAAGGAGTTGCTTTCAAAGGTCCTGGTGCCCTCAATGTGTTTGCAGAGCTTTGTGTCCCTGTGTGCAGAGGTTTGAAACCACTCACTGCAGATATGAAGTATCTCTAAGTAAGCATTTGCATTTCAAACTAATGAAGGTGATGGTGTGTAGGAAGCGTGTGTACTCCTGGCTGTGTTGGTGGAATGGATTGAAAATGTACAATAAATTCACACTACATGTAAGGTTTTCCTGAAGGCTGCTTGGAAAGCTGAGAATTTGGGAATGCCTACCTCTGGTTTAGCTTCCCTTCCCAAAATCATAGCAGCAAGCAATGATTTTGCCAGCCCAGAATCACAGTATGCATCTACTGTATTTATTTAGATAATCCTTTAGGTACCGACTGGCCAGCTTGGAGATCAGCTTTAGGCTTTGATTAGGACCTACAGAACAGCTCTCTGTATCAAAACTCCCGGCTGCATTTTTATTTAACCAGCAAATTTCACATCAAGCCCCAAATCAGGACCTCATGGGAGCTGTGCAAACACTTTGTCAAATCCCAGCTGGCTTTTGTTGACCTGGCTACACTTGAGGTGAACAAATTTCAAAATGAGGGAAAGCTGTCTCAAGTCAGTGAGGAAATCAGTGGAAAAGCCTCAGCTCCTGAATTGCACCAGCCCCTCTCAGCTGCCTTTCCTTCCTGGCTGTTATGCAGTGCAAGCACAGAATACACTTTATAGGGCAGAAGAGTGTTTCTGTATGAGAACAAACTTCATCTGGAGCTTTGGTGTGATCAGATCAAAGACCATTTTAAAATTTTGTTTTTTCACACCTTAAAAGCCAAGTGTGTCCAGGTACCAGGGAGGTTCTAAAGGAGCTGCCTGCAGGTACCAGAACTCATTAGGAGAGATGAGCTGAGAGCAATTTTAACCAGATTTGACACAGGGCCAGAAGTCTCAGAGGCACTTAACTCCTACCAGTGTTGTAACTTGGGGCATGGCTTGTAGAAAAATGTCAGCTGAAGCCCAGGGACTGTGTGCAAGCTCGCTGGGAAAATCCAGGGGAGGAACTCTGCCTCTGGGAGTACAATCCCATTAGAGACAATGAAATAAAACATTTTCTGAGAGGTACAAACTGCTCACTGGTATTAAGAGGAAGTCATCTCTTATGAGATACTCAGAATATTTTACTGAAGCTCAGCACTGAGAAACTTTGTTATTTCTAGTCAGCTCCACCAAGGGGTAATGGAAATGGCCTTTGGGATTAATTGGAAATGATGGATGTTTGCCTGGTATAAAACACCTGGTGCAGACACAGAGCAAGAAGAATTGTGTGTCCAGCAGCTAAAGCTGAAGGGAGACCTTTCACCAGGAGACTCCACCCCATCTTCTGACCTGGACCCATCATTTTGGGTAAACACCATAAATTAACTCTTTGGAGGAGATGAGCTGGATGGCTCAAGAGAAAACAAATCACCTGAAAATACAATTCCTTGGATGCACAATATACATGTTCTGCTCTCCCTTGATGTCACTGCTAATCCATCACCCTGCCTCCATCTGCTGCCTGGGGCCAGCAGTGCTGCAGCTCCAGCTCCAGCCCTGGCTGTGCCTCCCCTCCCTCACCTGCAGCTCTCAGCAGAGCCACGCTGGCACCAGCACTCCTCCAGGCACATTTGGTATTTTTCCCTCTGGTTTTGAGCAAAAATCAGGCACCTGTAAATCATAATTGGTGTTACAAGTGTCCAAAGGGGGTACTGGATAACCCCAGTCCCATTGTGTTTCCAACCTGTTCTACCCCTTTCCCTCCCTTCCATGAACAGAGATTCTCAGCACCTGCTTGGCTTCTTTATTTTTTATAGAGTCCCAGAATGATTTGGCTTGAAAGGAACATTAAAGCTCCTCTTGTTCCACCCCCTGCCATGGCAGGGACACCTCCCACTGTCCCAGGCTGCTCCAAGCCCCATCCAGCCTGGCCTTGGGCACTGCCAGGGATCCAGGGGCAGCCCCAGCTGCTCTGGGCACCCTGTGCCAGGGCCTGCCCACCCTCCCAGGGAGGAATTTCCCTCCCAGTATCCCACCTAACCCTGCCCTCTGGCAGTGGGAAGCCATTCCCTTGTCCTGTCACTCCAGGCCTTTGTCCCAAGTCCCTCTCCAGCTTTCTTGAAGCCCCTTTAGACACTGGAAGGGGCCCTTAGGTCTCCCCACAGCCTTCTCTTCTCTACGCTGACCTCAGCCAGCTCTTCCAGCCTGATATATATAAATAATATTTTTCACACACACCCCCCCCACCCCCCATAGATAGATAGATAGATATAGATATAGATATATGTATTTATAGTATTTTTCTGTACTTGCTCCCCATCAAAGCATTGTACCAGCAGCCACCACCCCTCTGGAGTAGAATTACATCTGTATTTGTCTGAGTCCTTATTAGCAAAAGTTTCAAAATGCTTCTTGGAGGTCTGGAGCCCCAGCTCAGCAGTGCCTTCCCACCCCTTGAGAGCAAACCCTGAAGATGTTTTTCCCTGGAAGGCAGCAGGGCCATTAGAAGAGCTGGCTGGCTTGCTTTTGCTGTTGTTTTCCAGAGCCAGGCACAAATATTCATTTCAAAAGGAATGCCGCAGGGCAGTCCTTAAGAAAATAAATAACCCACTCCAAACCTGAAAGGAAAGGCTGGGTCCTCTGGAACAAACTCAGTCCTGGAGAACAGGGTGAAAAAGTAGCATCACCCTCAGGCTTAGCTTTGCTTTTATCAAAGCTTTATGTTGTAGAGGATTATTTTAGTGTTTCTGGGTTTTCTTTCTGTCTCTTTTTTTAAACATTTTTTTTATTTTGCTAGTAAGCTATCAGTTTCTTTTCTCATGCCTGCAAATCCTACCTTGGAGAAACAGTGTTTCTGGGCAGAGTGCAATAAAGAGAGAAACTGCTAGGATTATATTTGCACTTTCCATCTTGGCCTTTTACATTTCTGCTCTGCCATCAGGACACACTCTGATTCCCAAAGTTCATTTCCTCTAGAAACAGGCTCATCCTCTCTCAGGGGCATTGCACACCATGAACACGAGGTGGGCTGACACTGTGAGGCACAGCCAGTCTCCAGAGCCCTGCTCCACACCTGGAGCTTCATGGTCCTGGCTCCAGCCATCTCTGAAGATGCCCTTTTGTCTGGGTTTGGAAAGCCAGGTGTCTGCTGAGGAAGGCAGGAGCCTCCCCTGAAATGGAAAATGTAAACCCCCTCCCTCTGAATTGTTGTAAATTTGAAATTAAGGGGCTCTCAGGCAAAGATATGGGAATAGGAATAACAGGTCTTTACCAGGGAAGAAAATAAAAATATTAAAAAAAAACCAAAACCAATGCAGTAAATCAAAACAACACTGGCAGAGTGAGAACAGGCCCTGACCCCCTGTGTGTCAGGGGGGTGGCAGCAGTGCCATTCCATGGTGGCTCAGCCCTCCTGCAGTGCCAGCTGTGCTTCTGCTGGAGCAGGGATCCTGCACAAGGGGGGAGTCTTCCTCTGAAGATCCAGTGGCAGAGGCAGCTGCTGTTCCTCTGGGAAATCCAGTGGAGAAGCCGTGCTGGTGTTCCAGAATCTCAGATTATATCCAGGTAGGAATGCTTGGCTCCTCCCCCTGGGCAGAGCATCTCCCAGTGGGATGCTGCAGTTCTTATCAGCCAAGCAGGGACATTCAGTGGCCTCTTATCAGCAGATGCCTCCCCAGAGGGAGGAGTGGTTGTGGAAGAGATAAGGAAAACTGCCCACTGAACAGAAGATAACTGCCACACAGATGGCAAAGGGAATACAATTTGCTTGGCAATCCAGGACACCTTTCCTCTCCAAGGTTGATAACCCATCAGGTCTGTTCCTGGCATGGGGCATATCACAAATATCAACTCAAAATTTCCATGTGTTCCCCAGCCCCTGAATTAGCAGGATGCTCTTGTGATTTGCCCTTTCCAGCATGATGAGCTTTTATGGGCTCGTTCACCTCCTCCTCTACCCCCAGAGTCCCTTTAACCTCTGGGGAAAGGGATGCAACAGCCAATAAAAACAGGAAATACTGGAAAGGTCGAATCATGCTATTACAATAAATTACCATAATTCAGAGTGTAAATCAGACATTACAATGATGATATGTTGCAAGACAGAGATTGGCATTGGACCTAAAAATGGCACCACATTAATGCAGTCTGAGGTCAAAGATCTGCCTGGGAAATGGTGCACATTTTATAACTAGACCCTCATCCCTATAATCCTGTGATCTTCTGAGACTGTCACATCACTGGGTGATGGAGCAGCACACCGATTTATTTTCCATACTAAAGACCTTAGAGCCAGCAAGTGGGGGTAATTGGAAACAGAGATGCTAGCAGCTCTGGGTAACCTTTAAGTGGTTACCTCAAGCCTCCTACAGCTCACTGACTGGGGAGGGTGACACTTCTGCCCTGCAATGTGGTGGCATCTTCTGCAAGGGGACACTTAATGCAATAATAGCAACACTCAGGGCAGCCTTACAGCATGGCAGGCAGGTCCTGCTGTGCAGGGCTGGGGCTCTGTGCTGCTGCCTCCTTCCCACCTTTGAGCTGGCTCATGGAGAGAATCCACACTGATCCTTCAGCAGTGCTCACACCTGCAGCTCCTGCCAAGGTACTGCTCCCAAGGAGCAGAGAAACCTCCTCTCACCTGGAGATTGTAACCTGGGGGTGTCAGCAGTGAGATCCGCACCAAAATGAGCTTCCTCCCTTGTCCAGGCTGCTGATGTCTTTGATAAACCCAAAATATCAGCAGGAAACAGCAAAGACAACAGTGCTGCTCTACTTACCAAGGGACTGTAACTACTGGTGGCAAAAATCTGCTGCCCCTCTTCTTTCTGGTTAGTATCAGGGGAGGGGGAAAAAGAGAAAAATGAAGTGGCTAATTTTCCACAGCAGCAGCAGCCAACAAGTATTTTAATCCACAAGTCACTCAGCTGCAGAAACCTCCTGTTCTGAAAGGATTTTCCATCTTTTAAAATTTTCTACATCCCAGTAAAGCTCTCTCATTTCACACAGATTAAGAGTTAATTCAGGTCAAATAAGGATTAATTAGTCTGTGTAAACCAGCCCCAGACACTGATGCGCTGGAGATCTTTTTTAAATTAGTTGCTGTTACTGTAAGTCTGTATCTTCTGATGGCAAGACCTCTGGTGTATTATAAATTTGCAATCAGGTACCCCACGGGATGTGAGATGAGGGAAAATGTCAGTCTTAACAGTGTTTAAATCCCTCCTGCCGCTGAACTGCAGCCTCTTTCAAATTAGGTCCTGTTGGCAAAATCAGATAAAGAGATGGAAATAAATGATGTGAACAAAGGTCATCAAAGAGTATCATTTAAATTGTTATTGACTGTGGGCACAAAAAAAAAGCACAGCATGAAAACATACTTAATAAGAGGAGATAATAGGACCATGGAGACAGGTCTTTTTGATTCAGAGGAGAAACATCAAACAGTCTGTGTGTTTGTGTATGCTTTTTCATCTGGTTTACAGGTAAGGGGGAGATTAATCCAGAATATATTTCACATCCCAGGCCAAACCCTTTGATATGCCATATGCACTAACATCAGAGATGATTTGTCCAGACCTTATTGCAGGAGAAGGGCCCAAACCTGTTGCTGCTGGAGGAACTTCCAGGATCTCATAGTAATCTAAAAATATTGGCCAGAGTTACCAAAAAATCCCAAGTGAGAAAACCTTTCAAACCAAGGCTCCTCCACCACTATGTAGTGATCTCCAAGCCGTGGAGGGCTAAGAGACAAGGAAGGAAATTCATCTGGCCCAGTCAATGCTCCTAAAGATTCGTTGTGCAGCTTTAGGGATCAAAATCTGCTTGGCCACATCTCTGTGAGCTGGGCCAGAGGTGGGCTGAAAAGGGGGAGGAATTAAAAAACTTTGGGCCAAAGCATCTTGAACTAAAGCATTTGGAGATTGCTGGAGTTTTTAATCTCCTAAATGATTCAGAACTGTCCATTCTGGGTTTAGCTCAGCCTCTGTGCAGACACCTGGAGCAGGCTGGACAGAAGCTGCACAGCCCGTGGGACAGGGTGAGAGCTCCTGCACGGGCTGGGGGTGACACCCAGGGAACACCAGCACAATGGTCACCTTCCTGACCCCACGGGTCACAGGGCTTCCCTGAGGCAGGGCCATGTCCCACAGCAGAAGGAGGAGCTGTCCCAGTGGCCCCAGTGCCCTAAAATATCCCCAGAGCTCAGGTCCTGGAGGTGCCCCCGAGCTCAGAGCACACACATCAATGTGATCCATGACATAAAATCTGGAAGTTGGACTGGATGATCCCTGTGGGTCCCTTTCAACTCAGGATATTCTATGATTATATGAACAGTGCTCTCTTTCTCTCTCCTCCTTCCCCTTGCTGTTTATAAATGACTTTCCACACTCCTAAACTCTTTGGAGAAAAACTATGAAAACATTTCTTTGGGTTCCTCATTGCAGCCTCCCAGTATCTTAGTGGGGCTTACACATTGAGCAAGGGGGCTTCTGATCTGGGCAGATAGTGATAGGACAAGAGGGAATGGTTTAAACTAACTGAGGGCAGGGTTAGATGGGATGTCAGGAAGAAATTCCTGTCTGTGAGGGTGGGCAGGCCCTGGCACAGGGTGCCCAGAGCAGCTGTGGCTGCCCCTGGATCCCTGGCAGTGCCCAAGGCCAGGCTGGACAGGGCTTGGAGCAGCCTGGGATGGTGGAAGGTGACCAGGGGGTGGAATGAGATGAGCTTTAAGGTCCCTCCCAACCCAAAGCATCCTGTGACTGTGGGACATCTTGGGAGAGCTTGTGGCACTTTTCCTCTGCTGTACTGAAAGGGATGTCCAGCAGCCCAGGTACAGGTGATAAAGGGGATGGGGGTACCTTGGTGGTGGTGCTAGGGGAGAACAGATTATGGCTGCACCTTTCCTGTGATTCTTCATCCTCATGAATCTTCACCCCTGAGTCATCACAAGAGCTCTGCTGTCATAACAAGGAGCAAACTGCTCTTCCCCACTGCTAAGCAAGGGCAGGTCAGGTGTGCTAATTTTCTTTTCAGTACACCAGTGTGACGCCTTAAGTTTTTAGCTTTTATATTTTTCAGATTCTGTCCTGCATTGTTGTATAACTCTGAACTGGATATAAAATGCTAGTTAGCTCTCTTCACATTTTGGTCAGGCTGGACAATCCTTCTGGGCCTGGTAACCAAGGTCATCATCACAGCCTCAGACCTGAAAGGTGTAAACAAAAGTGAATGGGGGAAGAAGCAAACCAGGGGAATGTGACTTCATTACCTGAAGCTATAATTGGACAATTAACCAAGATATGCAAACAAACCAAACTTAAATCTGCCTGAAAAACTTGTGACCCTCGTCCATCTTGGGTGTAGCCTCTGCCAGGCTCTTGCACTGCCCAAGGTGTATCCTTTAAGGCCTTTTAATAAATCCCTTCTTCATTCTTTAACTCTATCTAGCCTCTGTTGTAGGTAACCTCTCCAGGCATCAGGTGGAGACAGAATGGGCCAAGGTTTCCCACAGCCCACTGCTCACTCTGGAAGATGTCACCAGGAATGGAAAGGCAGCAATTAAAGGCAAAGATCCTTCAGAATGAAGTCCTGCTGGGGAGAATAGCTGACACACTAGTCTGGCTGTTAATGCACCTCTGAAATCACCCAGTGCTGTCCTGCTGGGGGTACAGCCCCTGGAAAAGACAGGAAGAGCCATTCAAGGCAGGAATGTGCAACGCTTCTCCAGACCTCTCTCCTCTTCCCCAGAGTGGGGAAGGCATTCATTTCCACAGCCTGTCTGCAAATACTTGCATTTGTCTTGGAAACAGGCCCAGTCTAGGAGAGAGACCAAGAGACTTTCGTGCTTTGGAGACTTTCTAATCTGGTCACAAAAGGAGTCCAGATGCAAATGCCTTTGTAACGTGGATGCACACTCAGCCCTGGATGTGACCTAAGGAGCTGGGGCCCTGCTAAGAGAGACTGTGGAAGAAACAGGATCTGAACAGACCATTTTAAAATGACACATAAAATGCAGAAATACCACCATGAGGCAGGCACACTCGTGGTGGAGCCAGCTGGAGGCAGCTCAGCCCTGCTGACTGCCACCATGACATTGACAGTGTGAACCCGAGGCTGCAGGAGCTGCATCAGATGCACAGCTCCTGAACCACCAGAGCCAGGCTTGCAAGAAAGCTGGGACTGAGATGCCACTGGAGCAGCACCTCAGCAGCTCACAGAGGCTTTTTGTCCACAGGTTGTAGAAAGAAGCCACTTCCCTTTGTTTTACCTACAATGGGCAAAGAATTTGGCTTTTCAAAGCTAACCTGGGTGATGACAAGAGTTTGTGACACTGGAACTTGTTATTCAGAAAGAACACATAAAGCCTTTTCATCTTGAAAATAAAGAGTACTGCTGCTCTGGAGAAGGCAGAGACCAACCTGGCAGGCAGTGGCTGTGGATGCCTCTCCCTGAACAGATTGCTGCAAAGATGAATGCCCTGGGTTGGAAAAGCTCTCTCCTGAGATTTTTTTGTGGTTGAACACCAGATTTGGCTGCAGGAGAAGGAGGTTCTATTCTGTCTCTGATAGCACAGGCAAGCTTCTCCTTTCTGCCCTGGGATGCTATTCCAGACATAGGGGTGGATTGAACCAGGCATTTTATAGCCAGGTATGCTGCAGTAACCCAGCACTGGCAGGGAGGCTGGGGCATGCTTTGGTCTCATACTGTGATTTAGGAGCCACTTCTTCTCCTGCAGTGAGTCCTGCCAGCAAACAGAGCTCCACAGAGAGCAGCACCAAGGACCACAGCCACTGGAATTTAATCCCCTATGAACCCTTGTTTTGCAAAATGAAGGAATGGTTGCTTTTCCTGTTGTGTTTGCAGAGATTTTAAACCCTTCCTTGCGGGTCTCCCTCCCAAACATGCCATGGCTCCTGGCACAGGCAGCTGCACTTGAACACCACACAGCAAAACCTGAACAGCCATAAAGGCACCACAGCTGGAGTAGGAAAAAGGGTTGACTTGGAAAGAGAGAGACATTACAAAGGAGATGTGAAGTTGTTTCCTTGCCCTTCAGGACCATGTCTACACGAGCCAATTTAATTCCTATTAC
This sequence comes from Motacilla alba alba, assembly GCF_015832195.1. Taxonomy (NCBI): domain Eukaryota; kingdom Metazoa; phylum Chordata; class Aves; order Passeriformes; family Motacillidae; genus Motacilla; species Motacilla alba. The sequence goes on along the minus strand of NC_052034.1, from coordinate 8,954,791 downwards.
CACAAGTAATAGCTCAACAAGGCTTAGGTATTTCCATGGAGCTAAACTCCATCCCTGAGCTGGCATTTCTTTTCCTTGCTCCAGCTGTGATGCCTGAACCATGCACTCATCGAGGGGGATGCAGCCTTTATCATCCTCCCAGCCTCCTGAGGCTTTGCAAGCCCAACTGCCAGCCAAAACAAACTGCCTGTGGTTGCCATACAGCAAAGTGTCAGGAAATGTTGACTCATGCCTTGCAGCAGGGCCGTGCTGGTGACGCTGTGGGTGGTAGGGCTGGCAAGGGACAGAGGCAGCCAGGTGTGAGTCTGAGCCCTTCCACAGGGAACAGGGGAGCCCCAGCTGAGCCCCTGGTGGGTGCCACAGCACCCACAGTGTGGGGCAGAGGGGTTTTTAGAGCCTGTCTGTTAGTTTTACCCCCAGCAGTAACTTGGAAAGGGACCAAGGCAGCTCCACAGTGGCTGTGCTGGGTGTCCTTGGATGTGCCCTCATCACGCAGTGCACAGAGCACTCAGATGGCACCTGAGGTCAGGGAGGACAGGCCGCATGTCCTCAGCCTCTCTTCAGCTACACTGCAGATCAGGGTCCTGCTGCAGACAGCTCAAATATATTTTTTTGCACAGAAGATACCAGAGTGGAGAGCTCAGCACTCCTGAAATGTGGGGCAAAGAGCTCAAAGTGCTCATCAGGGCTGCTTCAGCAGTCATCAGGAAGCATTTGGGTTGAATTTAGTCTGTCTGAGCCATGGCTGTCCCTGTAGCCCACTGCCCATCAGCTCCCAGGAGGCCCTGGAAGAGCTCAGGATTAGCCCAGTCCTGTCCCCAGAGGAGGAGCTGCTGTGCCAAGAGCTGCCAAGGAGCTGCTCAGAGGTGGCAGGTACAAACTGGCTGCTTGCTGCTGCACAGGAGTCAGTCTCCTGCAGCCCCATAGGTCATCTCCAGACTTGTAAAAATTGTTTTTAATGACTCATATCATGTCCTTCAGATGAGGCATTAAGCCAGGCTTCCTGGAGGGTATCGAAGTGGAATTTTACAGCTGCACAACAGTTTTTCAAAAGCAAAAACGATGCAGCAGCACTGGAGCAGAGTCAGAGGCAGCACCTGACTCTCTCTATCAAGCAAGATAAAGCAGGACACTCTGTGCCTGAAGTGCTGCTGGCGCCACGGGAGGCACAGCTCCCCTCGGTCCCTGAACACAGACGGCTCATGCTGTGGTAAATTGTGTCATATTCAGGAGAGCCTGCCTCAGGAGGCACAGGCCCCATCTTATTCCCAGGTTATTTCATCTTCAGCAGCGTTGTGCAGGCACGGGGAGATTTGAGAAATGCAACAGGTCTCCCTCAGCTGCACACAGCTGTGTTTGGGTAAAGGCTATCTGAATAAACCAGAAATTTCCACGGCAGGAGACACCATTTCATTTCTGAGGAGAGAAGCTGAATCTGTGAGCACTGGGTATTATTCAGCACTTCAAACAGACCCCCCCAAAGCAAAAGGAAGACTGTAGGTGCCATTCATTCAGCAGGCAGCACCAGGACCTGCCCCTCCTCCACTGCCCGGCAGCGTGGAGCCAGAGCAAATAACAGCAATAACACAAGGCTGTAAACTCTGGGAGAAAGCAGACATCTGTTGCCCATCAGATATTACACCTTGGTGACCATGCAGCTCAGGAAGTATGAAAGTGATTACTTATACTTTGACAGCATGGCTGCAGCACATCAATGGGGAGCTTTGTGCTGCAGCCTGGCAAGGCAGAGCCACGAGCAGCAGGAGGAGTCACCCCTTCAGCTGGAAGGCTGTGCCCGTGTGACACAGCCCTGGCACAGAGCAGATGGAGCCTCTCAGGTGGCCCTGGTGTCACCTGGGGCCATGAGCCAGCAGCATCTGCAGGGCTGGGGCAGCCCAGCCTCTCCCTGGCTCGGGTTGTGTCTGCAGCATCAAACCCCTGACACCAACACAAACATTCTGCTGACCTGGCCAGCTGTAAGATTAGCAGGTACTAATCTTGTGTTCAGCAGTACAGGTAACCCTTTCTTTCTCCTTGTTCCCCTTGTACCCTTGCAGATAGGGATTGTTGGAATTCTGGATGCTGAGAATTTTAGACTTTCTGTGCTGGCAGGCTCTGACCCCCAGGAGAACACTGCATTTGACCTGAGGTCTTGGAGAAGGCTTCCAAAATTGAATGATAGCACTGGGATTGTGGGTGTGGAGTTGGTTAGAAGTGTGTAGTATAACAGGGTGGAAAACTTAGAGTTTGGGGTTTTAGAATATAGTAATATGTATAAAGCAAAGGGGAGGTTTTAGGGTGGAGGCAGGTTGTTCTTTACCTTCTTCTTCCTTCTTCTTCATGGGTTTGGGTGATGCAAGGTACTTCTGGATTACAGCTAGTAGTACTGAAAAACCTGCCCTTGGAGCATTATACACAAGCCCCCAAATCATTTGCAGCAGTGGCAGCAGAAGGGGCTCACAGAAAGTGAGCAAAACCAGGCATGGAGAAAGCCCAGGGGATGGGAAACTTTTTAGGACTGATAGTTCATGGAGTTGAAGAATATGAGTCAGTGAAAATTGTGGAAGCTGGAAAGTTTTCTCTTTTTTGATAGAAAAATTAAAGTTTTCACTGGAGCTTGGATGAGCGATATAAACCCCAGTAATTCATGGCATTCATTTTTGTGTCTTCTTCTGAAGTAGCTGGAGATTTCAAGTCTTCAAGGGAAACATGGACCAGAAACCCGATCCAGCAACACCTTTGTTTTTATGCAAAGAAACCTGGTCTAGTTTAAACAGAGGCCCCAGGGCTGAAAGTTTCATCCCACTGTCCCAACCCTCTGAAATAAGCCTTGAATGGTGCACAAGATGAGTTTCACATCTCATTTTTCTTCCCTCATTCTCCTCTCAGGAGGAGACAGATGTAAACCAACGCCTGCAATTCCAGCCAAGCCCTTGCTCTTTTGCAGGCACTGCAGAGGGATTTAGACCCACACCTTGTCCTCTGCAGAGGAGACCTTGGACAGCCCCTCCTGGCAGACGGTGGCACACTCACAGTGATTCTGTCTTTGCTGGAGCTGGACTGCAAAGACAGGGCTTGGAGAGGAGTTCCCTTTTCTCGGTGTCAGCTCTGTCAGGTCCAGCAGATGCAACGCAGAGGCCACAAGGAAGTCACATGGAAATACACATGGAAATCTGGCTTCTGGTGCCACCAAATCTGAATTACGGGTGCCTGACATGATCCCCGGATCATGCAACATTGGTGCTCAAGCACCCATCTTTAAAGGAATGGGAAAATTGAGGTTTTATCCACCCTGTCTTGCAGCAGAGCTGCTCAGTCTGTAGGTTTCTCTCTTCCCCACATCCCTGCCCCAAGCTTTGCAAATCTATACCTGTGTTTCTCCAGGTCCTTCCCCAGCCAATTGTCCATACAGATTCAAACTGCGACCTGCAACTCAAACCTTTCCACAGGCATTAGGGGAGTATTAAATGGGAAATTCTAAAACTAAACTAGAGTTTCCCACTGCAAGTGTTTAAAAAAATAAAAATATCTGCTTTTAATTAGAAAGAAAAATAAAAAGCCCTGCAGTTGACAATAGTCTCTTTTCTACCCACCACACACACAGGCTCTGGCCAAATCCTCACTGTGAGCAGAGCAGCAGAACTCCACTGAACTGGTGCCTTTACACCAGTAAAGGGGCTCTGGCTGAGGATGTGGCCCAGCCTGTGCCTGGACAAGCTTGGAAAATCTCTGCAGAAGATCCCCCTGTCCCTCCTTCCAGGCACTCAGGTTCCTGTTGAGCACCTCACACCTCTCTGCTGGGAATGTGTGATTTATTTGGCAGCTGGGCTTTCCCTCCCGGGGAGCTTCCTAATAGATCTGTGAAAGCAGAGGTTGTGCAGAGGCAGCTCCAGGGATGAAGTCATTGGCTTTGCTCTGAGCCCAGAGATTTTAGCGAAGCCTGATGGTTTCTATAAAGAGGAGCTCGTGAGCTTGCTGTGAGCCCAAACAGGAGGATGAGAGTTCTCTGCAGCACCAGGTGAGGCTGGGGAGGGAGGGGCAGCCCTGCACAGCCTGGAGGGACAAGCAGGGCACCTCCCTAAGCTGTCTGCACTTGTGTGTCTGGCCTGGTTACCCCCGACTGAAGGCACCAAAGCCACATCAGAGCCCTCCTGTGACAGGCAGCCCAGTCCCTGCTGTGCCCAGAGCTGCAACATCAGCCAGGGACTGCCCTGGGGCCCACACAGGTGCCCTCCTCTGCCTCACCAGCAATGCCCTCCTCTGCCTCACCAGCAGCACCCTGTCTCAGGTTGGAAATGGGTGTGTGTGTTCTATCACCATCTGTCAGAGCTGGGGCAGTTCTCTGCTGTTCACGGGGCAGTTTTTTCTTTCTCTCTCCCACAGCCAATCCTCCCTCCAGGAGATCTCTGCTGTCCATGGCCACTGAGTGTCCCTGCATGGCTGATCAAATTCCATCATCCCATGGGGAGATGCTCTGCCCAGGGCAGGAGCCAAGCATTCCTGCCTGGATCCAATCTGAGCCTGGAACAGCACAGCAGCCTTTGCCCCCTGCATTGCCAGAGGAGCAGCTTTCTGCTGCCCTGCATTGCCAGAGGAAGAGCAGGCCCATCTCCAGCAGCCCTGGAGCTGCAGAGGAAAACTCCCCCCTTGTGCAGGATCCCTGCTCCAGCAGAAGCACAGCTGGCCCTGCAGGAGGGCTGAGCCACCATGGAATGGCACTGCTGCCACCCCCCTGACACACAGGGGGTCAGGGCCTGTTCTCACTCCGGCAGGGTTGGTTTTTTTTTTTTTTTTTTTGTTTGTACTATTGCATTTTTATTTTTATTTTTCCTAATAAAGACCTGTTATTCCTATTTCCATATCTTTGCCTGAGAGCCCCTTAATTTCAAAGTTATAATAATTCAGAGGGAGGGGGTTTGCATTTTCCATTCCAAGGGAGGCTCCTGCCTTCCTTAGCAGACACCTGGCTTTTCAAACCCAGGCACACCCAAACCTGCCTGCTCAGGTTTAGAGTGTGCTGCCTTTGCAAAAAAATTCCCAGATGATCAGTATCAGTCAGGGTTACTGATTATCCATACTTACAGCTATTCATAGAGGCTGATCAGAGGTGATTATTGGATTTGGTGTTAGGAGGAAATTCTGCCCTGTGAGGGTGGGCAGGCCCTGGCACAGGGTGCCCAGAGCAGCTGGGGCTGCCCCTGGATCCCTGGCAGTGCCCAAGGCCAGGCTGGACACTGGGGCTTGGAGCAGCCTGGGACAGTGGAAGGTGTCCCTGGACCATGGCCGGGGTGAAACTGCAAAATTCTGGTGGTCTCTTCCAGCCTAACCCATTCTATAATCCCGTGAGTACAATCCCACAAGAGAATGGTTTTCCTTGAGCAGAAATACCTGTAATACTCTGGTGTACAACAGATGCACAGCTGAGAGGGGCAGTGGGCACAAAGCAATGAAATAAGTTGTCTTTTTGACCTCACCATCCCCCTGCTGCTAATCCATTTCCCTCAAGTTGTATTTCCAAGTCCAAATCCTTTGAACAATTTCCAGCAGATCCTGTTGGAGGTGAGGGGAAAAGAACAAACATAAAATGTTCCTCTGTCTCAAGAAAAGGTGCATCCATAGCCAGGACTGCATTGGCTAGAGGGTCTCACAGGCAATTTTCAGGCCAGGTCTTTTTTCATCTTAATTGAGCATTTGCTTTTCATTTTGGAAGGTTCTGAGTTAATGCCCTTTGCAATTTTTTTTGGTATTTGTATATAATTACATGCTGTTAGAGTAATTTAGGCCAGATCCACATCCCAGTGAAATGAGTGTGAGTATCTCCAGCAACTTCAGTCTGAAAACAGCATTCCAGCCCTCACAGAACTGATTAAATAGTTAAAAACCCAATCTTGTAAATATTTTTGTGAATGAAAGTGGTTGGCTGTGACTCACAGGCATTTGGAAAACCACAGGGCATTAGGGAAATGTCTGCAATTCATAAAAGCTTCACACAAGTCAGCCTAAATTAGCATCCCCCCCCCAAATTTCATAGTCTGTTACTCATTGCTCCCTAATTTAAACCAACGTGGAAGTAGGGGTGATGCTGTGGGACTTGAGGGGCCAGTCCCAGTCCTGTAAAGCTGAACTGCAAACACCAAACACTTGCACAGGACAGTCAGGAACTGCCCTCTGAGAGCAGCTTTCCAGTCAAAGTGCCTGAAGAGTTATTCCAACTCAAAACCCTCAGTCAAAAATGTTTCCTGAGCAGGTCACTGAGACAAAAACTGCACATGAGCTCATTCCACCAGCAAGACCCAAACCCCTGTGGGGCTTCCTGTGGGCCACAAGGGGCTCCTGTGGGCCATAAGTTGCTGCCCTCCCTATAAAGCCAGTGCCATCCCATGCCAGAGCCATAGGGATGCCCTTCACCTTCCCATTTCTCTAGCAAGGTTTCCAGACAAGGAGCAACTGCCCCTGATCTTCCTCCCTTTAGAGGGCAGGAATAGTTTTAACATGGTGTGTGTATGCCATGGAAAGGGGCACAATGTATATGATCCAAGATTGGCTCCCAGCCAGACAAAAAAATTAGTATTTATGTGAGCCATGATTAAATTTCACCCTGAGACCTGCAGAACAAAGGAGTCTTTCAAAGCAAAGACACCAAGACTGTGGAAATTGCCAGGTCACTGGCAATTTTTTTTCCACCAGAGAAATCTAAATTTTGATCATATTTGGTGTGACTGGTCCTTCTGATGACCCCATAACACAGATCATGGGTTGGTGTTGTTTTCTCCTCCTTGCCATGCCATCTCAGCCCTGCTCCAGCTCTCAGGTTATGAGGCCTGAACTGAGCTCCAGCTTTTGACAATAATCCTTGGAAGAGACGTGAATATCATTCCTGCAGCTCCCCCATTCCTGGAAGCACTTCCTGAGCTTCAAGCGGCATTATATGGAACAGTTAATTAATAACAAACCTGGAGAACAGGGTCCAGTTATTTCTGTAAAGCTCACCCTCTCTGACACCTGGCTGTGAAACACAATTGTTGTGCTGTAACACAAACAAGAAATATTTGCAATAATTACCTTGCCTGGAGTGGTTTTTCACCCATTACACTCAGAGACAGAGCACAGCCATCAAATCCAATTAATTCCCCAGGGAAACATATTGTATTTGCAGGGAATGTCCCGACGAAGGCAGGAACAATGCATCTGACTCCATGTTCTCAGAAGGCTAATTTATTACTTTCTGATACTATATTATATTAAAGAATACTATACTAAAGAATACAGA